>NC_044321.2:111628035-111938451 GCF_007474595.2 Lynx canadensis | reverse complement strand
CTTTTTATCTAATTGCTTTGGCTAGGATTTCCACTGGTACAGTTCTATATTAAATAGAACTGACAAGTATGGCCACTCTTGTCTTATACTGGAACTTAGAGGGAAAGCTTTCACATTTTCCCAATTGATGATGATGTTAGCTATGGGCTTTTCACATATAGCCTTCATTTTGTTGACGTATAGAATAGCCAAATGTTGAAAACAAAGAACATAATGAGTAAACTCACATATGTTAGTTCCAGTGTTACTACAGGGTTTCAGTAATTAAGACAGTATTGTACTGGCATAGGGACAGGAAACTAGATCAGTAGAACAGAATAGGGATTCTAGAATTAATCCCAAACTTCTAATGTCAGTTGAGTTTTGATATGTCACAGTAATTCAGTAGGGAAAATAAAGTTTTTTCAACAAATATTATTGGAACAACTGGATAACCATATAGGAGAAAAAAAATCTTGACCCCCCCAACCTCACACTATACATAGAATGTAACTCAAGGTAGATCCTATATATAAATATAATGCTTAAACTACAAAGCTTCTAAAAGGAAACATAAGGAAGTATTTTTCCAATTTGGGGGTAGGAAATTGGGGGGGTAGGAAAGAAAGAAATATAAAAGTAAATATCTCGGGGGTGCCTGGGTGGCTCAGTTGGTTGAGCGTCTGGCTCTTGGTTTCAGCTCAGGTCATGGTCTCATGGTTTGTGTGTTTGAGCCCCGTATCAGGCTCTGCGCTGACACTGTGCAGCCAGCTTGGGATTCTCTCCCTGTCCCTCGTGCTTTCTTTCTCTCTCTCAAAATAAATAAACATTTTTTTAAAAATTAAAAAAATACATATCTTGATCAGTGAGACCTCATGAGAATAAAGAACTTCTGTTTATCAAAAGATACCATTAAGAAAATGAATACACAAGCCACGGGCTTGGAGAAAATGCTCACAGAACATATTATGCATCATACAAAGGTGGAAAAAAAAACTGGGTTTGCTCGATTATAATATCTGTTCGGTTGCTGGTTTACCTGTTTGCCGTCTCTCCTACAGAACTGTAACATCCACGACAGCAAGGTCTTTTCCCCGTTTCTGGCTCAGTGTATACAATAGGCGCTTATGAAATATTTGTTGAATAAATAGTGGTTGTTCATTTGTTTAGAAGGGGCTCATCCATTTACCCTGGATGAGCGTTGACATCATCCAAAGAGCCAACTTGGCTGTGTGGGAGGCTGTAACTGTGTACCTCTCACAGCTTAGGGTGGATCTGCTTTGTGTTTCCTGTTGTTGACAACTCGAGATGTCTTTATTTCCTGCATCTGCCTCAGAAAGTAAAATTTGATGTTGCTTAGTCACCAGGATACCAAAGCGATCTTTTAGGCTTATATTGTTCCTTGAGTTATCCCTATGCTTAGCTAGCAATTAAATTGAAATGGTCCTAAGGTAAATCTTTTGGTTTGGCGTTTGGCAAACCCCAGGGCTTTATCATGGTCAAAGTTGTTGTCACATGTTGCTGAGGATATCCAAGTTTTTCAAAGTCCAGATGGAAGCACTTAAATGAACTGCACACCATCTTGGTGCAGGAAGCAAAACATTGACCTCGGGGCTCACTGCAAATGGCAGTTACCAACCGCATCTTATATCCCCAAAGGCCAGCGAAGATGGTGAACACTGAGAGCAATTTGGCTATTGATTGTTTAGATGCCAGCCGGTGTTAAAATTTTGCTTTCAAGTTCTCAAAATCAATTTCCATTTATTTGCACACAAGTGAGGAGGGCAGGGGTTTGAACTCAAATTGGCGCCTAAATAAATGCACCCGATAAATGCTTGCATTTGGCCAGCATGTCTAACTACCATCTGGAAGGGGCAAAGTGGGTAATTTGCAAAGCTGTGTTTACGCTGAATAAATTTGAGGAATTCTAGTTCAGTCCAATATACTTAATAATGCAACATTGGATTAGACAGACTGGAGATTACCGTTACAGACACTTGTTAGAGATTAGCCAGCCTCGGTCATGGTTTCAGCAGTCCACGTTAGAAGGGATGATCACCTGCTGTGTGGTGTGAGGAGAAAGCCACTAAGCTGCCTTTGAGGAGGGGATTCATCTGGGCTCTCATATGACTGTTCAACATTCCAGTTACCCATCGCTGGAGAACTCTCTTACATTTCATTGCAGCTGTACACTTCTTGAACACCTTATGTGTGCCAGGCGCTAGGCTGCCCGCTGAGTTTTTCCATTTCCAGAACACTTTTATGTGCGTGTTCTCATGTAGTGCCCATCAAAGGATGCATCATCAGCCCCCATTGAACAGGTGAAGAAACTGAGGTCCAGAGGGGATCAAGTGATGCCACACTGCCAGGGACGGAAGAGCAGGATTCTAATTCCTCTCCGTGTCACTCCAGAGGTTTGCCTTGTTGCTGTTTTTTTTTTCTCCCCCATCACAGATATAACATCAATGAAAGGATGTACCAGAATGAGATGAAATCAGAGACTGAGCTAGCAAGAGGGATGCGAGGGTCCTGCAGGCTGGCTCCTCTGAGGCCCAGGGCTCAGACGAGTGCTTTTCTGGAACTATTATTGAAGGTCTGGCTCTATGAGAATCGCCTCAGAGAGCCTACTGATTTCTCAGGGAGCCATGCAGAGTGATTCCTGAGTTCTCCCTACACCCACTCCAACCTGCAGAAATCTGTCCAACCCTCTGACTCCCACCTGGGAAGGGAAGCCTTCAGAGACGAAAGACCTGACACCCACAAATCAGAGAGACTGACTAGAGTTCCTATACTTGGGCCAGGATTCTGACTCTGCAAATGGTTCTGGAGCTCAGGATTCACTGAAGCCTGTCCCTAGAGCACTGATAAAGACCCAGGAGTACAGGTCTGGAGCCAACACCTGTACTGGAGCAGGTCTGGAGCAGGAGTACAGGTCTGGAGCCATGTTAAGAGCAGAAGCCTTTGATGCAAAGGGAGGTAATACTCCATAGCTAAAAGCGCCCAGGCTTGAGAGCCAGATAGGCATGGGTTGATGCTCAGTTCTGCCACCATTTAGCTGGGTGACCTTGGAAAAGCTGCCTAACCTCTCTGAGCATTAGTCTCCTCCTCTATAAAATGAGGATAATCATGATTCCGATTTCAAGGGGCAATTGGGAGTTGAAGGGCCTGTGGAGCTCTCGGCCCGCTTCCTGATGCATAGTAAGCCTTCAAGAAATGATGGTCAGTTTCATTGTTGTGACCCATGAAACTAGTCTTCTCTGAGGCTCTTCCTAGCTCTACAATTCTACCATTCTAGAATTTAGATCTTGCTCCCTACGTCTGGATGGAGGACCACCTTCTGTGTCTCCTGTCCGAGAACTATGTTCTGCCACAATCACCAGTTACTTTGTATACTCCACATACATGTGCTCCGTGAGGACAAGGGCTGAGTCTTACTCGTAGTGTGTCCAGTACCTAGCACATAGTACTTATAAATGTTTGAGTATTTAAATTAACCTATCGATCAGTAGATTACCATAAACTCCCTTAGTGCTGTCTGGCGTTCCTGTTCTCAGCGCCTACTTGGCGGCATCTACTCCTCCTCCTCAAACACTTCTGGAAGGCCCGGTTAGGAATGTAAGCTTCAGAAAAGAGAATATGGTATTTACTCCTGTTGACTCAGTCAATGAATACATTCATTAAGCGTTTTTGGGGAAAGCAGTGTCACCTGTGCATGTAGCCTTTTGACCCCCAACTCGGCCACAGAAGAATGGGCCTTTGGCCTGAGACCCTTGCTTGCCAACAGACAGAGTCTTCATGGCCTGCGCTGGGCATATCTCCTTGTGTAGGGATGTTTCCCCATTTCAGACTTCATGTATGCCCCTTTGTTTCGCTTCAGTATGGGTATCATACGGTACCTGGCCAATGCCACTGCTCTGTTCCCAATGGGGAGAGAATGGGGTCTTTTTTTTTCAATGTCTTCTTTTTATTTATTTTTTATTTTTATTTTTTTAATGTTTATTTTTGAGAGAGAGAGAAAGAAACAGAATGCGAGCAGGGAAGGGGCAGAGAGAGAGGGAGACCCAGAATCCGAAGCAGGCTTCAGGCTCCGAGCCATCAGCACAGAGCCTGACGTGGGGCTTCAACTCACAAACCCGTGGGATCGTGACCTGACCCGAAGTCGGAAGCTTAACCGGCTGAGCCACCCGGGCACCCCACAATGTCTTCTTTTGAAAGTTTATTTATTTATTTTGAGAGAGAGAGCATGCACAAGCAGAGAAGGGGTAGAGAGAGAGGGAGAGAGGGAATCCCAAGCAGGCTCCGCACCGTCAGGACAGAGCCTGACATGGGGCTCGAACCCACACACCACAAGCTCATGACCCAAGCTGAAGTCAAGAGTCCAGTGCTTAACCAACTGCGCCACTCAGGTGTCCCGAGAACGGGGTCTTTTGTTTGCAGCAGGAGCATGGTGGGTGCAGACCTTCTCCCTGTGGGCCAGGCCCTGCTGGCCACGAGAGACTGATGCCCACTATTGAATCTGATCTTACTTGGTCTCTTCTCTGTGTGAGTAAAGTGTTGTTCCATCCAGTGCCTGTGTGACTCATACCTTTCTTGGTGACCTCAAGTGGTGGTTGATATAGTGGACTGTTATTCCTGGTGACAGGCATTTTTATCCTCTGTTCTACGCTTCATACAGTGGGACTCCTTCCCTGGAGGTGGTGACAGGCGTCACTCACTTGACAGTTCAACAACCGCCTAGTACTTTCCAGGCATCATGGAAGTGAGGTTCTAGGGAGGTGTAAAAGTAATTAAAACCTGGTCTCTGCACTCCAAGAGGCTCATGATTGGTCAGGGAATACAAGTACACGAAAATAATAGTTATCACTTGCTAAACAACTACTATGTACAGGGGTTTCCTTTGAACTAAAGCTCATTCTCATTAAGCATAAAGTTACATGTCTTGGCTTCCTTGGGACAGTCCTGGTTTATTCTTATTCCAGTAAAATGATGAGTAACACCCTTTTTACTCTCAAAAATACCAATAACATGTATGGTTATGAACAATAACATATATGGTCAGTGTAACTAAGCAACATGGGTTTCTCCAACATGCTGTTTTGGAAATGTAACCAGAGTACTGTGTGGATCCTGAAAAAGAGGCAATTAGGTTTTCCCTGCAGGTGGATGAAGGACGATGGTCATGGAAGGGGTTGAGTTTGAGGAGTACTAAATAGAAGTTTTGGCAGCACAGGTGGTAATTATTGATGTTTTTACTTTTGTTGTCATTGTTGTTATATCTTTGTATGTACTTGGATGTCCAAAGCCAAGATCAATGATGAGTTGAGTTCTTTTTTTTTTTTAAGTTTATTTTGAGAGAGAGAAAGAGAGAGAGCATGCACGAATGAGAGAGGGGCAGAGAGGCAGAGAGAGAGAGAGAATCCCAAGCAGGCCCCACACTATCAGCATGGAGCCTGACACAGGGCTTGAACTCATGATGATGACTGTATTCATGGACTGAGCCAAATTAAGTAAAAACTATATTCCCCTCTATGCACCAAGCCCTGTGCCAAACATGTCATGTTTATCATCTCATTGAACCCTTACAAACCTACATGATAATGTCTACAAACTGTCGCCCTCTTTTTTTAGGAAAGGAAATGAATGCTACATGGGGTTAAATGACATGTTCAAGGTCACATGTAATCTTGATGGAGTCAAGATTCAGAGGTCATTCTGACTTCAGAACTCACGTTATTATTTTTTTTTTATTTATTTTTGAGACAGAGAGAGACAGAGCATGAACGGGGGAGGGGCAGAGACAGAGGGAGACACAGAATCGGAAACAGGCTCCAGGCTCTGAGCCATCAGCCCAGAGCCCGACGCGGGGCTCAAACTCACGGACCGCGAGATCGTGACCTGGCTGAAGTCAGACGCTTAACCGACTGCGCCACCCAGGCGCCCCACGTTATTATTTTTTAAATTGAGATATAATTGACATTTAATGTTGTGTAAGTTTAAGGTGTACAAGGCATTGATTTGTGACATGTATATATTGTAGTATGATTACCACTATAACATTAGTTAATACCTCTATCACATCACATAATTTTCTTTCTTTTCTTTTTTTTAAAGTTTATTTACTTATTTTGAGAGAGAGAGACAGCACGAGTGGGGGAGTGGCACAGAGAGAGGGAGAGAGAGACTCCCAAGCAGGCTCCCCACTGTCAGTGCAGAGCCCAACCTGGGGCTCAGTCCCACCAACCTTGAGATCATGACCTGAGCTGAAATCAAGAGTCGGTTGCTAAACCAACCGAGACACCCAGGTGCCCCTCTTTTCTTCCCTTTTTTGTTAGGTAGGCTTCACGTCAAACACGGAGCCCAAAGTGGGGCTTGAATTCACAACCCTGAGGTCAAGATCTAAGCTGAGATGAAAAGTCGGCCGCTTAACCGACTGGGTCACCCACACGCTCCACGTCACGTAATTTTCAGTTCTTTTTTGTGGTGAGTACATTTAATACCTAGTCTCTTAGTAAGTTTGAATTACGTAATGTAGTATTGGTGACTACGAACACAATGCCGTGCATTAGATATCCAGAACTTATTCATCTTTCAACTGCAAGTTTGTTCACTTTGACCAACATCTCAGTCCCACTACCCCCAGGCTCCTGGTAACTACTATTCTCCTCTCTGTTTCTTTGAGTTTGGCTTTTTTAGGTTCCACGTGCAAGTGGTATCATAGGGCACCTCCATGTTTATTGCTAAATTAATTACAGTTGCCAAGATATGGAAACAAGCTAAGTATCAACAATTGAATGAATAAAGAAGATATTTTATATATCATTTGTTTGCATATATATGTACCTTTTCTATATTTTATTTACTTCTTTTCTGTATTCTCCATATATATAAATGGACTATCATTCAGCCATGAGAAAGAAGGAAATCCTGCCATCTGTGACACTATGGATGGGCCTTAAGGGAATTACACTCAATGCGATAAATCAGAAGGACTTCACATCCTTAAATATTTCACCATCCTGCTTCTAGAAATTTCCACGATCTCCAATCAGAATTGCACCGTTTCCATTTCAGCCGATCATGATCACAGTGCCGAGGACCCACAAATAATGAGTATCCACAACGTGCCACACACCTTACAGAGCTTGTTTTGATCTTGCTAACAGCTCTGCTACATAGGAGAATGGTAAGCGTGACGATGCCTTTGGGGAGTACAAGGGCTGGACGCTAATGGATTTCAGTAGATGCTTCCTGAGCTGGTAAGAAACGCACAACCTCCTTTTTAATCAGTGGACCTCTGAGAAATAAGAGCAGTTCTGTCCTCACCCCCCCCCCCCCGTAAAATCCAAGAATTTGGTGCCCTGGGTGTTGACATGAAAATACTAATCTCCTGGAGTGCCTGGGTGGCTCAGTCGGTTAACGGTCCAACTTCGGCTCAGGTCATGATCTTGAGATTCCTGAGTTCCAGCCCCGCATCGGGCTCTGTGCTGCCAGCTCAGATCCTGGAGCCTGCTTGGGACTCTGTCTCCCTCTCTCTCTGCCCCTCCCCTGCTTGAGCTCCAACTCTATCTCTCTCTCAAAAATAAATAAACATTAAAAAATTAAAAAAAAATACTAATCTCCCAAAGGATGTACATCACAGAGGATCCCATAATTTGGCCTTTTTTTTCTTTATATTTTTAATAATGCATACACATGGGGGCAAGGCAGAAGTTTCCGAAGGTTATACACTAAAGAATAAATTGTTCTCTGCTACTACCCTCAGTCCCCAAGGCATCCTTCTTAGAAGTAGCCACTGCCATTATTTTGTGTGTCTTTCAAGAGATAACTCTTTTCACGTATAAGCATATTTATATATTTTTTTCTCCCTGTTTTTTTTTTTTTTTCACAAACATGATCTCATATTCTGCACACTGTTTCGAGCCTTGTTTTTGTTGTTTAACAATGTGTCTTGGCACTCTTTCCCTTGAAGTATGAATAGATTTTCCTCATTATTTTTACTGGCTCCATGGTGTTCAAATACATGTATGGTCTTCTGCTATTCCAGAGCACTTTGAAGGCATTATCTTCATACGCACGTCATGGCTCACGTGCACCTAGATTGGTAAGAAGAATGGCTCTTCCCAGAATTGCTGGATCAAAGTGTATGCGTGTTTACAGTGTTGATAAACATTGCCAAGTTGTCCCCCAAACAGGTGTCTTGGTTGTCTTACCGCCAACAGTGATCCAGGGTGTTTCTTCACATCCTGGAACACAGTATGGTTTTTTAGCCTTTTCAATCCTAGTTGGAAGATGATCGTTTGTTTTAGTTTTAATTTAGTATCTCTTTTACTCTGAGTTGATCGTCTTTTCATATATATTTAAAAGTCATTTGCATTTCTTCTTTATGTACATATGCTTTGCCCATTTTTCTTATGGATTATTCCATTTATTTTACTTGTGTGTAAAACCTACTTATACATTAAAAGCTTTAGATTCTTCACCATGTATGTTGAAAGTATTTTGGCCACCACTTTTCTTTTGACTTCCTGTTATTCGTGGTATTTTGATACATGGAATGTTTTGAATTTTAATGCCTCTGTCTCTTCCTTTTTTTAATTTATTAAAAAAATTTTTTTAAATGTTTTTATTTATTTTTGAGACAGAGAGGGACAAAGCATGAACGGGGGAGGGGCAGAGAGAGAGGGAAACAGAATCTGAAGCAGGCTCCAGGCTCTGAGTTGTCAGCACAGAGCCCGACACAGGGCTCGAACCCACGAACCGCGAGACCATGACCTGAGCCAAAGTCAGATGCTTAACCGACTGAGCCACCCAGGCGCCCCTGATCTGTCTCTTCTTTAGTGGCTTTTAGTGTAGGCATCATACTTAAAAACATTTCTGAAAATATAATAAATCAGTTTTCTCTTGTTACTTTAGTGGTATCACTGTTTTAATTAAATTTTATTTATTTATTTATTTACTTATTTAATGTTTTATTTATTTTTGAGAGAGAGAGACAGAGAGCAGTGGAGGGGCAGAGAGAGAGGGAGACACAGAATCTGAAGCAAGCTCCAGGCTCTGAGCTATCAGCACAGAGCCTGACGCAGGGCTTGAACTCACGAACCATAAGATAATGACCTAAGCCAAAATCAGACACTTAACTGACTGAGCCACCCAGGTGCCCCATTAATGTTATTGTTTTTAAGAAAATATTAATGTTTTTATCCATCTGGTTTTTATTTCAGTATAAGAAATGGGGCAGGTATCCAACCTAATTTTTTTTTTCAAGTGCATAGCCAGTTGGCCCAATACCATTTATTGAATAATTAATTTCCCCTTGTCGATTCTAAATGCTTCCTTAATAATAAATGAGATATGTATTTTTTTCTGTTCTGTTCCATTGACTTTCTATTCATTTACCGGCATCAAACTGTGTTAATTACACTCATTTTATGATATTTTAATAGGTGCTATTGCTAGCCCCCTCTCCCTACTCTTCCTTTTCAGAATTTTCCTTGGGTTTCTGACAAGTCATGTTTCTATTTGAACTTTAGCATAAGTGTGGCTGACTCAAAATAGAATTTCATTTGTATTTTACTGGGATTGTTGAAATTTATAAACGTTCACAAGACGATTGTTTCAGTGAGAATCATTTCTTTTTTTTTAATGTTTATTTTTGAGAGACAGAGACAGAGAGAGACAGCATGAGTCGGGGAGGGGCAGAGAGAGAGGAAGACACAGAATCCGAAGCGGGCTCCAGGCTCTGAGCTGTCAGCCCAGAGCCCGGCGTGGGGCTCAAACCCTCGAACGGTGAGATCATGACCCGAGCTGAAGTGAGATGCTTAACTGACTGAGCCACCCAGGCACCCCTCGGTGAGAATCATTTCTGTTGCTACTTCAGACCGCTTATTTGATTATATTTCCTAACTGATTTTTTGTTATATGTAGGAAAGTTAACATTATTTTTAGTAAATAATTTCCTATGCAGCTATAAAAATTGCGAGGGGGAAGCCTATGTATTGAGTGTCTATGATGAGCACTCTAGTTCGAGTTTTGAAATAGAGACACATATATAAAGACTCTTAGAAAATACATTGGCAAGACACGAGGCAAAAGGTCCATCTTGATTATCTTTGAATGGTGGATGAAGATTTTGAGTGATCTTTGCTGCCTTCTTTGTATTGTTCTGTGTTTCCCCTATTTCTTGCAGTGATTGTTACTATTATATCAAGAAGAAAAAAAGGTTTGAAAAACAGTGTTGACAACACAGTTAAGGAATCTGACGTTGGAATCTAATTGTGATGCTCCTATAGGGGGAAAGGGAACAACATGGTCAATTGCATAATCAGGGGAGACTAACTGGTGTGATACATTAACCCCGAAGAAGCCACAGCAGCTGGAAACAATAAGAAACAATGCTTTTTTTCTTAGGGGCTAATGCGGTTCCCCTCGGACTGGAGCCAGAAGGGGGCCGCTGTTGCACATAACAGGTTTTGGGAGGCCAGCCCAGAACCAATAGGGTCACTTCCACTCACTTTCCATTGGCCAGCACTGAGTCATAAGGCCATATGTAGCTGCAAGGGCAACTACGAAGCGTAATCTAGCTGCCTGCCCAGGAGGAAGAGAGCGTTGATCCTGGTGAACACTCACAGATTCTAGTTAATCTAGGAAGCATTTGTACACTAGCGGTTTTGCATCATTTTCCAGGGAGGTTATTTGGGTTTGGGAGTGTCCTTCCCAAGGAGCTTTCTCGAAGCTTTTGAGGGTACCCAGAATAGTTGAACAAGCAGAGATACACTCTGCCCCCCTGGATTCCCATGTAAATGTCTTGGTTTCCTGTTACCTCTGTGCAGCCTTGCCGTCTCCAATCTGAAGTTAAACTTTCAGACCCTGATTCCCCACCCCTCATCTGCCCTGACTTGGGATCTTCATTTAACTTAGTATCTGACCTTTGTCTGCGGTGGGTACTGCTTTTTCTGTGCACACTCCTTTGTCAACTGTCTATATTTCCTTTCTGGTCTGAACTCAGTTCATCTCCTGCTTCCTGATCTGACATTGGGTTGTGAGCTTGACATCTCAAAAGGACTCAGTGTCATCTTACCTAGGGCTGACTGCTTCCTGAAGAAGGAGGGAATAATTTTTTCTTGCCCTGGTTTCTAGCGACTGATTGATGAATGACTTACAGTTCAGTTCATGCAGCCACCTGTCCTATGGCCTTTGGTACCCTGAGTTTGTGTAAGGAAGCTGATGGATGTGTGCAGCACAGCCCGACATGGCTTATCTGGAAAGGGTCACTGCCACTATCACCTTCTCTCAAAATATCAAAATGCATGATATATTGAAAACATGCTGTGTGTCCATAAAGCACAAACCCTCGATACATATCGTAGGAAGCCAGGGTCCTCTTTTGCTACCTCTGCGCTCACACTGAAAAAGAAACAATTCGTTTCTTTTCCGTAGGGATTTCAGGGCTGAAAAACTCCTTGTTCACTCAGGACAAGTTTAATGCGATGTGTTTTGAATGGGGCCTTTATTTAAGCAATTTCTGTGCTCTGCGCATGTTTTGCTATCCAACAAGCTGCTAGGCAAGCAAAATGCCTGGGAAACAGTGTGGAGGTTCCTCAAAAAATTAAAAATAGATCTACCCTGTGACCCAGCACTGCTAGGAATTTACCTAAGGGATACAGGAGTGCTGATTCAGAGGGGCACTTGTGCCCCAATGTTTATAGCAGCACTTTCTTTTTTTTTTTTTTTTTTTCAAATTTTTATTTATTTTTGGGACAGAGAGAGACAGAGCATGAACAGGGGAGGGGCAGAGAGAGAGGGAGACACAGAATCGGAAACAGGCTCCAGGCTCTGAGCCATCAGCCCAGAGCCCGACGCGGGGCTCGAACTCACGGACCGCGAGATCGTGACCTGGCTGAAGTCGGACGCTTAACCCACTGCGCCACCCAGGCGCCCCTATAGCAGCACTTTCAATAATAGCCAAATTATGGAAAGAGCCTAAATGTCCATCACCTGATGAATGGATAAAGAAGATGTGGTTTATATATACCACGGAATACTACTCGGCAATGAGAAAGAATGAAATCTGGCCATTTGCGGCAATGTGGATGGAACTGGAGGGTATTACACTGAATGAAGTAAGTCAGGTAGAGAAAGATACCATATGTTTTCACTCATAGGTGGATCTTGAGAAACTTAACAGAAGACCATGGGGGAGGGAAAGGGGGAAAAAAAGGTACAGAGAGGGAGGGAGGCAAACCATAAGAGACTCTTGGATACTGAGAACAAAGTGAGGGTTGATGGGGGCTGGGGGAGAGGGGAAAGTGGGTGATGGGCATGGAGGAGGGCGCCTGTTGGGATGAGCACTGGGTGCTGTATGGAAACCAATTTGACAATAAGTTATATTAAGAAAAGGAATCAATTATGAAGTATATTAAGGTCAATTATGACTGCTTGATACAGAAACTGTCGAGAATCGGGTTATATTTGACAGTGTGTCAAGAGTCTGGAACATATGCATTACAACACGGCAATAATCAGTCAAAGTAGAGTCAAATGGATTCGTGGTAGAATTATCTATAATTGGTTTTCTAATAGCAAAAACTGAAAGCAGAAAAATGTCCAGTAATAAGGAACCGGTTACATGAATTATGATACAATCAAATGGCAAGCGACCATGAAAAGGCTTTCCGCAAAATTTAATGACTTGAAAATATGCTCACAATAAGGGGTTAAATGTTAAAAACAGTACAAAACCATGAATAAACCCTGTTCAGGAAAGAAATCTCTTAATTTATCCATCAGGGTAAACACTTGGAAAAAAATGTACCAAATACAATAGGTATCTCTCTAGGTTAAGGTATTATGGTAATATTTCTTCTTCCTGCTGTTTTCTTCATTATATTGCACCTCTTTGAAATTTACCACACTAGTCATGTTTAGAGGCAGGATTTGGTGGCAGTAAAGTATGTTTAGGCACCAGGGTCAGAAGAGCCAAGTTCTAATTCTAGCACCACCACCTCCCAGCTGTGTGAACCGGCACAAGATACCGGATTTGTTTGGACCTCGGTTTCCTTCTGAATTAAATGGAAATCATATTTAGCTCAGAAAGTGGCCGTGAAGGTCAGCCAACGCATGCACAACACTGAGCCCAGTACTGAGTGAGCTCTTAGTATGTACTCAAAAGCATAAGTCATTGTTATGCATTGCTTTTATAATCAGAAGGAAAATGTTACTTTAAAAATAGCTCTGGACTCCAGTACCAAGGTTGGTCTTAGGCCCCAGGCATTTTGTTTTTTTCTTTTTATATTACATATAATTTATCGTCCAATTGGTTTCCATACAACACCCAGTGCTCATCCCAACAGGTGCCCTCCTCCATGCCCATCACCCACTTTCCCCTCTCCCCCACCCCCATAGAAATAGGGACTGTATTTCATGGGTGAGGACCATGCAATACAATAATTAAAATAACTTATTTAAAGTCACTAATTTAGCAAGTGACAGAACTGGGATTTGAACCTACTTAGTCTGTCTCCTGAGAAATCTCAGAGAGATTAAGGGCCTCATTTAAAGTCTCGCAGAGACAGAGCAGTTGAACTGCAACCCACGTCCAAGTCTGTGTGTTCAGTGACCTTTTCTCTACATCAAGACTCCACTGTAGCCATTTGGACGCAGTTGGCAATGTCAGCCTTCATTGGAAGTGCCCCACACCGTTAAGAATCTTTCAAGCACAGACCAAGTTTGCTCACAAAAGCACAGTGACAAATCGTTGGTTTTGTTCCCTCACATCTGTGTGTGTTTGTACCTTTGGGAAACTGGAAGTTTGCACAAGCACCATTCACCCATGAGTGGGTAGAGGAACCAAGGTCCAAGGTCACATTGCTGGTAATGAAGGCAGAGATCATAAAGCCCATCTCGCAGAGTTGTCGAGAGCATTGTATGCAGGTTGGAAATGCCTGTTACAGGGTAAGCATTCAGTAAACAATAGCAAACGTTAAAAATGATGATGCTGATGAAAACAATGACTCTGTTAATATGATAGGGTAATTAGTTCTTGTGCCTCATGTATCCTGTCCTCAGCTAAGGACCACTGGAGTCATTCGTTGTCTTTCTGGACCAAACACCACCTGGGCGACTTGAAAATACTGATTCTACTTTGTATGAAGAATGCCTCTTAGAAAGTGGCTGATAAGCTCGGAGAAGCTGGCTGACCCCGAACCCCTCAGGTTTGTACCAAAACTACGGAGGCTTCTAGGCAGAGGCGTATTTCCAAAGTGTCAAGCTCGCACGTATCTTTGATAAGCAGGGACACTTCTACTTTTCCACACTGCACTTGGACACGAGTCAGCCTCCGCCTGATAGGAAGCAACAAGCTCCCGAATCCCTCTGCTATTTTAAGTTCCTGAACAGTGAAATCCCGTGGCAGTCTAGGAAACTTACCTCTACAGAATGTGCTGACTTCGTGGAATGGAATTAAACGGGACCTCATACCCAGCGTCTTTCACCACCAGTGTGTATGATTCGTCCTTGCTTACTGTACGAATGGGCAATTTTCCTTCCAGAAGAAGAGGCATTCTAGTAACAGAACTGTAATTTTCTAAGGAGAATTACTGGGCCTCTGTCTTGAAGGAAGAGGTCATTTTGGCTGAGAGAAATGAATAGATTTCTGGTATAGTATTCCCTTTACCACTAAAATATATGCTGTGTAGATTCTAGCTTGAGTTTTCCTATGAACAGTGAAAACAGTGAGAGTCTCTAGTCCCCTGTTATCAAAGCCATATATTCTAGTGAGGCTAGAAACAGATGTGGCTCTCGGTTGGAGTTCTGGCTATAATTATACTAGGGAACACTTCACTGCCGTGTGCGTTGGATTAGTCTTCTCACAGGGAAATAGGAAAGCAGACCAAGCGATGGTCCTCAGAGAGGTGTAGTGAAGTTTAAGTGGGTTTGTATCACTAGCCCACCTACAACCAGCCTGTGTTGTGTATTGACACGCCCAGGCCAGCCATTACCATGAGAGCGGGTGAGAGATGTCTGGCAGATATGAGAAACCCCATTCCCATGACCAAAATACAGTGTAAAATTAGGGGAAGGCTTGTTTTTTTACGGGGCATCAACTACGTAAAAGAATGTTATGGTAGATGCCTAACTAAGAGTATTGCCGAACCTCCAAACAATCGTGTGGGATAGATCCTATTACTGTCATACCCATTTTAAAGATACGGAAACCAAGCCTCATAGAAATTAGTTTTCCAAGGACAGTCTGTAAGGGACAAAGTGGAGATTGAGCCTAAGTAGTTTTATTCCAGGGCCTGTGTTCTTAAACAGTTTTTCTTCTGATTTGAAAACATGAGCCTACAAGAAGGCCACAAAGATGAATGAAACAGGACCCTTCCCCATTAGGAATGTGTGTTCTAACAAGTGGGCGATGACTTTGGACACGAATCACCGTGATGTAAATTCCAGGGTGAGTCCCATATGAGTAATGAACAAGAAGAGAGGGAGGGGAGAGGGCACAGAAGAAGTGGAGGAAGAAGGAAGGAGGTGGGGAAGAAAAGAAGAAGTAATCCTGTAGAAGAGGGAGATCTCACTTCGGTTCAGGAGTGGCTGCACGGACGAGGAGGTATTAAGTGCATCCTTGAGGGACGGATGAGACGCGAATGGACAGAGCCTCCTTTCATCGAAAGCATGCTACATGCCAGGCATCGCACCAGGAACTTTTAAGTCCCTTAAGGCTGAGTCTCGCAAGAGCACCGTCGTGATTTCCAGTTCGTAGATGAAGAAATGGAGGCTCTGCAGGCAGATGTTGCCAGATGTGGGTGAATGGCATGAACACAGTCCTGGCCCAGGGACCGTGAATGATCTGTTGCTGGAACAGAGAATACGCGGTAGTATTAGAAAGGTCCGCTGGGCCCGCATTACTTGGGTTCTGGCGTTCTGTCCCGTTGACAGTGGGAGAGTTAGTCAAATTACCTGAGAAGGTGGAAGGGGACTAAAGAGAGCTGGATTGTAGGAAGATTCTCAGGCCTTGGTGTGCAAGGATGAACTGAATGGTGAGTGAAGTGAAGTGAAGTGAAGTGAAGTGAGCGAAGACACTACTTCTGTGCTCCACGCACGGTAATAGGCACAGGCCCCAGAGGACTGAGTCTGAAGCACAGCTCTGTCCTTGCTGAACTGTGTGTTCTTGGGCAAGGCATTCCATCTCTCTGGACCCTCTGTTGTCTCAGCACACTGAGATCAGCTTGAAAGCTTGGAGGCTGCTTTTGTGACCCGTGCATGTATGATGCAGCCTGAGACGGTGGAAGGAAAAGACGGGAAGAGAAGAAATAATGATGTTACGTGTAGGACAGCAACAACTCCTTGCATGGCTAGATGGTTGAGGCAAACAAAATCTTACTTTAGCCAGAATATGCTGCTGTCAAATGCAAAATGGATTTGAAAATGAAAATTAGCTGTCACGTGCAGGGTAGGGCTTTTGTTAGACTGTAAGACATTGACTCCAATTTTGTATTATCTGTGTCTATCGTTCTTTAAGCATGCAGCGTGATTTCCTATCTCCCAAAGCCTTTCCATTTTGCAACCGTTGAAATGAAAGGTTTTAAGATAAAGCAAGGGATTTGAGAAGATATCAAAATGAGGCCTAAAAATGGAAGATTGAGTTTCATATTTACAACGTTTTATTCTGTGATTCAATGCATTTTCATCATTTCCATTATGTTTTCTGAACTGGCATTGATGTTATAGATGTTAAGTCTGATATTTAATTAAAGGGAGGTTGTCTGTTCATACTATTGCTGTCCAGGGATATTAGTCACTTGTCTTAGGTAGCTAGAGCTGAATGTTTCCACCACAAACCCAGGTCAGCTATTTGATACGTAAATCAGGTCCTGGAGAGAACGAGTTTAGGAATCTAAAATGTCGGGCATACCTTTGATTTGCATATTCAGCCCACAATAAAAAATCCTAGAATGCCAGCCTCCAGTCCTTTCTTAAAAATGAGTTTATTAGCTGGTCATTAAACACCCTGTATATGCCACATAATTAATTTCATAGTAAGTTGGCTGAAACCTAGATAAATGGACAATTAGCCTCTCCTCTGAGAGCAGATCCATTATCATAATCGCTAGTGAAAACAAAATTCGCATGCATGCATAAGACAGAAATAACTCCTCCTTCTCTCTTAGGTATTTGCTACAGAAGATAAAAGCTCAATCTGTACTATCTAGTGGGAGTAATTCACTTCATTTTTTCTTTTCTTTACCTTGCAGTGATAATCAAGTTTTCTTATGGAGCTCTCCTGTCTTATTTACATTTAATTCTCCAGCTTCTCTAATTTGAAATCTAAAGCTTGTGTTTAATACTGGAATATATTATTAGCTAGATTCATAATACCTAGATAAAAGAGAGAACATATAAATTTCATCAGGAGGCTTTAAAATCATAATTAATATTTCAGCTATTTATAACGTGTCCATACCTTTATAGCTGAGATATCTGAATGAAAAGAAAAAGAATACATATGTTGGGATGGCACATACTTTGATAATTCCTCTGCTGTAGACAATAGTATGGGTGGATAAACTAGAGAGAAGATAAAGTTGCACAGTGGTCTTGGATAGAAGGCAGGCATCTGCATGGATCAGATACAGAAAAGAAAAGCCCGGTTGTGAGTGTTGTGGGGCTCCCGCTCTAGCAGTAGGCAATGGTAGCCAAGAATAAGGCAGCTGACGTGCCCAACGTATGAACGAGGATCAGGACGAATTCAGTGCTTAAAATCACGAACTGGAAATGAGGGACAGAACACTCGACCTGGCTCATGAAAGGAAGCCTCATGACACAGGATTGAATCAAATTGTCCATTTGTTCAGTGAAAGGATCTGCCAAGTCCCCAATATTACCGCTGGGTAGAAATTCCAAAATGACACTGTGAGCCCTGGTTCTGGGAGAGGGACCTGTACGGCGGAGCGGAGACCACTATAAAAATCTAGAGGGAAGGGACGAAAGTAGAAACGGATGGAAAAAACAGGCCCTAGGCGTGTCGCTCCGAAGAAGGCGCTTGCACAACGCTGAGAGTGAGTGTCTCCTTCATATTTGTGCCCCCACTGCCTGACTCTCCTTCACTAGGTGCTGCTACGAATCTACGAGTCCACACAAATATAAATAAAGCATAAATAAACAAGTTAGCGAGAGTGCTTCCTTACAAGAAAAGGGTAGTAAAGGGAGAAGGAATACTAGAAAATCACCATTTGGCAATACTTGTCAATGGGTGATAAGGCTGTTGGGTGGCGTTTTGATGAGGAATCGCACACTCACATGTTTTGAAAGGGGCTCCTCTACAAGGTACTTATTGATGACAAAGGGGCCGATAGCGACGTGACAGTGTGGAGAAACCGAGAAGACCCCGCCATAACCAAGTGATCGCAATTAGCATCACCAGTGACGGGACACGTAGGCATCACGTGTACCTCGGTAAGATGCGACGAGAACGGCACGCGGTTTCCGAGCTAGCTCTGCCACGGCTGTATAACCTGAATTTAATCACGAGGAAAAACTCAAACCCAAATTGATGGACATTCTACAAAATAAATGACCTGTACTCTTCGAAATTGTCAAGCACGTGAAAGACAAAGAAACGCGGAGGGACTGTTCCAAATGGAAGGACACTGTGGAAACATGACCAATAAGTGCGACACACTAGCCTGGATTGGATCCTTCTGTTATTAACATTGGTGACGCACCTGCTAAACTAGAAATGCGATCTGTAGGTTAGGAAACTGTATCTGTGCCCATTTCCAGATATTTGATTACTGTACCATAATTGTGTGAAAGGATGACCTTGTTTCTAGAAAATATACACTGAATTATGGGGGATGTAGAGGCTCTCTGTCAGCCATCTTCAAGCAAAGCAGTTGGGAAAAATAACGTAACAGATACAATTATGTGTTTATGTGTATGCGTACACACGATATTAACATTTGTGGAATTTGGGTTGTGGACCCTAAGAATCTTTTTTTTTACTATTTTTACAGCTTTTCTATCAGTCTTAAGTTATTGAAAAATAAAACGAAAATCTATATGAGAATAAAAGTACTATACTACCAAGTGTTATCTTGCTAAAATGATGATTAAAGGCAATTTCACAATCTTTACTACATTTGATAGGAAAATTGAAAATAAATGAATTAAGTGTTCAACTTAAGAAACCAGAAAAAAGTAAAAGTAAGCTAGAAAGCAAATGAGAGGCTCAATAGCATAGAAAATTGGTTCTGTGCGTGGGGAAAAAAAGGAGTTGTAATGACAAAATAGCAACAACGGCAAAGAAAAGACAAACAATATTAGGAACAAAAAAAGGAAAACATCAGCTGTACAGATAAATTACAGATTTCAGTGATCATAAGATACGACTATAATCAACCTTGTGCCCATAAACTTGAAAACATAAATTATTTTCTTAGGAAAAGGTATCCAAAATGATTCGAGGAAAACACAAACTTCTGTACATCAGTGAACTGAACTGATACTCAGAAGTGTTCGGCCTGAAAAGACCCCAGGCTCAGGCAGTTTTCCAGAAAAATATTACCAAATCTTTTGGGATCAGATAATTACTCTTCTACGAACTGTTTCAGAGAATAGAAAAAATAGGGGAGAAATATCTAAGAGATTTTGGAGGAACTGGCAGAGGCTTCTCCTCCACCTGATACTCAAATTTTCTATAAAGCTACAATAATTAAGACACTGGGTCATGGTGCAGGGAGAGACAAAAACACTGCTGAACTAGAATGGAGAGCCCAGTAATACACTAGTATGTGCGTAGAACCTGTATAAACACATCGAATCAGTTGGGGGAAGGAAGCATCATTCAATAAATGGTTCTACTACAAGTGGGGATCACGTGGGACCAAATGGAACTAAAGCTCTGTTACACATACTACGAAACCCAACACAGGAGACAATCTTTATGATTATATGACAGGAAAAGTCTTCTTAAACAAATGAACATAAAAGCAGAAATCATAAAGAGAACAACTAGCAAATCTGATTCTGTAATAAAAGAAAATTCTGCCGAGACACACAGTGTGGAGTGAAAAAACCAAGTTGCCTCATGATGCAGTATGATTCCATTTGTTAAGTGTTGAAGAATACACCAGTGGTACACATCGCTCATGGATGTAGATGTATATTATAAAACTATTTAAAACCATATGGGAACTTTAGTACTGAATTCCTGACAAGAAAAGAGAAGTGGGGAATGGGGTTGGGAAGGATATGATGGGGTTCTCAACTCTCTCTGAAATGTTTTCTTTTTTTATTGAGGTATGATTGACATACAACATTTTGTTAGTTTCAGGTGTACAACATAATGATTTGGTATTTGTATATACAGAAACGATCACCACAATTAAAAATAGTTAGCATCCAATACCGCACATGGTTATAGATTTTTTTCTTGTGAGAGTTGTTTTACTGTTAAGATCTACAATACAGTATTATTAACTATAGTCATGATGCTGACATTATATCCCATGATTATTTATTTTATAACCAGAAGTTTCTACATTTTTACCCTCTTCATGCATTTTGCTCACCCCAACCCCCCTTGCTGTGGCAACCACTGCTCTGTTTTTTAGGGTTGTTTGTTTGCTTGTTTGTTTTTGATTCCACATATAAGTGAGATCATACAATATTTGTCTTTGTCAGACTTATTTCACTTAGCATAAAGCCCTCATGGCCCATCTGTGTTATTGCAAATGACAGGCTTTCCTTCACTTTTATGATGAGTGATATTCCATTGTGTGTGTGTGTGTGTGTGTGTGTGTGTGTGTGTGTGTGTGTATATATACACACACATATATATATGTAAATATATATACACCACATTTTCTTTATCCATTCGTCCATTGATGGACACTTTGGTTGCTTCCATGATTTGGCTGTTGTACACAATGCTGCAGTGAACACGGAGGTACATCATCTTTTTGAGTCATTGTTTCCATTTCTGTAGGATAAATGCCCAGAAGTGGAATTGTGGGTCATATGGTAGTTCTGTTTTTAATTTTTTGAGGAATATTCATACTGTTTTCCACAGAAGCTACACTGATTGACATTCTGACCAACAGTGCATGAGGGTTCCTTGTTCTCCACGCCTTTGCCAACACTTGTTGTCTCTTGTCTTTTGGATAATAGCCATCCTAACAGATGTGGGATGATATCTCCTGTGGTTTTGATTTGCATTTCCATGATGATTAGTGATGTGGCGTACCTTTTCATGTATCTATTGGCTGTGTGTTTGTCTTCTTTGGAAAAATGTCTAATCAGATCCTCTGCTCATTTTTAAATTGGATTTAAAAAAATTTTTTTTCTTTTGAGTTGTATAAGTTCTTTATATATTTTGGGTATTAGCCCCTTATCATATATATGATTTGAAAATATTTTTCCCCACTCAGGGCGTCTGGGTGGCTCAGTCAGTTAAGCATCCAACTTCAGCTCAGGTCATGATCTTGCAGTCTGTGAGTTCGAGCCCCACATTGGGCTCTGTGCTCCTCCTCAGGGGAGGGGCAGAGAGAGAGGGAGACACAGAATCTGAAACAGGCTCCCAGGCTCTGAGCTGTCAGCATAGAGCCTGACGTGGGGCTCAAACCTGTGAACCAGGAGATCATGACCTGAGCTGAAATCACACATTTAACTGAGCCACCCAAGTGCCCCTAAACTTGACTTATTCCCATTTGTTTATCTTGGTTTTGTTGCTTTTGCTTTTCTTATCAAATACAAAAAATCATTGCCAAAACTGATGTCAAGGAGCTTACTGCCTCTTTTTCTTCTAGGAGTTTTTGTGGTTTCAGGTCTTATGTTCAACTCTTTCATCCATTTCCAGTTAATTTGTGTATGTGGTATAAGTAGGCAGGTTTCCTACTTTTCCATGTAGCTGTCCAATTTTCCAGCACCATTTATTGAAAAGAATGTCCTTTCCCCATTGTATTTTCTAGGTTCCTTTGTCATGGATTCATTGATCATATATGTGTGGGTTTATTTCTGGACTCTTTATTCTGTTCCTTTGATCTGTGAGTCTGTTTTCCTGCCAATGCCATACTGTTTTGATTACTGTAGCTTTGTAATATGGTTTGAAATAAGAAAGTGTGAATTCTCCAGCTTTGTTCTTCTTTCTCAAGGTCGCTTTGGCTGCTTGGGGTCTTTTGTGGTTCCATACAAATTTTAGGATTATTTTTCTACTTCTGTGAAAAAAAATGCCATCGGTAATTTGAAGGGATTGCATTGAATCTGTAGATTGCTTTGGGTAGTATGGACATTTTAATATCAATTCTTGGGGCGCCTGGGTGGCTCAGTTGGTTAAGCGTCTGACTTCGGCTCAGGTCATGATCTCACAGTCCGTGAGTTCGAGCTCTGCGTCGGGCTCTGTGCTGACAGCTCAGAGCCTGGAGCCCGTTTCCGATTCTGTGTCTCCCTCTCTCTCTGCCCCTCCCCTGTTCATGCTCTGTCTCTGTCTCAAATATAAATAAACGTTAAAAAAAATTAAAAAAAATAAAAGCTTTTAAAAAAAAATAATATCAATTCTTTCCATCCATGAGCATAGAACATTTTTCCATTTGTTTTGTCTTCCTCAATTTCTTTCATCAATGTCTTATAGTTTGTCTTTCATCTCCTTGGTTACATTTATTCGTAAGTATTTCATTCTCTTTGATGCTATTGTTAATGGGATTCTTTTCTTTAATTTCTCTGATAGTTTGTTATTAGTGTATAGAAATTCATTAGATTTTTGTATATTGCTTTTGTATTCTACAACTTTACTGAATTGATTAGTTACAGCAGTTTTTTGTGGTGTCTTTTAGGGTTTTCTGTATGTAATGTCATCTGCAGATAGTGACAGTTTTGCTTCCTCCTTCCCAATTTGAATTCCTTTTATTTCTTTTTATTGCCTAATTGCTCTGTCTAGGGTTTCCATTACAGTTTTGACTAAAAGTGGCAAGAATGGGCATCCATGTCTTGGTCTTGATATGAGTAGAAAACCTTTCAGCATGATATTAGCTGTGGGTTTTTCATATATGACCTTTATTATGTTGGCTTATGTTCTGTCTATACTCACTTTGTCGACAAGTCTTTATCATAAATGGATGTTGAATTTTGTCAAATGCTTTTTTTTGCATCTGTTGAGAGATCATATGATTCTTATCCTTCATTTTATGAATGTGGTGAATCACATTCCCTTGCAGATGTTGAACCATCCTTGCATCCCTGAAATAAATCCCACTAGATCATGGCGTATGATCCTTTTAATGTATTATAGTATCTGTGTTCATCAGGGATGTTGGCCTCTAATTTTCTTTTCTTGTGGTATCCTTGTTTGGTTTGGGTATCATGAAATGGTTTTTATTAATTAAAAAAATAAGGTTTGAAACAAATAAGGGCTAAAATTAAGCTTTGATAACGCAGAGTGTAGGTAAATGGCTATTTGTTAATAACATCTATTCACATCAATATGCTCAAAATACCAATACCCCATATGCAAGCAGTGTACTTACTATAGGGCAAAAGCATCAGTCTAGATCATGGTTGAAGTCCAGGGCCAACCATTTGCTAGGTGTGTGACCTCTACCAGATTATTTAATTTCTTAGTATCTCAGTTTCTTCACTTGAAAACTTTGGATAATTGTACAACTTAAAGTGTTGTGAGAATTATATGAAATGATGCATGTGAAGTGTTTTGCATAGTGTGTGGTCCATAGTAAGTATTGAATGCACTCTGATCATTTTCAACAAATCATTTTTCAACAAATCATTTTCAACAAAGTAAGTATTGAATGCACTCTGATCATTTTCAACAAATCTCCCAAATTTAAATGTTTTTTAATTTATTTTTGAGATAGAGAGTGCCATTGGGGGAGTGGCAGAGAGAGATGGGGACAGAGGATCCAAAGCGGGCTCTGTGCTGTTTGCAGAGAGCCCGATGTAGGGCTCAAACTCACAAACTCTGAGATTATGACCTGAGCCAAGTTGGATGTTCAGCTGACTGAACCACCTAGGCACCCCCAAATCTCCCAAATTTAGATTTTTTGGGCCATCTTTTATTTTTTTTTAATAATGTTTCATTTTGAAATAATTTCACGCTTATAGAAATAGTTGCAGAGAACTCCCATTTACCCTTCACCTAGATTTTACCACAGTCATTCTTACTGTATTGTTTGGATTAAAAACAATCCTCTTCAATGGGAAACCAAGCCATCATATAGCCTATTAGTATGTAACCGTGGTTAAGAATCTAGGCGTTGTATTTTGACAGTCCTCAGTGGGATCTCAGCTTTCTACTGAACAACATATGACTTTGGGCAAGTCACCCAACTTCTCTGAGTCTTTGTGAGAAAAAGTGAGTGCGGTGTGGCAATAGTGGCCAGTGGTCTATCCTCTGAATCAATAAGTAGCCCCTACATTTCTGAGCTGGGATTATTTTCATGGCATTTGCTGAAATGCTTAGAGAGGCTTACCCTGATGTGTGGAGAGATCTGTGGTGTAGCATTTTTCTCTGTGAACCAGAGTCACATGAATGAGACTCAGCTTCAGATGCCAGAGGCCAAATTTCAAATATCCTAGATTCTTTTGAAATGTATGTGTGTGTGTGTGTACATGAGCACACATGTCCTCCTGATTTGTTTGATTTTTTTTTCCAACTCATCAAACCCAGTTTCCTTTGCCACCTTCTTCTCCTTTGTTCTCTGCTGAGGCTTTTAGACATGGCTGTTCTTTTTCTGTTGGAGAGGAGAAGGCCTGATGGTATCGTCCTCGATGGGTTGCTGACTAGAGCCGCAGTGAGCAAACCTGGCAGAAGGGATCGCCCACCTAGGGTGACTTAAGGGGAGACAGAAGAAAGTCTTGGTGCCACAGAACACTGAATCCCCGAAGTGGGTCTGAGGGAGTTGGCCAGTCTTCAACAGTGTTTCCCATGTCTCTATCTAAATGAGAAAAATAGACAAGGTAGTGCATTTTTCATGAAGGTTTTTTTTTTTTAATGATTATTTTGAGAGAGAGACAAAGAGAGAGCAAGTGAATGGAGGGCAGGCAGGCAGAGAGGGAAAGAGAAAATCCCAAGCAGGCTCTGTGCTGTCAGTGCAAAGCCCAATGGGGGACTCCATCTCACCAGCTGTGAGATCATGACCTGAGCCGAAATCAAGAGTCAGATGCTTAACTGACCAAGCCACCCAGGTGCCCCTCATGAACATAATGGCATGTCCTCTGATTTGAGATTATGCTGTTCCAACTTTTTTGGTGCTAAAATGTCTTGTCTTTTTTGAAATTATCATGGCAGGTTTTTGAAATGACTTCATTTGGTGATCAAACTTTGTAAATCTTCCATATGTCTCCATTATGTTCATCGGCAGTGTCATCGGTCCATGGATTAACAAAAATTAGGGATCATTGATTCAGACCGCTGAAGATGAAAAGTTTCTTCGAAATTAAGGTCCAGTCTCAATTTTACAGATAAGTCAATTGAGGCACTTAAACTCACATAGCAAGCACTAGAACCACATTGCCTGATATTCAGTCTCCTGAGCCCTCCTCTCCCTGCCTTGCTGATCCAAACAGAAAGAAACACTGAAGAAAATCTCCCTTGGTCTCACTGTATGACAAGTTTTTACCGTGCACGGTTTATTCCCTGTTTTGTTTGAAGTTCAGGAACTAAAAGAACAGCCAAAATCCCCATGGGAAATGATGGCGCCTAAGTTCCCTGCCTCATAATCGTTAACCCTGTTGGAGTGGAGGCAGGCAATAACATGGTCACTTGAAGTTTTTGCTGACGTGCTCACTGTTAAGTCAGAAGAAGTGCCTACTCAGGGCATTAATTTCTGATTAGCTCTTAATCCCGCCAGGTTAGAAAATAGGATGGAGAAGACTAAGAATTCACATCTCCTTTTCAGATCGTTAACTAGCAATGGCTTGCAGAAGTGGGTCAGGGCTGTTATAGAGAGGAAAACTGGAGGTTTCTGGGTGCTACCTAAAGCAAGGACAGTCAGCGTCTGGGCTAGGGAAGACGACGGGTGCGGAAGTGGTTCAAAATTGGGCCGTTTGAGTAGCTCACACCTAGAATTCCAACTGTAGTGCCAGTATTATAGGGACCCTAGAGTCATGGAGAGGCACTGCTCTGGGAAAAAATCTGTCCACATATGCCTAGGTTAAAGGAGACCTAGCCTTTGAATAGAAGGGCTCGAAACCTCATAATGCTTTATACGAGTGTATTCATTTCCTATACTTGCTGTAACAAATCGCCACAAACGCAGTGGTTTAAAATAACACAAATATATTATCTTACAGTTCTGGATGTCAAAAGTCCAAAATGGATCTCACCGGGCTAAAATCCAGGTGTCCACAGAGCTGTGGTCCTTCTGTAGGCTCTACGGGAGAATCCATTCCTTTCCTTTCCCGGCTTCTAGAAGCTGCCCGTATTCCTTGCCCCATGGTGGGATCACTCAAACTTTTGTTTCTGTTGTCACATTGCCTTCAATCTTCCTGACTCTCACCCTCTTGGCTTCCTCTTACGAAGACCCTTGTGATTACATTGGTCCCACCAGGATAATGTAGAATAATTTGCCCTTCTCAAGATCCTTAGCTTAAAACACATCTGCCAAACCCTTTTGCCACGCAAGGTAACGTTCACAGGTTCCAGGAATTGAGATTTGGATATCCTTGGCGGGGGGGGGGGGGGGGGGGGGGGGCGGGCAGCATCATTAGCCTACCATAACTAGTAAAACTATGGTTTCAAGTGAAATCGTGTGAGGAACCCCAATCCATAAATTGTCTCAAAGCAAAGCAGCTGTAGTTAAAGTCTTACCCATCTAGTCTCTATTGCTTACTATCTGTGACAATCCCAGAAGCACCCAGTGGAAGCCTGTGGCTCCAAGACCAGTTTGAATAGCGCCGATTTATACCTGAAGAGAGGACACCATTTGGAAACACCCCAACCACACATTCTCGCTTTCCATTATATTCTTCAATGAAACCTGATGCCTCTTCATGCTTATCAGTGAGCTCCATGGCATAAGAGACCTTGTTCGTCTCGCCCTGAATCACCAAGCTCTGAGGTACTCAGTGTTTGTTGAATGAATGAATAATCAATAGTGAATGAAAAATCCTTAGGCAGCATCCGTTTCCTGTTTCCCTGCTCACAGTTATTCATGAGTCAAGCCTATGAATCAGCATTATTGGAAAAAGATAGAAATGGAGTCGTGCCACTTTGCACCCCCTATCTCCAGTCCCAAACCATTCATACACACATACACACACTGAACTGCCTGTCCGCATAGAACGTATTGTTTGAAATCTTGGTCATGGACATCTTATTTGCGCATCATGGAAATACACCGGTATTGTGATATCTTTCTCTTTGTTGCCCAGACCCTCATTCCTGAAGGCAAGATCAGAAATGGGAAAGAGAACGTTACAGGCGAAGGTGCTTGACAGGCGATACAGACGAGGACGCTACGGCCTGAAGAACAGAAGGCACTTATCCGGTATCATACGGCACATTTTGTAAGATCTAAATGAAAACCCAGGTCTTCTGCTCCTGAATACAGTGTTCTTTCCATTGTTCCACAGTTGCACAAAGCTGAATAATTCTATCCAGAAGTTTAGTGTCAGAGATCATAAAACCTGAAGTTTTAAGGACGGTACAATAATCTCTTATCTCAGTAGACCTAAATTTGGCAGTCTGGTGGCTCCCAGACAAATACAACCTTCAGACCTGTTTAATTTGTCCCATTTTTTTTTAATTGAATTGGTAGGTCTTTTTCTTTTTTTAATATTTATTTATTTTTGAGAGAGAGAGTGTGAGCAGGGGAGGGGCCAAGAAAGAGGGAGACAGAGGATCCAAAGCGGGCTCCGTGCTGACAGCAGCAAGCCCGATGGGGGGCTCGAACTCATGAAACGAACTCCGAGATCATGACCTAAGCCAAAGTCTGATGCTTAACCAACTGAGCCACCTAAGCTCCCCAAATTGGTATCTCTTTAAATAGAGTAGGCATACTCCAGCTCCCCAACATCCCCATCACTCCCTCGCTGTTACATTTACCCCGTTTCACTCACTTATATGTTTGACCTTGTAAACATTTGAGTTTTTAACCCCTGATGTAAACAATGAAAATGTACAAGACCTGTCAGTGTTTGGGGTCACAAAGTCTATTTCCAAGTGTCTTTCACACCGTAAGTGGTATAAACATTTGTTTGACAGACCATACGTCTTTAAGACCGATGGCTCAGAAAATAATCACTACAGTTAACCCACGTTTCAGTCAGTACATGAGAAGGGAGAAAAGATAGGACAGACCATATCTCCTTTCCTCCCAACCAATCATTACTAACTTCTCACCTGGATCTTTCCCCACCAACCCCTTCAGAATCATTGGGTCTGACTCTAATTGAAATTGGTCTTATGTCACACGTATCTGTGTCTTTGGCAATCTAACCTTACAGCATATGCAAAAGATGGTTGTAAAGCTAGTTAGGTGAATTCTTGAACTTGAGAAAAATGTTCATAGTGGGGCAGAACAGAGCTCCAATCCAGTGGGGAGGTGAAATGATAACTAGAAGCTGTTATTGGCTACCTACAATGAAATTTGGAGCGGAGGCTGTATTTCAGTTGGGATACGAGTGCCCAAAGTCTGTCTGTCTGTTTTTTTTTAATGTTTATTTATTTTGAGAGAGAGAAAGAGCGAGCGAGAGCGCGTGCGCAGGGGAGGACCAGAGAAAGAGAGAGAGAGAATCATGAGCTGAGCCGAAACCAGGAGTCAGAGGCTTAACCGACTGAGCCACCCAGGTGCCGCCATCCCCGCAAAGTCTCACCTTACATACACCAGACGACAGGTTCTGTGTTAGCAGGACTGAGACTAACCCGACCCTTGATGGAGATTGGGCTTCTGGTATCCTATTTTGCATGGATTTCATAGTTTTTTTGTGCCTAAAGCTGGGCAGAGCTGGGGCAAACAGGAGTTGCCAGTTACCACACTTGTGGGTACATCACTGACACCCAGTCAACACGTATTCTACCCAGTAGAAATGTAATTGGTTCTAAGTTGTGGTTCCGGACCCGCACACCTAAACATATCAACCAAACCTCAGAACTTTAAGCCTGGTACACCGCATAGAATATTTTGGGAAACTCTGGTTTTATTTGGAAAATTATATCTGATATTTGGTCAAGGTTTAAAGTTTCCTGGGCTTTGAAGTAATTCTGGCTCCTAAACAGTGAGCCTTCAAACGCTTTGAGTCTGCCGCAGGGCATTGATGTGATCTATAAATGAGAAGAGAACGGTATGTGAAAAAGGAAAAAAAAAAAAAGTGCCAAGTTTTGACATTAGATATAATAGGCAGGATTGCTTCTCTCATTCAGCAAGAGTCCTATCCCTTAGGAACACAGGCCCAAGCAAAGTTGAGGAAAAGGCATGAGCAAGAAAACAGGGCACAGCATTTACCTGGCTCTGCCACTGATGTCGTACGGCTGGGGCGGGCGTGGGGGGGGTTGGTCGTGGCTGCCCTATTTGCCTACTGCGTGGAAATAGCATGGAAGTGACGGGGCAGAAATGCAGTTCCCTCCAGAACTGTGTCTTCTGCACGTGTCTCTTGCACGACGGAGACATGTAAGCTCCATGAGGACAAGAACTGTTTATGACACTGTTATATCCCTGCGACCTAGACCGTGTGCCTGGCACACGGTTGGTCCTTATGGGGGCCTCCACGGGCTTGAAAATAGCGTTCCATTTCACCATCTGGATTCTGAACAAGTTGAGACCTACACAAAGCAGGAAATATCCCTTTGTTACTAACGGAGGCCAGGCTAGAAGACCTAGTTTAATGAGCAAGCAAAATGTGTCTGTTAAATGATTTGGAAAAGTTGGGCAGACTCCCCCACTGAAACAGAAGCATCGTAAGACCGGGGCAGGCTGCCTACCTGGAGAAGAAGAGTGGAGCACCTGCGTCCATGCATAGAACCCCCGAGAAAAAGAGGGCTGAACTGAGGTGAGCAAGTCCGGCAATCTACTCAAGTTTACCAACCAAATAAGCGTTCCTTGCTTGTGGTGCTCAATAAATACTTCATGAAGGCACACAGGCATGGTAGCTGTGGAATGTAGAAAGTGAACTTGAACTGCGGAAGGTCAGAAACACCACCTGTGGTAATTAGTGTAGCCCAAACACTGATGTTCGTGTTTGCCTGAAGAGAACCAGGATAGCCCAAGTGGAGTCCTTGCGTACAGAGCTCCTTGGAGCCCACACTAAGTTGTTTGTTTTTTTTAGAGAAAGAGAGAGTGTGAGCAGGGGAGAGGGGCAGAGGGAAAGAGAGAGAGAGAAGGAGAGAGAGAATCTCAAGCAGGCTTCATGCTCAGCGTGGAGCCTAACACGGGGCTTGATTCCATGATATTGGGATCGTGACCTGAGCTGAAATCAAGAGTTGGATGCTCAGCTGACTGAGCCACCTAAGGCGCCCCCCCCCCCCATAGTAAGTTTCTACAGCACCAGATTTTTTTTCCCTTTTTTTTTAAATTTAAATTTCAGTTCCTTAACACACAGTGCAATATTGGTTTCAGGAGTAGAATTCAGTGACTCATCACTTACATACAACACCCGGTGGTCATCACAAGTGCCCTCATTAATGCCCACCACCCATCTAGCCCATCCCCCACCCACCTCCCTCCATCAACACTCAGTTCTCTATCATTAAGACTCTCTTGTGGTTTGTTTCCCTTTCTTCTCTTTCCACCACCCCCTTCCCATATGTTCATGTTTTGTTTCTTAAATTCCACATATGAGTGAGTTCATATGGTATTGGTCTTTCTGATTGACTTATTTCACTTATCATAGTACACTGTAGCTCCATCCATATCATTGCAAATGGCAAAATTTCATTCTTTTTGATGTCTGAGTTGTATTCCATTGTACATATATATACCACACCTTCTTTATCCATTCATCAGTCGATGGACATTTGGGTTCTTTCCATAATTTGGCTATTGTTGATAATGCTGCTATAAACATGGGGGTACATGTACCCCTTTGAATCTGTTTTGTATCCTTTGGGTAAATACCTAATAGTATATATAGCACCAGACTTTAGGTCCTCCCACACGAAAATAAGGTGAGATAAAAGCTGCCTTGACTTCTAGGGAAGAAAACCCAGGAAAACATCTTTAACCCTGAGATAAAGTGAATTCAGCCGGAGGTCAGGGCTGAGGGTTACTGATATAACTCAAATAAGAGGTACTAGCTTATATTTTCCCCGACACCAAACTGGATGAAGAAAAAGATTCATTAAGCCAAAGCAAGCTTCATGCTTTGTTTTGCTTTGTAGAACATCTGTTAATGTCGCTGTAGTTCTAGATATATTTCTCATTGAACTTAACCAAGACAACAAAAAGAAGAGCCCAAGGGGCCTAATGCCATCAGAAGGAGATCCTTCAGGGTGCCTGGGTGGCTCAGTTGGTAGAGCGTCCAGGATCTCACGGTTTTTGAGTTCAAGCCCCATGTCGGACTCTGGGTTGACAGTACAGAGCCTGTGTGCGACTCTCTCCCCTGCCCTCTCTCTGCCCCTCCCCTGCTCTTGCTTTCTCTCTCTTTCAAAATAAACTCTTAAAAAAAAAAAAAAAGGAAGGAAATCCTTGGAAGGGGCTATGTTGTTTCTGAAGACCTCCATGATTGGGCGCCACAGGCTAGAGGGGAAAACATTTGAATCTTCATTTCTCTAAAGTACCCGGTTCAGTGGTTGACAGTGATTAGAAAGGGTTGGCCTCGTGGGTACCATGCTTTTGAGGTGATAAGAGTGACAGGTTATGCACTGGCATTATTTTTCCTTACAGGAAAGGTAATTTCCTCCGCAATCACACTATCACCTATGCCCTGGTCTGTGAGCCAACGTGCTGGGCATAACTGTGGCCAAGCAGAGTTGACAATCTTGCCGTCCATTGGTGGTAATCACTCGCATTTACTCCAACTCTGTCTTTGCTCACGGACTTCACCTAGACCATCCTTGCTAACTTACTCTAAGTGACATCTGAGAATCAAATCCTTCCTGGCCCCGGATTTGCCTCATGACCTGTCTAGTTTGATGTCACGATTGTCTGTATTCTCTTGACCCCACTTAAGCTTTAGAAAGAATTAAGTGGATTTCGAGATTTACAGGTGGTCATTAATTCAGCATTTAACAAGTGCCTCCTCCGCGCTCTTGGAGCCCTTTGCAGACACTGTCTCATTTAACGCTTACAACAACCCTGCAAGATCTACGGTATTCTCCCAATTTCCCGGATGAGGAGTCGTCTCATTGAGATGGTGGAGCTGCCGTTCACACCCAGGTCTGTTGAGCTGCCAAGCTCCACAGGCTCTTTCTAATAATATGCCCAACTGCTTCCAGCTGCCTTTCTAGCTCATCGGACCAGTCCTCCTCACGTGATATTTATTCTGTTTCTCCCCCCAGTTCAAGCGGAAAGAGAAGCTGCCTCCATCGCAGTAAGGAAGGGGCCCCTATGGTAAAGGTTGCTTCCTGATTTCCTCTTTGGGGAAGAACCCCACAGTCCTCTTTTTGTGTTCTCTGCTTCATTCTCTGGAAACTACCAAGTATGAAGAAACATAGCATTAAAATAGGTTTCAGAGTTTCCTTCCGTAAGTGCTGAAACGAACCCGTGGGCTTGTTTGGCGGAGCTCCGGTCAAAAGTGAGGCTCTGTACCACCACACAACCTTGGTAGATATTTTCATCTAATCAGCAACAAAGTGTCTACATGGAGACTTGAAGTAGTTTCGTCCCAGCCTCCAATCAGCGGGGGTACCGAGCTCTGTCTGCCCAGATAGATGTTAAGGTCAAGCTCCATGGGTCTGGCTGTCCTGACTTGGCCATCCCAATGTTGGAGGTCAAAAGACAGAGGAGACTCGCTCAGTCGCAAGAGCATGTGACTCTTGATCTCGGGGGGAGTTCGAGTCCCACACGGGGTGTAGAGATTCTGTAAAAATAAATACATAAACCTAAAAAAAAAGACGGGGATAGTGGGAGAGTAGGGGTGTTATAATTCTTCCATTTCTGAGTCGAAGTGTCCCCAAAGATTGTTTTCTTAGGATACTCTTCCACACATGTGCACTCAGAAAAGAGATAAAGAGAATCAGGCATCTGGGAAATATGAGCTTAGAATTACTCAGTGGATTCCAGGGCCCTGGTGGAGTCAGCCAGAGTGTTCCGGAATGTGGCCGTCCATCCCAGCTGACCCACGATAAATCATCTAATAGAGGGTGGATCTCATATTACCCACTGGAGAGTGCCTGTAGCTCTGGTACAAATTGCTGTTTTTATTTTTGTAAACAGAAATCTTGTACAAATTCTCTCATTAAAGAAGCCTTGTTGGTGAATCCTTTTGTAAACTGAAGAGACCTTTTCTAATGCAAATAAGCTCCCTCTAATCTATCTGTATTGTTTCGGAGTTTGTGTGTAGGATTTTCTTAAAGAGGGTGTATTAGTAATGTCCCAAATCACAAACATATTGTTTATTTATAAGCCGCTCATTTTACGACACAGCCCACCTAAAATTCATATCCCACTGTGTCCCTGTATTGTTTCTGAGTCCGGGCAAAATACTGACTTTTAGAGCCGCTTTCACCTTGCAACATCAGACTTTGGAAACTTTGCGGATTTTCAAAACTATGAGGACAAAAGCGGCTCTTGAAATAAAACAGAAGCCAGGTATCAGTATCAGATATCAGGATGACACTAAGATCTCTGTTTTTGCTTTTGTTTTTGTTTTTTCTTGCAAGATGAAATAAGTGGCTCTGTGTGTTCCAAATGGTGGCAGAAAGAATTTTCCCTTTTTTGGTTCTTCAACTAGAGTTAGGACACTGAAGCCTTTTTTTTTTTTTTAATATATGAAATTTATTGTCAAATTGGTTTCCATACAACACCCAGTGCTCATCCCAAAGGATGCCCTCTTCAATGCCCATCACCTACCCTACCCTCCCTCCCATCCCCCGTCAACCCTCAGTTCTCAGTTTTTAAGAGTCTCTTATGCTTTGGCTCTCTCCCTCTCTAACCTCTTTTTTTTTTTTTCCTTCCCCTTCCCCATGGGTTTCTGTTAAGTTACTCAGGATCCACATAAGAGTGAACACATATGGTATCTGTCTTTCTCTGTATGGCTTATTTCACTTGTCATCACACTCTCCAGTTCCACCCATGTTGCTACAAAGGGCCAGATTTCATTCTTTCTCATTGCCACGTAGTACTCCATTGTGTATATAAACCACAATTTCTTTATCCATTCATCTGTTAGGACACTGAAGTCTTAAGGGAGGGAGGAAGGCGAGAGAGAGAGAGACGAAGGAAGGAAGGAAGGAAGGAAGGAAGGAAGGAAGGAAGGAAGGCAAGCAATCAAAACCAGAAAGTTTTGCCTTGTTTTCTGAGGAGACATTACACATGGGCTGGTGATCCCAGTGCTGGTGTCCTCTTTCTTAAAAGGAGAGAGCCTTCTAGAAGATACCTAGAGATTACAAGGGCACAGACCAGCAAAACTCAGAACCCGGGAGAGCAGACAGTGAGAAGGAAGACTTCTAGAAGCAGATCCTTATCTGAGGTCACAGACTGGGCCCCAGAAAAGGGAATGGAGACCACGTCCATTGTTGTGAGGGCAGTGCCGAGTAGTAATTGCTTTTTAAAGTTACTTATAAATTGAGCTAAAAAGTTGTCGGTGGGAAGTGCCCGGGCTGACCTAGAGGGTATATTCCCGAGGTTTGGGAGTGGGGCCTATAGTCTGGAAATGGGCACAATTCCCCAAAGGATCCTCCAGAGCCACAGGTGAACAATACATTAATATGCACGTATCACCTTTCATCTCCTCTTCCTTCCCCGTAACCGTAGGGTATTTCTGAGATGCCAAACTGGGTGGCTAATACTCAATTACATTCCTAATAAATTCAAACACGACTAGAGAGGAAGAGGGAACCATTCTGTCTTAATGTTAAGCAGTCACTAATGACATCTTTGAAACTGAACTTGATGAGGAGCCTCAAAGGAGATGTTAACGGACTGATTGGTACAGTACGAAGTAGACCCACCCACGGTTAGCGCCGCTTTCCTGTGTAAGAAAACAACTCATCTCGAAACGAATTGTGATCCTGCATTTGGTTTATTTAATTATGAACCTATGTGGTTTTAAATAGCTGTCCACTTCTCAGTGACGTCAGCATTATCAAATTTCCTACCTAAGATGGACCTGAAAATTTTTGTCTGCCGCTATGGTAAACCAGCCTTGTGCTCTAATTCGTGTGTATTCACACAGGGGCGAGGAAGGTGATTGGAAGTTACCTGAAAAAGGAGGGTACTTGGAGTAATAAAGAGTAAATGGGCTTCTTGGGGTCTAATAGCATTTAGCCTTGGATAATTTGCTCATTCGCTTATTTATATAATCATGTAATCATAGTAGCTTCAAAAAAACACGTTTTATAGTATAGGATTGAAAAGTACTATCATTGCTGAGCCCTTCAAAAGTGATTGTCAGAATAAATTGTGGCTAATGCATGACTATTAGCCTTCAATAAAAGGGAAATGATACAAAGCCAGCATGAGGACCAAATTAGGGCTAAGTGGCAGTTACAAAAATGATGCCCACAGCACCAGTTGGTCTGGAGCTCGCCAGAGACCTGAAGGACCAGATGAGCTCTACTGAGAGAGGTCCTGCTTGGCCCGTGGAGTTCTCCTCAACACACGGGTGGCCTGGGAAAAGGGCACAGGACAGGTGAAAAATTTGAGGTCTTGTTCTGCAACGTAATGCCAGTCAGCCTCTCAAGCGGGGCGCCTGGGTGGCCCAGTCGATTGAGCGTTGACTCTTGGTTTCCGCTCAGGTCATGGTGTCGCGGACATGAGATCCAGCTCCGTGTCAGGGGCTGTGTTGACAGCACGGAGTCTGCTTGGGATTTGGGATTCTCTCTTTCCTCTCTCTCTGCCCTTCCGCCCCCCCCCCCACCTCCTCCCTGCTCACGCTCACTTATGTGCATGTGTGCGTGCTCTCAAAATAAATATTTAAAAAACAAAAAGAAAGAATACCTCTCAGCTAATGGGGAGAATGGGAGGAGCAGGGCTGGGACTTCATCCTTCCCAGTTACCTCCGTGTCACTGTGTCTGATGGATATTTTTCAGTCCTCATCTAACTTGACATCTGTCCCAGAAGCTTCTGTCGCTCACACTCTCCTTGACGCATTCATTTTCCTGGCTTTCATTCTGGCTGGTGCTTCTCAGTCTCCTTACTTTCTCCTCGAGCTGACCTGTAACTCTAGGAGCTCGTCAGACTTGCCCTCGGTCCCCTGTGCTCACTTTCCACGACCCCCTGGTGGACCCGTCTACCCCGTGGCTTCCGTTACCACCTCTACACGGAGCTGGCAGAATACAGATTTCTGTCTCTTTTCCTCTGAGCTCCAGGTTCATATATGCCACTGCCCACTGCCCGGCCTCCAGGGCGCCTGCATTCAGCGCGTCCCCAAGTGCACTCGCCATCCTTCCCACCTGCTGTGCACTTGCTCTTTCTGCCATATCTTCCCTGTGAGTGAGCAGCCCCTGCTGGCCCCATGGTGAGCGGTGAGGGAGCCTGAAAAGGAGGAGCCCTTCCCAATGGCTCCCCCTCCCCCACACTCTACATCCAGGTCCTCATTCCCTCTCACCACCCTCCTGTTCTAAGCTACCAGCATCTCTCCCCGGACATCCTAGCTGGCCCCGGCACTGCTCTTTTGCCCTGCCTTCCAAGGGTCCATTCTCCTCACAGCAGCCAGATCTCTTGAAAACAGAATTCAGATCATGTCACTTCCTGGTTTAGAATCCATCAACAGGGGCGCCTGGGTGGCTGAGTCGGTTAAGCGTCTGACTCTTGATCTCGGCTCAGGTCATGATCTCACGACTCGTGAGTTCGAGCCCCACGTCGGGCTCTGTGCGGACAGCTCGGGGCCCGGAGCCTGCTTTGGATTCTGTGTCTCCCTCTCTCTCTGCCCCCTGCCAACACTCTGTCTCTCTCTCTCTCTCTCTCTCTGCCTCCCCCTGCTCGTGCTCTGTCTCTCAAAAATAAACATTAAAAAAAAATTAAAATCCATCAACAGCCCCCACACTGCCCCTAAAAGAGAATCTAAACTCCTTATCACAGACCAAAGGCCTTGTGTGACCTGTGCCCATGAACTTCATCCCTGCCTTTTGTACCATTCTTCCCTTTGCTGATTACCGCCCGACCCACCCTGGAGTAGACAGTGTCTCAACTCCTTAAACTGGCATGTGCTTTCCTTTCTTGGGGCCCTCCCCAGTGTCTCCTCTCCTTCTAATAATTTCTCCCACCCACCTCCCTGTCTCCTACTGCCTTTGCCTAGATAACTGCATCCTTCAGAGCTCAGACCAAATGTTACTTCCTCAGGGAAACCTCTGTGATCATCCAAGCTGGGTCGGGCCCCCATTATCTGCTCTATTAGCAACCTGTTCTCTTTCTTTCCATCACCTAGACATCAAGCAAGTAATTACAACAAGAAGTATATAATTACAATTATACAGTCCCCTCCAGTAGTTTATAAGCACCATATGGCCAGGGACGGTGTCTGCTTTTGAATCGCCAACATATTTCTAACCCTGAGCACAGGACCCGACACAAAATATGTGCTCAAACGATTATCCGGGAAAAATTTGAAAACAAAACGCAAAGAGCAGAGGTAACCCTATCGGATATTTACGTGTATTCTCAATCAATTATACAACTAAAATAATTAAGACTATGGTGCATGAATAGGTATATAATGTAGAAATTACAGGAAGCCACCCAACATATAGAGGAAGTTACTAATATGATCAAGTTGGTATTTTAAAAACAGGATTTATCCATATTGGGACGGGTCAACTGGCTACCCCTGTGGAAAAGCAATTAACTTAGATCTTTGCATACTGTACCGAAGTCAATTCCACGTGAGTCAAAGATTTAAATGAAGTCCTTAAAGTTCCAGAAGAAAAGAGCACAATGGGAACAATCAGCTGTTTAGCCTCTACTCTAGCTCAATGCCTGGTGACAGTAAGCAGTCCCAACTTATGGGTTGTTGACTGACGACGGATTGTCAGGTTCTGTAGTTAGAGGCCCATATAGAAGCTGCCAGGACTGTCTGGACTAGATTTGCTGCGTGCGATTTGTTTGGTCCTACTAGTGTTAAAACAGTTTTGGTTTTGATCTAATATTTTAAAACTGGGAGATTTCACCAAAAAAAAAAAAAAAAAAAAATCTGGATTTCAGACCTTCCCTGAAATGGCTTTTTAAAAGGTGTTCCTGAATTCATTCATGCTGGTTAAATAAGTAAGTGAGTAGCTCTCATCACTTTTGTTGTTTTTTCTTGCCCAGTCGAGTGTTGTTTCTTTTTTTAAAGTTCTTTATTTATTTGTTATTTTTTTGAGGGAGAGAATGCCAAGCAGGCTCTGTGCTGTCAGGGCAGAGCCTGGCACGGGGCTCGATCTCACCAACCGTGAGATCATGGCTTGAGCTGAGACCAAGAGTCGGACGCTCAACCGACGGAGCCACCCAGGTGCCCCTGGCGTGTCGTTTCCGATCACTGAGGGCAGAGACTGTGTCCCTCTTGCTTACCACTGTAGTCTTAGTGCCTGGCAAAGGGGTGGGTCTGGTTCAAGGGTAAGTGCCAGCCTTATCTCAGGGACAGTGAATGAGGCAGCTCTAGGAGCCTGCTCCTGAATGCCAAGCCTGTGGGAGGCCCGCTCAGTATTCCCAGCAGGAGAAGCCGTCGCTGCTAAGGAAGACTTGCCCAGAGGGGACTTCCAAGAGCTAATCCTTCTGGGGCTCAGTTGTCCCCAAAGGGCTTTCAGAGTAGGAACGCTGAAACAGGCCCTCCATTTTCCGGAGCCCCACAGAAACAGACACTTCACCAGTGTGAGCGTTAACAGCGAGGGCCTAAATGTCATAGGTAACGGGCTATAGGTAATAGCTTTGAAGGGTGGCTTAGGGGCGGCAGGGTGAGGGACAGCAAAGACAGTGGTGACAGGGGGTAAAGATCCAGAGAGTTGGCGAAAGGTAAGGAGGATCTCCTCTGTATTGAATGCTCAGCACGTGCCGGGCACCGTATTCAGGGTTTTACAGCCGTTCTCGCGTGTAATCCTTGAACAGTTCTTTTTTTATGGATGGGGAGATAGAGGCATAAAGAGGTGAGGTCAGGCAGCTAGTTAGGCAGCAGAGTCATCTTGGACTCCGGTGTACAAGCTTGCTCTCTGGACGTAAAATAGACTCAGGCTCGTGAGGCCTTGGTATCACCACGTGAACATTGCAGAGGTTGGACGAGACTGCCATCAAGGGCCCCCCTCAGTGCTTTCGTCTGGCAGTGCTGGCTTGTTTTCCTGGGAGAAGGGGCCAGGGCTCGTGTCAGAGCCCAGCTCTCACCTCCCTGGTCTCATCGTTCTGCGCTGTCATCCTGTACCTGGAGTACCCACCTGCGTGCCTTCCATGAGGCCTCTGTTCCGCTTCCGGGAGGAGAGGGGCTGTTAGTTATCTGCCGCCCCGGCCTCTCCTGCTCCGGGCTCCTTCTGCCCCCCAGCGGGAGCTGATTTAAGTCCCGTCTTCTCCTGCCTCTGTCTCTCGTCTCCCAGTTGGGGTTGCAAGGAAGGTAGTTGAGGCATGGGGGGGGGGGCGCGCTTTCTGGGAATCGGATGCCCCGCCTCCTGTCTCACGGTCTCATGGCGTGACTCGCTTGCCTGCATCGGCCCGTCCCCTGGGCCAGGCCCTGTGCTAAGCACTGTGCTCGTGTTCTGGCCACACCTGCTGTAAGGTAGGCCTGGTCACGCCCGTTTTACATGTGCGCCAACCAAAGCTTAGGGAAATGACCCCGAAGAGCTCACGTGGAGAAAGCGGCCATTGATGGAACCCCAAGGCCCATCCCGTTCCTCCTACCCAGCTTTCCTGCCACTCTCTGGGTGGGTTTTGGCAAGTGACTCAGCCTTCCGGGGCCTCAGTTCCCTCGTCTGTGAAATGAGGGTGATAATCGTGTCTAGCTCATAGGGTTGCTATGGGGCTCAAAACACATAATGAGTGTACCTAGCACATAGTAAGTGCTCCCTACTTTATAGTAATAGTGTTATTCTTATGGTACCATTGCCGCCGTGTGCCGCCCCCGCTGAGCTCTCCCAGCCATCCCCCTGCCCACACAGCCAGGGATCCGGGGTATAAGAGCGGAGCCTTTTTGTGGCAGGGGAGCGTGGTGACATTTTGTCTCTCAGTAGTCAACTTTCCCATCCCTTCTTCCCTGGGAGAGTCGGGCCCGTTCCACCCAGGCGACGGTAATAATGAGGCGTCTACATAATGGGCAACGGACTTGCTCATGCCTAAGGAGAAAAATGAAATTCCTGAGGCCAGGCGGCCGACGCCTTTAAATAAAACTGAAATCAAATGAAAAGAAGAGATCTTCACAATTGTTTAAATCATTGCCTCTCGCACCTGCGGAAGGGACTATGTGGAGCTCACATGTTGAAATCTAATACGTGGGCTCCTAATCTCTTAGAACTGATTAATGAATTTTAAAGAGAGAGCTTTAATTAAAACAGGTCCCCGCGGACAGAAGGCATGCTATTCTGCGAGCTCTGTAAATATTGCCTTTTAAACTAATAAGTTCAGTTACCAGAAATACTAGCGCATATAAACAGTTGGCTTTTTTTCTTTGTGTGCTGTGGAAACAGAACTAGATCCTGGAGAGAGGCTGCCTGCGTTTCAAAGCCTGGCCTTTGGCTTTCAAAATAATAGCAACGTAAATGTGCCGGACATCTTTTTCCTCGGGAGCACGGAGAACTTTCCAGGCATGATCTCATTCTGTCTTCAGACATCCCCCAATGAGGCTGACTGAGGAAGACAGCATTCACGGCGGCAGCATTACAGGCCCGTTTGACTCACCTCAAGACCTCTGTCCTCTGTCGCACCCCCGTGTCCCCCCCACCCCTCCCCCGACGCTGCTGAGAAAACCGAGGCCGGCCGAAGGGATGCCACAGTTTCTCTCCCCTTTCTCCTCACTCGGCGGGTACCGCTTTCCTCTGTTCAGAAGAAGGAATCATACGAGGGCTGTTCACAGTAATGCTCATGCCCGTGTGCCAGGCGCGGGGCTAAGCACTGATGTGTGATTTCATTGAACCCTGCAAACAACCCCGTGAGGTAAGTACTAATATTACCCCCCAGAGGTTCCTCCCCTCACTCACACTGACAGCCAAAGCCTTTGCAGTGGGCTGCAAGTCTCTGTGAGTGTCTGATCTCGTTGCCTCCTAGCTCGCCTTTGCCCCCGATGGGACATCTGACAGGCTACAGCAGCCCTCACATTTAGAAATTGGCTTGCCAGGATCTTAAAAAGGAGATTCCCCCCGCCCCCCCCCCCCCCGTCTACTGGGCATCTTTTCTCTGCCACGTTTCATGCCAGTCACTTTTACGTAAACTCTTTGCCCTTCCCGGAAGCTCTGTGGCAAAGGTGTCATTATTATACCCATTTTAATAACGAGAAAACCACGGCTTAGACAAGTTCTTTTTCCGGGGCCACAAGTTTGGTAAATGGCAGGGCCGGGGTTTAAAATGAACGTGTTTCCCTCAAGAGTCTGCTCTGTTTCCATTAAACCCACTGCCTCCCAAGGTCTTAGTGATTTGCATTCTTAATTGAAAATCAAAGAATGGAGGACTTGACCTCGGAGGATGTGGCAGAGATGCTTCGCGCTCACCAACGTTCACGTTCTAGAACGTGGTTTAAGATAGTTCCCAGGCTTCCCTGCGATAAGGTGTGGCCATGTGACTATTTTGCACAAAATATAGGTGGAAATGATGTGAACTTTGTCCAGACTTAGCCCTTAACAACTCATGTGATCCTCACTCCCTTTTTTATGTAGCGGACTGACGGGGAGAACTCCCGAAGAGTCCCGGAGCGGAGGTCCGGCGTGACACTAGGGACCTGCTCAACCAAGAAGACTTGCATTGGATTGCGACATGGGCAACAACCCCATTTTGGTAAGCCACTGAAGTTTGAGTTCGAAAGGCGAGTTTTATGTGCCCTCGCTAATACGGAGGAAGACGGTCATTTCTGGGTGTCCATAATACAGATGGAAAGGATGGAAGTATAACAAGCCAAGGAAAGTGGAGTCACTGAGGAGGAGAAATCTGATATATGCTAAGTGAATAACCACCTTTCTCCAGGTTCATGTATCCTTCCTTTTATTTCTCTCTTTTCTCCCTCCTCCAGAGGAATCTGTAGAACTTTGAACAAGAGCATTTCCTCCCTATGTACAGCTGATTGAAAGCGGTGGACACCAATGGGTCAATAGCTTCTATGTATCTGCAAGCTCATTGATCACCCCCAACTGGTGGGTCTCTCAAATTGGTGGAATATGGAGGAGATATTTTTGAGGAGGAATCTAATGTGCGGAAGGCACTACTGACCGGACAGGGGTCTTCCCTCCTCAGTACCAGTCTTAATGAGACTTTTCTGGAGTTCTACCTGTCGCTCCTAGTCCTTTAGCGGTGACTCTGACCCATGAGAGTCAACACAAACAGAATCATTCCATTGAGTGAAGGGAGTTCTGCACAGTCGATACCAGAAACCCTAATGGAAACAGGACTTTGGGCAGGAATCCAAAAATCTTTATTTTTCACAGGGGACGCAGAGATTTGTTGTAGCTTTCATCCACCTGTGGAGTCATTACGCTTAGATTCGGAGGAGGACAGGTAGACTGTCCAGATGGAGACCTGGAGACCTCGGGGTGGCTGAACATGATGTGTTCAGTGTCCTGTGGCTGGTCAGTGCCAGAGTGAGAACTAGATTAAGGCTGACTGCTTCCGGACCTTTCAACGCCAACTCGGGTTTAATCATTTCATAAAGATGAGAAGTAATCTTCATGTGATTAATCTTTTACAGTGTGCTGGGCCTGGGGGCATAGCTTCCCCCAAACTCAGGGAGGGTTGTAGAAATAGAGCTGAGTGAATAATCTCTTTGTGTATGTATTTACTTGAAAGTATCAGAAGGTTGTGAGTGAAGTGTTTCTTTCTGAAATATTAATTTGGAGATTTGCCTGAAATCATGCCGTTTTTGCCTCAGCTGTGTTATGTAAAAAATTTGTTTCTTAATGAGTGACTAATGGCCGCCAATCTATTTATCATGCTTCTGTCATTAAACATTTACAGACCGCTCACTGGGGAACTGTGCTAGGTGTTGCTTGGAGAAGTATGTGGATACGTGGGCCAAAGGCAGTGCCTTGCTCTGGGATATAGGCCCTTGAGCTCTGGGGACCCATCTCTGTGTTCCTCCACAGGAGCCTTCCAGAAAGCCGAAGCAGCTAAGTTCTGCTGTCCCCTGGTCAGCATTTCTCTGTCCAGGATCCATCGTTTCAGCCTCATGGATTCATTCCTCCTCTTCTCCCCGCTACTGGGCCTCCTCTGCTTTAAATGGTCCGTCTTGCTTTTTATTAAGCATTAAGCTTTTGAATTTTTCAAAAAATGTACATAGTCTTTGTGGAAGACATAGGACATATAGACAAGCAAATTGACAAGAAAAGTGCTAACTCCACCAACCATGGGAAATCACGGTTGACAGTTATTGAACACACTTTCAGTCTTTTTTTCCTATGCACATAGGGAGATACATGTATTTTTAATCTATACACATGGAATTATAGTTCATGTAGTATTCTATAACCTGCCTTTTGATCAACTGTGAAAAATTTTCCGTGACCACAAATACATACTTCATTTTAATTGTGATTTTTAATGGCTGTGTAACATTTCACCGTAAAGGGGAGCTATCATCTACTTAATCATGATGTTGAACATTAGATTATTTCTAGTTCTTCACTATAATGTGTATTTCTGTGCTCATCCATATATATATTTTTTTGTATGCCTCATTTTATTAATAATATACAATAAAAATATATTTATATAAATATATATATACATTACATACAATATATTTTAAAATGTGATATATAATGATAATCTTCTAAAGTCCTAGAAACTGAATTTCTGCATCAAGGGTTATATACTTTTTCAAGGTTCTTAATCCCTGTTTGGCATTTGATCCAGCCTCTCCTAAAAATATCGCCTTCCAGATTGCTCCATTTTTGGCTGCAGAAACCTCAGACCAAATGTTGCCCCACCAACCAAGACGTCAGTTCACACAACCAGCTAACTATTCTCAGGGCTGAGGCTGAAACCTGCATTTCCTGACCCAGTTGACTTATAAACATTTGGGTTGCCACTGAGGTTTGACAAAGGCTGCTGCTAGCTCATTGTTTCTCACCTTCAGTGATCTGGCTGATGCCTGGGAAGAGGAGAACCTGGTGTGAAACAGGGCTCTGGCTCATCTTAGCATTTTTATGCACGTCCAAATGGAAACCACATTACTAGAAATAGGAACATGTTTTATCGATTTTAAAAATGCATACCTGTCTCCATTCGAACTGCCCATTAAGGTGGGGAGAATGCCTTTAGAATGATTTGAAAAATGATATACAGATAACATGTTCAACTGAGAGTGACAGAGGCAGCCTGGTCTGGTAGAGAACTGTAGACAGTGGCTCTTACTCTCACTTGGCCACAAAATCTCTATATGACCTTGACATGTCCTTTTGCGAAGCTGGGACTCGGTGTCCCATTGTGCACGAAGAGGAGGTTGGACATTGCTCTCTAGGATTCCTGCCAGTTCTAATGACCTAGGATTAAAGATCAATAGGTTGAAGTTTACCCCTTTTTCTAGACTCTGAAGTTTATAGAGAAGGGGGAGTTTGAGGAAGTCTAATAGTAGACCCTTGTTCCTGGGCTTGCAGAGAAGAAGTAGGATATTATCTGGTACCCTTGTCAAAAAACTTAAATCAGCTTGCTATGAATTTAAGGTGCCTTAAAACCTGAAATGGACTAATTTAATGTACCTTATATAAAAGCTAAGATACCATTTTTGTAAGGTGTTCTCTTAGGTACCATTAAAAAATTTTTTTTTAATGCTGAAAATTAAACTACGAAACAATGCTGTCTTACCCATCAAGTACGCATGCCAATGTCAATGATGTTAAGATTGAAAAAATAAGTACACCTTAGAGTCATTGAGACTATTGATATATTTCATGATGAAAAGTTAAACTGCATTGACTTTGTAAGAAACACAATCTTGAGATTGTCTAGCCTTCACACCCTCAGCCCTTTCTATGTCCTACAGAAGGAGAGAGCCCAGAGAAGTAACGAGGGTAACCCAAAGTCACAGAGATGATATGGGACTAGACCCAAAAAGCATTAGAAAGGGCAAAGCACTTGCAGAATGGAGGAATGAGGACCTCCAAAATTATACTCCTCCATGAAAGCAGGGAAAACCAGAGGGAAAATTGTCAAAATGAACTTTTCTACAACTCTGGCAATTCACCAAAGACTTGCAATAATCCATGGAACATTTTAATTGAGAAAAAAAAAACCCTCTCATGTATTAACTTCCTGTTTTTACATCCTCCTCTCCCCAACTCAATGGCAGCCTTGAAAACCAGTAGCTTAGCAGCTACTGGAAGGAGAACAACAGAGCATCAAACTGTGTAAGGCAAAAATAATAGAATTTCAAAGAAATAGATGAATCTGCTGTCATGGTTGAAGACTTCAATATCCCTCTATCAGAAAAGGATAGATTCAACAGGCAGAAAATCAGTAAGGACAGAGTTGAACTTAACATTGTCAATCAACTGGATATAATTGACATCTATGGACTATTTCACCCAATAACAGCAGAATACATATTCTTCTCAAGCTTGCATGGAACATTCAGCAAGATAGACCACATTTTGGGCATAAAACACACCTTCACAAATGTAAAAGAATACAACATCACACACTGTCTGCTCTCAGACAACAATGGAATTAATCTGGAACTTGCTAACAGAAAGATAACTGGAAAATCCCAAAATGCATGAAGATTAAACAACACACTCTAAATAATACATGGGTCAGAAAAGAAATTTCAGGAGAAACTTAAAAATATCCTGAATTCAATGAAAATGGAAACACAACTAATGAAAATTTGTCAGATGCAGCAAATCAGTGCTTACAGGAAAACTGATAGCATTGAATGTATATATTAGAAAAGAAGAAAGATCTAAAATCAATTATTTAAGTTTCCACTTTAAGAAACTAGGGGGAAAAAAAGTAAATTAAATCCAAAGTACTCAGAACAAGAGAAGTATGAGAATTAGAGCAAAAGTGCATGGACTTTAAAACAGGAAATTAATACAGAGAGCCAGACCAAAAGCTGGCTCTTTGAAAAGATCCATAAAATCAGTAAGTCTCTAGGCAGACTACATAAGAAAAATAGTGGATGCAAATACTGCTATCAGAAATGAAAGATAAGACATCACTATACATCCTATGGGCATTAAAATGATGAAGGAAGAGAAGTCACAAGGATAATTAGAAAATACTTTGAAGTGAATGCAAATGAAAAGACATTATATGAAAACTTAATAGATGCAGTGAAAGCAGTGCTCAGAGGGAAATTCATAGCTGTAAACTCCTACAAACAAGAAGAAAGACTTTAAATCAATAACCTGTGTTTATACCTTAAAGAGCTAGGAAAATAAGAGCAAACTAAACCCCACAGCAGAAGGAAGGAAATAATAGAATCTAGAGCAGAAATTAAAGGATAGAATTAAAGAAAAGAAAAACGATAGAGAGAATCAACAGAACAGAACCAAAAGTTGGCTCTTCAAAAAAGAATCAACAAAGGTGGCAAACCTCTAGCTAGAGAAGATTCAAATTACTAAAGTCAGAAATGAGATTGAGGACATTACTACTGACTTACAGAAATAAAAATATTTTGAGACTATACTATGAACAGTTGCATGCCAACAAACTAGATATCCTACATGAAATGGATAAATTTCCAGAAACATTCAAAGTAGCAAACCTGAGTCAAGAACAAACAGCAAAATCTGGGGTGCCTGGGTGGGTTAGTCAGTTAAGCATCTGACTCTTGATTTCGGCTCAGGTCATGATCTCGTGGTTCGTGGATTCAAGCTCTGCGTCGGACTCTGCACTGACAGCACAGAGCCTGCTTGGGATTCTCTCTCTTTCCCTCTCTCTCTTCACCCCCCCCCACTCATGCTGTCTCTCTCTCTCTCTCAAAATAAAGAAATAAACTTAGAAAAAAGAACAAATAGAAAACCCTAAGTAGATCCATAACTGAAGTTGAATTGTTAATTAAAAACCTCCCATCAAAGAAAAGCCCAGGACCAGATGGCTTCACCGATGAATTTACAGAAGAATTATCACCAATCCTCAAACTCTTCTAAAACATGACAGGAGTGAATACTTCGTAACTCATTCTATGAATCCAGCATTACCCTATCAAAACCAGACAAAGACATCTTAAGCAAGGAAAACTACAGATCAGTATCCATCACGAATATAGATGTGAATATTCTCAACAAAACGTTAGCAAATGAAATCCAATAGTATATTAAAAAGATTATAAACCATGAACAATTGAGATTTGTCTAAGGAGTACAAGGGGTTCAATATTTTAAAAAAGCAGCCAATGTATTTAAGTCTGCTAGGGCTACCATAATAGAATATCACAGACTGGATGGCCTTAACAACAGAAATTTATTTTCTCACACTTATGGAGACTGAAAGTTCAAGATGAAGGTGCCGCCAGGAGAATGGGCAATGGGGAAAGGTGGTCTTTTAACAAGTGGTCTTGGCCACTTGATACATTGATACCCTCACGTAAAAGAACGAACTTTGACTCTTACCTTACGTCATCTAAAAAATTAGCTCAAAGCGGATTAAAGACCTGATAGCTAAAATTATAAGATTCTCAGAACAAAATAGAAGAAGAGCTTCATGAAAATGGATTTGGCAATGATTTCTTATATATGACATCCAAAGCATGGGGCGACAAAAGAAAAAATAAATTGGACGTCATCAACATTAAAACCTTTTGTGCAACAAAGAAATGCTATGAATAGAGTAAAAATGCAACCCACAAAATGGGGAGAAATATTTGCAAATCGTAGATGTTAACAGCCGCATATATGAAAACACCTACAACTCAACAACAGCAAAACAACTTTATTAAAAATTGTCAAAGGACTTGAATACACAGTTCTCCAAAGAAAATATAAAAATGGGCAACAAGCATATAAAAGACACTCAGCATCACTATTATTAGGGTATAAAAATCACAGCCACAGTGAGACACCACTTCATACCCATTAGGTAAACTATTGTTAAAATAACAAGGGTTGGGGCGCCTGGGTGGCTCAGTCGGTTGAGCATCAGACTTTGGCTCAGGTCAGGATCTTGCGGTCTGTGAGTTCGAGCCCCGCGTCGGGCTCTGGGCTGATGGCTCAGAGCCTGGACCCTACTTCCGATTCTGTGTCTCCCTCTCTCTCTGCCCCTCCCCCGTTCATGCTGTCTCTCTCTGTCTCAAAAATAAATAAATGTTAAAAAAAATTTTTTTAAATAACAAGGGTTGGCGAATTTGTGGAGAAATTGGAACTTTTGTGCACTCCTGATGGGAATGTGGAATGGTGCAAAGCGTATGGAGAATAGTTTGATGGTTTCTGAAAAGAACTTCAAAATACAATCACCATGTGATATAGCAATTCCACCTCTGGGTGTGTGGCCAAATAAATTGAAAGCAGGGACTTGAATGGATATCTGTACACCCAGTTTATAGTGATATTATTCACAATAGCCAAAAGATGGACTTAATCCAAATATCCTCAAGGGGTGAAGGCAGAAACAAATGTGGTCTATCCCTACAATAGAATGTTACTCAGCTTTAAAAAGGAAGGAAATTCTGACACCTGCTACAACCTTGAAGCTATTATGCTAAGTGAAGTAAGCCAGTTCTAAAAGGGCAACGCTGTGCGAGCCCATGTACCTTATACAAGGTACCTAGAGTAGGCAAGTTCATAGAGACTGAAATTAGAAGGTGGTTGTTGGAGGTCGGCGGGGGCGGGGGAGTGGGAAATGGAGAGTTGTTTCATGAGTACAGAGTTTCAGTTTTGGAATGATGAGAAAGTTCTGGAGATGGGTAATGGTGATGGTTGCACAACAATGTGCACATGCTCGATTCCACTGAATTGTACACTTAAAAATAGTTAAAATGGTAAACTTTATGTTATGCATATTTTACCCCAATAATAAAGAGAATGGCATTGTTCTTAAGAAATACACATTGTGGGGCGCCTGGGTGGCTCAGTTGGTTAAGCGTCCGACTTCAACTCAGGTCACGATCTCGCGGTCCGTGAGTTCGAGCCCCGCGTCGGGCTCTGGGCTGATGGCTCAGAGCCTGGAGCCTGCTTCAGATTCTGTGTCTCCCTCTCTCTCTGCCCCTCCCCGTTCATGCTCTCTCTCTGTCTCAAAAATAAATAAACGTTAAAAAAAATAAAAAAAAAGAGTTTAAAAAAAAAGAAATACACATTGTAATATTTGGAGTGGTATGGCACAGTGTTTCCACCTTACAGTGGTTCAGAAAAAGAAATTATATGTGCATGCATGCGCACACGCTTGTGTGTATACACCGATATATAGCTGACCCTTGAACAACATGGGTTTGAATTGCTCAGGTCCACGTATACACGGATATTTTCAATAAATACAGTATAGTACTATACAAGTATTTTCTCTTCCTTATGATTTTCTTAATAGCATTTTCTTTTCCCTGGCTTACTTTATTGTAAGAATAGAGTACGTGTAATAGATAGAACATGCAGAATAAGTGTTAATCAACTGTTATGTTATTGGCGAAGCTTCCGGTGAATAGTAGGCTATTAGTAGTTAACTTTTGGCGAAGTCAAAAGTTATATGCAGATTTTTTACTGCGTGGGGGTGGGTGCCCTTAACCCCTGCATTGTTCAAGGGTCAACTGGATACATATATATATATATATATATATGTATATATATATATGGAGAGAGAGCAAGAATGAGAATGAATGAAGGCATGATGAACCACATGAGAAAAATGTAAACAGTTGGTGAATCTAGGTAAAGGTATACAGAAATTCCTTGTGTTATTCTTGCAAATTTTTGTAAGTTAGAACGCATATCAAAATGGAACAAATTAGATAAATAATAATCTGTCTGAAGCAGTTAGCGTGGTGCTCTGCCAAGGTTAACCTTACTCCCCCTTCTCTTCTTTCTTCTTTTACCTGAAAAGAAAAAGAGAAAAGAGAATTTTTTTTTTCCAAATCATTTAGTCTTTCTTCTTACTCTGCTGCTGGTGCACGGGCTGCCTCCAGGGTTGTTATTGTGAGGGTTTCTGGCTTTTAAGGGCAGGCTGACAGAATGGCTGTCCCAGGATACACTCAGCCCGGTCAGGGTCATTTCTCAGTTAGGAAAGCAGCTTTCTGGAATGGAATCAGGAGTACCAGGGACATGTTTTGGCCACTCTTTCTTATGCCTCCTTTGAACTGCTATCCGGAGCCATGGCAGTTAGAGAATCTCTCCCTCTAAGAAAGTCTGTTGAAATGATCAGAATCGAGACACCAGGGATGCCTGCTATGCTTTACACGGAGCAGCTGAAGGAAAAGGTGGTAAAGAGAAGAAACGTAAAGCATGCCCTTGCCTTCAAGGAGTTTATAATCTAGTTGGAGAGACTATGCTAACAGGTGCTGTGCTCAGTGCAGGAGGGGAAGCAGAAATAGACCTCACTGTTCCAGGAGGGCTTGCCGGACCAAAGAGGACACTGAGAACTTCTAAAAGAGATCAAGGTCACAGTGGAGTCTTTCTTGAAAGTACTAGATGGAGTTCTGCCTGCTACCAGACCGTGAGGCATTTCACAGCGGGGACAAGAGTGTGGGTGGAGGTGTACATCAGCGTTTCTCAACCTGTGCTATGCACGGGAGGTCCCTGGGCATCTTGTTAAAATGCAGATTCTGATGTGGTAGGTCTGGAGTGGGGCTGGAGATTATGCATTCTTAACAAGCTCTCAGACAACACTGATGTTGCTGGTCTGTGCAGAAGCAAGACTCTAAAGGAACGATCGTCCACCCTGGTTGTCAGTTAAGCCATTCGGCAGTTTTGGGGGGACACAGCTGTAATGGAAGCCCAGGTAGCCATGGTTCATTGGTAGTAGAGTCTTGAGTAAAACTGAGTGCGTACTTGTGTAAAATTTCGAGCACTGAATGTTCACTGTGTGCCAGGAACAATGCTAAATCCTTACGTTGGTTAGCCCTTTTTAATCCTTGCAAAACTCCTGTGAGTAAGGCACTTGTCTTTTGGTCTTGATGGCTTAAAAGCAAGGGACATTTATTCTCCACAGTTCTAGAGTCTGGAAAGTCCAAGATCAAGGTACTGGCAGATTGAGTGTCTGGTGAGGACATACTTTCTGGTTCATAGACGGCTGGCTTCTTGCTGTGTCCTCATGGGGTGGAAGGGGCTAGGGAGCTCTGTGGGGCCTCCTTTATAAGGGCACTGATCCCAGTCGAAAAGACTCTCCTCTTATAACCTAATCACCTCCGAAAGATCCCACCTCTTAATACCATCACGTTAGGGATGAGGTTTCAACATACGAATTTTAGGAAGACACGGACATTCAGTCTACAGTTGAGGGACTTAGCACAGAGGTGAAGTCGTTTGTCTGTGTTTAAACATCTAGAAAGTGGCAGAGGCAGGAATTGTACCCAGACAGATATCCGTGCTCTTTAACCAGTGTACTCTCTTGAGCCATATGAGTGTCCCCCCAGAGCTCTCCAATGCCAAAATCTAGGTATCATTCATTTAATCTTCTCTACCCCCAGTATCTAAAATGGTGTCAAAGTGTCTTTTAGAAGATGCCAAAATGGAAGGAGCATGTTTTGAGTGAATGCTTACTCCATGCTAGGCTTGACCAGGACCCACTAAATCCTTTCATTTAATTTAATCCTCACAGCAATCTTTTCAGAGAGGTGTTATAACCCCCGGTTTATATGCGGTGAAACCAAGGCTTGCGTCGATTAAGCAACACGTTTAAGATCAATCATTAAGCTAGCACATAGCAGGAGAACCAAAATTTGAACTCACGTTATCGGAGACTTCGGTCTGTACTTTTTCTCCTCCAACAGGTTGCTCTTGCAATGATCTTCAGAGCCTTGGTGTTGTACTACTCAATGAACACTGCTTGACTTTGGCCGTCAGCCGTGTGTGCTCAAGCTTAGTATTTACTGTTTATGTCACGGCCTTCAGGCTAAGGAGTTTCAGAGTCCTACCACTCCCTGTCCAATCCCCATCAGTTCATAGGCTAGATATCCTCATGATCAAACTTTGGCTATAATCCTGTTCTCAGGGATCCCTCTACACGGTGCATTTTTGGAGTGTGTGGATGTGGGTATGGTGATAGAGTGCTGGTGGAGGCTAGTTAAACAGACATCTATGTAAGCCATTTCTGGGGCTTTCAAGTTTGACAAACTCCCGTCTTCTCGTACATGTTTTTCAGTGGATTTTAAATGGCTATTTTAAAAAGAACATCTTGAACTTCACAGTGAAATCTGAGAAATCAAAGCAACTAAATGCCACAATGGAAACAGATGTGCTAGACATCGGGTGGGGCTTGTACCATGACTCGAACAAAATGTTCTCATTAGGTGCTTTCAACCGTTGTCGAGTTAGAATGACTTATGTTACATGAAATTACTTAACATTCACAGAAAAGTAGAGAGAGTACTAGAAGAAACACACCTATATACTCACATCCCAAATTAATAAATGTTGACATTTTTTGCTCTAGGGTTTTTTCATTTTTTAATAAAAAAAAATTATGTCACAGGAACTTCCAGGTTTTGTTTTTTAAGTAGGTTCCATGCCCAGCGTGGAGCCCAACGTGAGATCAAGACCTGAACCAAGGCAGAGAGTTGGACCCTTAACTGACTGAGCCACCCAGGCACCCCGAGGAATTTCCAGTTTTAAGATGGTGTAATAAAGCAGTGATTTTTGAATTTGGGTGAATATACCCCTGGGAATACATAGGCACTCTGTACCATTTCCATATCCTCTCCATATGTATTCTCTCCTGAAATTGATCTGCCTGAGAAGAGATGTCAGGAGGACTTAATAGAACTTGCCTACTGATAGATCATTAAATATAATTTTTGATGCAATATAACTAAGTGATTTGGGCATATAATTCAAAAAGACTTTAGGGAATTGACTGACTTTGCTATACCAAACTCCTTCTAGTTGTTTATGGAGCAAAGCTTCTTAGCCCTTATATATACAAAAATGCAACAGAAGGATAGAACTGATGCTGTCATGTGTCTCATTCTGCCAGAAAGTAGTATTAATTCAGGGCGCCTGGGTGGCTCAGTGGGTTAAGCGACTGACTTCGGCTCAGGTCATGATCTTACAGTTTGTGAGTTCCAGCCCCGTGTCAGGCTCTGTGCTGACAGCTCAGGGCCTGGAGCCTGTTTCAGATTCTGTGTTTCCCTCTCTGCCCCTCCCCTACTCATGCTCTGTCTCTCTCTCTCTCTCTCAAAAATAAATAAACATTAAAAGAAAATTTTTAAAGTAGTATTAATTCAGAGATGTGTAAATTAATCAAGAGCCTATCCTGATCCAATGCATCAAGAGATGAATTTGCAATAAAGTTTTATTTTAGGTTTAATAATTTTTATCAAAACATTTAATATTAATATTGTCTTAAACAAAATATAATGCTGGTAATTATAATTATAAATCAATCCAGAAGAAAAAAAATAACACATAGAGACTTGTGTTTATAGAACATTTTAAAAAAATTAATTTCAATGTATGTTTTGTTTTCTGTGACTTATTTATAGATACTCAGGCACCAACATATATTATGATAAAAATCTGGGCAACAGAATGGATATATGACGTCAAGGAAGAACAGGAACTATGTATATTTAAAGTAGAAAATGGTGAGTAGTAAATAATGGTTTCATAGTTTCATTAACAGTATGTGGGAAATTGTATTCCTCGTACCTACTTACACATAAGACAAAGAAAAAGTCATTTTTGAAATGTGCAAAGAGGTGCGTTGTTCTTAGAAATTCTTTTGGGGAATGAGAATAAAAACACTTGGAAAACCACTGCGATAAAGACTTCACCTCGTCTCATAAATAATCTCAAATCAACCAGGTGGAAAAGAAAACATGCAATCTGCTTATTTTGAACTTAGATTTGTTTGACTACTAATTCAGTTTCTCTAGTGCTTTAGTCTGTATATTCTGGATCAATTTAAGCAGATTCTTACAAACACGACCAATCTGTCTGATTTTCAAATTTATCGGCATCCATTGTTCATGGTGTCCCTTTATTATCTTTACATTTCTACAGTATCTTATTAACGCCCTCTTTTTCATTTCTGTTATTTATTTGTCTTTTCAGATAACCAACTCAGGATGTTGATCATTTCTATTGTTTTTAGTAATATTTCATTTTCAATTTTATTTTTATCACCCTTCTTTTTTTGCTTTGTGTTTCTTGTTATTTTTTCTTACCTCTTGATTCGACCTTTTATCTCATTAATTTCAGTTTTTTCCATTCCCTAACTATGTACTTAAAACTATAAAATTTTCCTTCAGATTATCTCAGCCCATCCAAGAATCGCCTTTTAGGGAGAGCTTTATAGTACAGAGATCACACCTATTTTTAAAGATGAGGAGCTTCACTGAAACTGAGAAAGGGGAATTGGATTGCCATCACAAGCAGCACATGGTTCTGCACATGGAGAATTAGGCAGCTTTGTGACCCGGGACAATGTGTTTATGATCACCTATTCCAGTAGCAGTAAGAACAGATAAGAATTCTTGATCTTTTCTGTGTCAATGTAACTGCACTAATGTGAGTTCGCTCCTTAGTGAGTTACAGGTAGAGACCACACCATGTATGTGGAGATGTCACACAAAGGAAAACTACTTTTGCTGCAAACGAGGAGTTCGGGGGTGGGAATAGCTCACAAACCATGACTCCCCCGTGCAAGGGTGAGTGAGTCCCTTTTATTTCAGGTTAGGATGAATTCTCAGAAAGCGGAGTCATCATCTGTAGGGGTGGGTATCATGGTTGTATGTTATGTTAATGAGGTTTGTGTTTCTCCTCGGGCGGATATTTCAACATAATGATGAGGTAGAGGCAACTCTGGTCCATCTGCGCAGGTGTGAGTAGGTGGTTAGAGCTCAAACGAATCCAGGGCCCACGGAGTGCTTTGTGTTGTTTGCCTCTAAAACAAGGTTAGCTTTCCAGTGAAGAAGGGGTTCAGTGGGGGGGGGTCTTGCTGGTGACAGTTTTAACCTCATTAACCCTACACAGGAGGCCCAGTTTCAGTCCTGCAAAAACAACCCAAGACGGTGCATTAAGTCAGTCTTTACTTTTGAAACAGCACTGGGAGTTTCCCCCTTGATTTATTGTCTCTGATTTGGTTAGGCTGTTTCCTGGCCTGGTAGAGACAATTAGGTTTTGTATTCCCTTTGTTCCCTTAAAATCCTTAACTACTAAGGTTTTTGCATTTCTTTGTTCTAACACCTCCTAGGGAAGTTCTGCAAAGAGTGTGCTAGGGCGAATAGAGCCAGTGAGGCACAGATCACAGAAAATAGGGGTGGGGGTGGGGTGGGGTGGGGAGGGGAGCTAAGATGGCTTCTCTTTGTTTTCTAGAAGCTGTGTCTGTCTCCTCTTTCTTTCTCTGGGGACCCCTCACTCTTTCTGCTTACTCTAAGACCTTAATATGCAATGGCTCATTTAATTCTCACAATAATTCCATGATGTAGGCCTCTTGTGCCTTCAGTGGTCCCCAGTTTAGAGATGGGGAAACTGAAGCTTTGGATGTTTAAATGATCCGCCCCTGATCAGGTAGCTGATAAGTACTATTCCATGATTCAAACCCTGGAAATGTGATTCTTGATCTGAATTTTTACTGATAGGGAAAGATCTGTTATAAGATGGCCGACAGGACTGATAGGGAAATTCCAGTCCCCGACCGAAGACTCCCCTTCCGGGTTCTTCTTCCTACCCGGCTTGCCTCCTGCCAAATTACTACTAATGCGGAATGCGGAAGCGGCAGACCAGAAGTTGTTCCCTCTGCTTATGCTGGGGGCTCAGACCTCTGGAGAGTGATCTCCTCTGAGCCCGCCGGTGTGAAATCAACCTCCTGCCTTCCAAGATCTCTGAGTGTCACTTGGTTCTTCCACCGGTGATCCAGACCAGGTTCCATAACATTCCCACTGTGTTACGCTGCTTACGAAATGGAGATGCTCATGCTTATTCCATATGGTTATTGGAAGATTACGTTAATCCAGGTAATGCTATGATTTAGCAATTAGCACAGGTATATGAAATTCAATACTCAGTAGGTCAGTGTTGGTATATTTTACTAGTCACGTAGCGGTCATTAGATCCATTAGGGTCTTTTTTTTTTAATAGCATAACTTACATTTTACATGGACAAAAAATCAGTATTGTTTACAGTATCTTACGATAAATTGCCTTTGAATGGGAGCTTCCTTTCTAGTACTTTGAGGTCTACAAGACATATCTAGAAAATTTACTATTGTGGAAAATGAAGACCGCTTAAATCGAATTGGGGGGAGGGGGAGGGGCTGTAGTTTTTCTTTTTCATTAATTGCTGTAACACTGTCCTGGGGGTGGGGGGGCAGCTGAGGGAGTTTCATGGTTTCTTTTGACATCATTAGGCACCGGAGCTCTTGCAGGATGACTTTGATGCTATGTGAATTCTGCCATTTTGCTAGCACTGATACGACTCTTAGGTCCACCACTCCATTAGAACTATTAACTCCATATTAATTTTTGTTACAAATCTTACAAAGCGGGGGGGGGGGGGAGGTTGCTGCTGGGTATTTCGGTCCACATTCTATTTTAAGGCTGTATATTTGGTTTTCATAGATTATCCTTGGAGGCCCAATTATCATCCCTGTCCATCTTGTAAGTGTCAGGTCTTCATCACCTTCTAGACCCTACTCCTTTCTGGCCTTCTTCCCGTTCTTCCGACAGTCGAAAATTGCGAGGGACCTTTACTCCCGAGCCCATGGTGGCTGCCATCTCGCGTAGCTGTTGCTCTCCATTAGGGTCTTTTAATCCAACGTTCATTTCATCTGTATCCTGAAACTACTCTATTCCAAACCACCAGTTTATTCACCAAAATAGAGAATATTTGTTGAATACCAGGCACTATTCTAAGCACTTTACATGTAGTGACTTCATTAATCTTCATATCATCCCTCTGAGGAAGGTACTGGCATTGTCCCGATTTTACAAGGGAGGGAATACAGGCCAAGAGAGAGACGAAGTAACTTCCCCAAGATCCCTGGCCAGTAAGCCAGGATTTGGAATCGAAGCACCCTGTTCTCTGAAGTGCCATATGCTGTATGTTGTAGATGCGTCACAGTTAAGTCAGTTCCCAGTGTTTTTACTCAATTCCATAATCATATGCTAGAATTCATATTATGGGCCAGAGTTCTTCTTCAAATCCAGTGACTGACCAGTGGGTGCTGACCTGCTAAAATATATATATCAGGCAGAAGACTTCGTTGACAATTCAGGATCTGATTTCTGCTGAGGAACATTTTAACATAATCATTCAAGATGTAAAATAGTGATTTTTTTCCAATACAGACAGTACAAGTAAAACAGAAATTATTTGCCTCAGCAGTATCTGAATTAAATATACACGTGATGTGAATACTTACATGATATTTTTGAATGCAAATAGAAATGTGATCATTTAAACTATTGTTTGATGAAAAGTAATCTTGGAATTAGCGAAGTGTCACATCACGCCCAATGCAACAGGTCTAAAATAAAGGAAACTCAAAAATGCAAAATGGTATACGAATGTCAAAATATCAGCATATCTCAAAAATATCAGTGTCTCTCAAAGTATCTTAAGGAAATAGGAAATGCCATTGAAATTCCAGAATGTTGAAAATATGAAGGTCAAATTGAACTATCCAAATCGCAATATGGTAAGGTTAAGGTTGAGGCCACATTTACCTAGAGAGCTACTCCAATGAAGATGGTAAGGGTGAAGAGAAATTCAGAAAGATTTTACATGCATATCGCCCCCTAACATTCCTTCTTAACCATACAAGAGTGCCAACGGAGACCAAATTTAATGGCTGAAAATATTTATTATTTTTTATTACATTAGCTATGTCTACAAGTGAAGAGGAGCAGATAAGTAGATATAAAAATTTAAACAGTCTGTCACTCAGAGGTATTTGTTCTTTAAATCTTGCTGTGTGTTGCAATTCATTCTTCTGCACACATGGGTGTAGTTTGAAACAAAATATTACTGCGGTTGCTGGTTTAAACTTTTAAAAAACATAAATACTTAAAACACATTTTGATAAATAATAATCGGCAATATCTTTTTAAGTGATTGAAAGCATTCCTCTGTTTGAAAGAACCATACATTATTCATCCAGTCTATTATTGGCGTTCTATCTAGCTTGTGGTGTATATCTATTAAAAACAGTGCTGCAATGTAGATATTTTTTCAGGATACAGATCTTGCATGTATTTTGTTAGATTATACATAACTATTTTATCCTTTTGGTGGTATCGTAAAAAGCAATGCTTCATTTTAAATTTCAGTTCCAAATAAATAAATAAATTTCAGTTCCAATTGTTTGTTGCTAACATATAGAAATACAACTGATTTTTGTATATAGTAGACGTTATATCCTATGACTTTGATCAACTCATTTGTTCTAGATTTTTTTAAAGGCTTTTTTAAAAAAAGTTTATTTATTTATTTTGACAGAGAGAGCATCCAAATGCGAGTGGGGGCAGGGGCAGAGAGAGAGAGAGGGAGAGAGAGAGAATCCCAAGCAGGTTCCACACCATCAGCATGGAGCCCAGTGCCAGGCTCAAACTCACAAACCATGATGTCATGACCTGGGCCAAGATCAGCCTCTTAACCGACTGAGCCACCCAGGCACCCCTGTTCTGGAAGCTTTATAGTACACTGACATTTTCCACAGAAACAATCATGTCTTTTAAGAATGAAGGTAATGTTATCCCTTTCAAATAGCTTTTGATTTGAGAGTAGGAAAAGTATTTTCTTCTATTTTATTTGTAGCTAGGATCTCCAGCACAGTGTTGAATAAGAGAGGTAAGAGTGGACATCTCTGTCTTATTCTAGAGAATGTCTGCTGGCTGTAGTTTTTTATAGATGCTTTTTATCAATGTTAGGAATTTCTCTTTTATTCTTGTTTCTGGAGAGTTTTTAACGTGAGTGTGTGTTGAATCTTGTCAAATATTTTTGTGGCATGGAGTGAGAAAATTTAAAAAATTTTTTAAAATTTATTATAGTGAATTGCTTTATTGGTCTTTGACAAAGTTTTGAACCGACTTTACATTCTTGGGTTAAACTGTACTTGGGTATATTATATTATTCTTTTTATATATCGTTAGGTTAAATATGCCAATATCTTGTTAAGGTTTTTTCATATCTGTATTCAGAAGGGTTATTGTTCTCTAGTTTTTTTTTTTTTCTTGTAATGTCTTCGGTTTGGTATTAGGATAGAGATGGCCCCATAAACTCTGAGTTGTTAACTATTCCTTCTTCTTTTGGCTCACTTGTTTTCTTTGGGGAGGTTTTTAACCTGAGGATTGGGGCTTTGTTTGTGGGAATGTTTTGACTATAAATTCTGTTTCTTTAATGTAAGTCATAAGGCTACGCAGGTGATCTCCTTTTCTGGAGTAACTTTAGTGGTTTTGTTTCTCAGTGTATATTTCAGTTTCATAAGGTTACCAAATTTATTGGCACAAAGTTGTTCATAAAATGGCCTTAATATCTTTTAAATATCTTTGCAAACTATAGTTATATCACTAGTCTTATTTGGGATGTTGATAATTTGTGTCTCCTCTTTTTTCGTGGGTGGATCAGTTTTGCTGATCTTTTCAAAGAAACAAAATTTAGTTTCATTGATTTTTTTTGTGTGTGGTGTTTTTTTCTCTTAATTTTATCTTCTCTTTATTATTTCCTTCGTTTTGTTTGTTTTGGGTTTAATTTCCTGTACTCTTTCTAGTTTTTGAGGTGGCAGCTCAGATTGTTGATGTGAGACTTATGCTTTTTTCTAATTTATGCATTGACTGCTGTAAAATCCCCCTGTCCACACTGGTTTAGCTGCATGTAACAAAGTTTGACTAAAGTGTGTTTTATTTTTATTCAACTCAAATTGTTTTCTGATTCTCCTTGTGACTTCTGTATTGTTTCATAAGTTATTTAGAAGCGTATCTTGAGGTGCCTGGGTGGCTCAGTGGGTTAAGTGTCCCACTTTTGATTTCAGCTCAGGTCATGATCTCGTGGTTCGTGACATCGAGCTCTGCCATGTTGGGCTCTGTGCTGGCAGTTCGGAGCCTGCTTGGGATTCTCTCTCTCTCTCTCTCTCTCTCTCTCTCTCTCTCTCTGTCCCTCCTCCACTCATGCTGTCCCTTTCTCTCTCTCTCTGAGCATAAATAAACTTTAAAAAAAGGAAGTGTATCTCTTAATTTCCAAATATTTGAGGGTATTCCAGATGTCTTTCTGTTATTGACTTGTAGTTTATTTATTTTTTATCCAGAGAACACACTCTGTATCATTTTAATTCCTTAAATATTTTTGGAGGACTTCCACTTCAAAGAAGATGGAGTAGACATACTTTTTCTTCTTTTCTGCTAAGTACAACTAAAAGCCCTGGAAGTTATATAACAAATATAAAAAGATTTTGAAACACGGAGAAGAGTGCAAACTGTCGATGGACCTCGGGGTCTGAGGTGCAACATGGTACTGAGTTCCCTGGGTTTCATTTTGCTCCTAGGTCCCAGACTTGGAGCTGAAGAAGTCAGCGACACAGAAACAGCAATGGGCACAGCCCCCTTCCTCCCCACCCCTCCCCCCCAAAAAAAGAGAGAAGAAGAAGGAGGAGGAGGAAGAAGAAGAGAAAGAGGAGGAAGAAAAGGAAGAATAAGAAAAGGAAGAAGAGGAAGAGGAAGAAGAAGAAGCCACCCTAATGAAAGCGTGTTCTCAGGGTGCCTGGGTGGCTCAGTCGGTTGAGCATCTGATTCTTGATTTCGGCTCAGGTCATGATCTCACTGTCGTGAGATCGAGCCCTGTGTCAGGCTCTGTGCTGAGCATAGAGCCTGCTTGGGATTCTCTCTCTCCCTGTCCCTGTGCCCCTCTCCTGCTCACTTGCACACATGCTGTCACTCTCAAAATAAATAAATAAACATTTAATAAATAAAGCACATTCTCTCTAGCCACAGGACTAGGAAAGAGGCAGCCTAGCAGGACAGACTCTTTATGATACTTCTGCTACACTTCATCCCATTGCCATAGTGGCCCTGCTCCCACTAATACCAGTAAAGACAGAGTGGGGAGCCTGGAGTTCCACATTTGCAGATACAACAAGGTGACCCAGTACTGCCGCCAAGTCAGTGTCTGAGAAACCCAACTTTTATTCCTGGCGGCTAGTAATGAGCCCCCACCTCCTGGTGTGTGAGTGAAGGTCATTTGGGTGCAATAACAGGAACTCCTGCCCCTTCAGGCCAGGGACCAATTAAGTGACTGTCAGTGGAGGCCAAGTGGGAAACTTGGATTTCTCGCCCCACTTCTCAGCAATGAGACCATTTGGCCCTCACCCTGCCAGAGTGCTGTCAGAGAAAGAAAACTAAGGTTTAGATGAATTAGATTCAGAGTTTCGTAACATAATATTCCCCAAATTTCTTGTTTTTATTTTTTGTTTTTGAGAGAGAGAGAGGGAATCCAAGCATTGATGTGGGGCTCAGTTCCACGACCCTTGGGATCATGACCTGAGCTGAAATCAAGAGTTGGAAGCTCAACCTACTGAATTCCCCAAGTTTCGATAGAAAATTACACACAAAAAACCCAGGAAGATCTCAAACTGGATGAAAAAAGATAATCAAGAGATGCCAACATCTAGATGACTTAGGTGTGAGAATTATCTGACAAAGATTTAAAGGCAGCCATCATAAAAATATAAAGGAGAGGTGCGCCTGGGTGGCTCAGTCCGTTAAGCATCTGACTTCGGCTCAGATCATGATCTCATGGTTTGTGAATTCGAGCCCTGCGTCGGGCTCTGTGCTGACAGCTTAGAGCCTGGAACCTACTTCGGATTCTGTGTCTCCCTCTGTCTCTGCCCCTCCCCTGGTCATGCTCACTCTCTCTCTCTCTCTCTCTCTCTGTCTCTCTCTCTCTCAAAAATAAACAGTAAAAAAAAGTTAAAAAAATTATGTAAAGGAGCAATTACAAATACACTTAAAAAAAGTGAAAAAATAAAAAACCACAGCAAAGAAATAGAAAGCCTTAAATGTAGAGAGGATGCAAAGAAGAACAAAATGTAACTTGTACAACTGAAAACACAACTGAACTAGAAAACTGCATGGGTTCAACAACAAAACGGTGGGGTGGGGGGGTGTGTGGAGGAAAGAATCAGGCAGCTGGAACAACAACAAAAAAGAAAATTGAAAAAAAATTGAGTAGAGCCTCAGGAACCTGTAGAATTATAGCAAAATATCTAACATTAATATAGTAAGAGTCTTGAGGGAGATAAAACAAGAAAACAGAGCTGAAAAAGTACTTAAAGAGTAAGGGCCGGAAACTCCCCAAATGTGGCAAAGAACAGATTAAAAAAACTTGAACAAACATTATGATTAAACTTTGTAAAATAAAGGCAATGGAAAAATCCTTAAAGCAGTGAGAGAAAAATGACACCTTGATTATAGGGAGAAAACAATTGCAGTGAGAGATTTCTCATCGGAACCCACCGAGGCTAGAAGAAAACAGCACCACGTTGGGGAAGTTTTTCGTCAAAATTTCTTCAAATATTTGTTCAGCACAGCCCTCTCTTCTCCTTTCTGAGATCTCAGTGACAAAACTGTTAAGCCTTTGGTTTTGTTTCTGCGTGCCTGAGGCTCTGTTTTTGAATTTATTTTTTTCTCTTTGTTTTTCAGAGTAGATGATTTATATTGACTTATCTTCAATTTCGCTGATTTTTTCTCTGTTCTCTCCATTCTGCTACGGAGCCCAGCCAGTCTGTGTTTTATTTTAGTTATTGTATTTCTCAGTTCTAAAATTTACATTTTCCTGGTTCTTTATATGTTTAGCCATTTTGGATTTTATATTGGGTGTTTTATTTTTATTTATTTATTTGAATTTTTTTATGTTTATTTATTTTTGAGAGGGAGAGAGAGCACAAGTGGGGAAGGGGCAGAGAAACAGAGGGAGACCCAGAATCTGAAGCAGGCTCCAGGCTCTGAGCTGTCAGCATAGAGCCCGACGCAGGGCTCGAACTCACAAACTGTGAGATCATGACCTGAGCCAAAGTTGGATGCTCAACCAACTGAGCCACCCAGGTGCCCCTATATTGGGTGTTTTAAATACCATATGAGGGGGCGCCTGGGTGGCTCAGTCAGTGAAGCGTCTGACTTCAGCTCAGGTCATGATCTTGAGGTTCTTGAGTTCAAGACCTGTGTCGGGCTCTGTGCTGACAGCTCAGAATCTGGAGCCTGCTTCAGATTCTGGATCGATCTCTCTCTCACTCTCCCCCCCCCCCCCCCCCGCTTGTGCTCTGTCTCTCTCTCAAAAATAAATAAACGTCAAAAAAAATTTTTTTTAAATACCATATTATGAGATTCTGGCTTTTGTTTAAATCAAATGGAGAACATCTACATTTTAGCTTTTTCGCAGGCAGTCAACACTGTGTTGTTTAGGACACCACTTCCAACCAGCCTTCTGTGGCCTGTGTTTTCATTGTTCCACTTTCAGAGTGATTTTTGCCCTATCTGCGTCACCCAGAGGCTAGTCTGGGACCTGAGTGAGGGGCTTCTCCCTTCTTTCAGTTCTCACAGTTGCATTATGCTGTTTAGGGTCGGATTCACACGTGCTCATGATTTCATAAACAACCTCATGGGTTTGATATTCTGATCTACTCTCTCTCTGTGATCTCATGTGTCCTTTTGCTTCCCTGGACCTCCCTATTTTGGTCCTCTGTCTCAACACCCGGGGCTGTGTTAACCCTAATGCTGCTGTGCATTCCCCATGTCCACACTTGCCGAGGTCTGTGGGAGAATGGAGGGGAAGAACAGCAATGCATTATGGATCTTAGCTCTTTTGATTGGAGAGACTGGTTCTTCTCCCTGAAGAGTTTTTGCCTCTTACCAGACCCGGCTGCTGCTTTCGTTATTGCTACTTCCTCTGATCCAGGATTTCTTGCCCAGGGAAGCAAAAGGACAAATGAGATCACGGAGAGAGAGTAGATCAGAATATCAAACCCATGATCCAGGATTTCTTGAAGGCTGGAGTGTGACAGGGTGGAGAAAAAATTTTAAATGTAGATTTCCTCCACTTTGAGCATTCGCAAGTTACCTTCCTGCTCATGGAGCAGTGACTATAAGGTGTCTCCTGAAGCATTCTCTGTCCACGCCAATTCCCGCTTCCAGGTTTTAGGCTGCATTAAGTCTAGGCTGGAAGATAGTGGGGAGGTAGAAAAGGGTAAACTCACTGCACACTTGGTAATGTTTTGAATTACGATCTCCTGCTTCAATCTACCTGCTATTTATTTTTCAGAGCTCTCAATAGAAGCTCACACATTCTATCAAGATTTTATAACTGATCTCAGTGGGAAAGAGCATGGGCCATGCTTTCTCCAAGTTACTCAGAATGTGAAGTTATCAATTCTCTTTTAAACAATTAAAATGTGGGGCACCTGTGTGGCTCAGTCGGTTAAGCGTCCGACTTCGGCTCAGGTCACGATCTCACGGTCCGTGAGTTCGAGCCCCGCGTCGGGCTCTGGGCTGACAGCTCGGAGCCTGGAGCCTGCTTCCGATTCTGTGTCTCCCTCTCTCTCTGCCCCTCCCCCATTCATGCTCTGTCTCTCTCTGTCTCAAAAATAAATAAACATTAAAAAAAATTTTTTAAACAATTAAAATGTGAAAACAATAGATTTTAGGTTTCCTTTAGTTTTTACCATTTCTTCCATTGTTGATTATTTACATATACTGAAATTTCTGTCTAGTAGCATACTTTCTGCCTTTAAAATATGAATAATATTTATTTTAAAGTCCCTGTTTTTTATTTATTTCAAAATTTTAACATTTATTCATTTTTGAGAGAGAGAGAGAGAGAGAGAGACAGCATGAGTGAAGGAGGGGCAGAGAGAGAGAGGGAGACAAAGAATCCGAAGCAGTCTCCAGGCTCCGAGCTGTCAGCTCAGAGCCCAATGCAAGGCTTGAACCCATGAACTGTGAGATCACGACCTGAGTCAAAGTCAGACACCCAACTGACTGAGCCACCCCAGGTGCCCCTAAAATCCCTGTTTGTTTGTTTTTTACGTCCCTGTTTAAAAATTTAAAATTCCAACAAATGGTTCAGCTCCGAATCTGGTTGTGTTGATTATGTCATCTCTTGATTCTGTGTGTGCCTGTGTGTGTTTAACTTGTTTTTTTTGTGTTTCTTATCATTTCTTACTGATTTCTGTGCAGTATGGATAGCAGAACATTGGCAATAGGGGGAGATGGTATTCGATGGACCAATGAGTCCGCCTCTTCTTATGTTAGGCCATTAGCGTTAGGAGATGAGTCATTCTAGTCGGTTGTTCCATGGGGGGTGGGTTTTATTGTTGCTACCTTTACCTTAAATACGCCACAGTCTTCGAGTTCCTCCAGATTTTGGTTGCTGTTACTTTGTTCTTATAATGGGATTGGGGTGCTGATGGGTTTTCCTCAGTGTTTTTATTACCCTCCCTGGGGAAATTACTAGTTGTTATACACATACCCTGCAGAGGTTGGCTTCTCTACATTCTTGCTAAGCTGCTATCGCTTGTTACTCAGTGCTGTGCTCTTGGTAGGGGTGGAAAGGTTTTGTTTTGGTTCAGCTTCTTTCTTGGACAAGTGCTGTTTACTTGGGTCTCAAGGGTAGGTTTCTCTCCGTGTCCTTGCCCTTCTTCCCTGTGGCAGCCAAACTGTGCTTTGTTTTTGTGGTTGGTCTAGTATGGGAGTTCTTTTCCCTTCTCCTAGATGATATGGGTCATTGCGTGGTATCTTTGCAGGATCCTGAGCCCAGGATGGAATCCTGCCGCTCCTGTAGGGACAGAGGGTTCTTGCTTCTATCTCTTGTCCTAAAGCAATAGATTTCTGCTTGGAGCATGGATGGGAACAAAAGGATTTGCTGTCATTCCACCAGTGGCTTAATACTTTTGCTTCGTAAATGAGGAGGTTTAGGCAGGTGGGACGTTGTACTAGTCCCCCAGCGGCAGCTACCAACTCCTGCGTGCCTGAGTTACCCCAGGGAGTTTTCCCCCGTCTCCTGCCTTCCCTTAAGTCTTTCTAGTGAACACCCAGTGGAGGTCTGTGGAAGTGACTGTGGGCTCTCCTAATGTCTATACCTCTTAGCTATTTGCAACTTAGCTAGTCCATATATATATATATTATTTTAGAGAGAGAGTGCACATACAAGTGGAGGAGAGGGGCAGAGAGAGGGATAGAAGAGAGAGACAGACAGACAGACAGACAGACTATTCCAAGCAGGCTCCATGGCCTGGGATGATGACCTGAGCTGAAATCAAGAGTTGGACACTCAACCAACTGAGCCACCCAGGCGTCCCCAAACTTAGCTATTCCAAATATGCTAGCCCATATTTGGCCTTTAAGAATTCATAAAGATGGGGTGCCTGGCTGGTGCAGTCAGTAGAGCACGTGACTCTTGATCTCGGGGTCATGAGTTCAAGCCCCATATTGGGTGTGGAGCCTACTTGAAAAAAAAAAAAAAGAATTCACTAAAATGTTAGCTGCCACCACTTGTGTGGCAGCCTCATTTTTCACTCTGCTGGCCAAAGATGAAATAGATCACGTGTCTCCTTTCTAAGAGGGTTTAGTCACCCTGGAACTCATTTTACTTGCTTCCCCTGTGACTTCAGATTTCTGTTGGGCTCAAGATATGTTATGTTTTTATAAATTACCCAGTGTTTTCTCATTGTTAGAGTGGAAGTGACATTCTTTTCGTACCTTTCTACATGCCGAGTACAGTCTTGTGCATATATCTTTCTTTTTTACCATAAATTCCTAGAAGTGCAATTGAGACAAAGGATATGCATGAACACATTTTTAAGCCTTCTTTGTACATATGGCTGAATTGCTCTTGGGAGAATTTTGAACACATGCTTCCTTCAGCTACTCCTATAATAAGTCCAGCATTATAATTTCCATGTCAAAAAAAGCTATCCATTTCCTAAGATGTGTATGCACTTGATCAAAAAGCTTTATCTTTTGCACTGAGAAGGGATCTCTTTAAAAAAAAAAAAAACAGTATACAGTTGTAAACTAATGGGAAGGACAATATGCCGTCATCATTAGAACCTTTGCGAATGAGATTATTTGGGGACTTCAGTCATCAAAGCTTCTGGGAGAATGTGTAAAGATCACCTTACACGAGCTTCTGCCTTGTGGGAAAGAGTGTTTCCTTGAAATGCCAACATAACTGACATGAGCTGATGCCTCACAGTATTCACTGGAAAGATAGGGGAAAATAACAGAAATAACTAGTTGATGGTGGGGGAAGAAGAAAGCTCGGTCGGTCCCTGGATGTTACAGTGTAGCTAGATGTCCATGGGATCCGTCCTCCTCTGGTGAGCGGGTCCGGGTGACCCCGACTCTTTCTGGCCAGACCGGAGGCGGGCTAAGCAACCTGCCCCTCTGCTTCCTTTCTCGGAGCCACTCTGCTTCTCTCTTTGCCATCTGAGCAGGCAGAGGCATCCTCTATCCTCTGATCAAGGCATATTCTGGGGCCAGTGGGGAGATAGGCCTCCACCCGACCACACCTTGCTAACGCCAAGGCCAGTACGGAATGGTTAGAAAGACGTCGCCTGACGTGTTCTCCTGGCTCTTGTTGCTTTGGGGTGGTGCTTCAAAGTAGACCAGGGGACTTGAGGGGGCTGCACAGTCAGAGCGAGGCTGATACAGAATCTGCAGGGTCCAGGGCAATCAGGTGTCAGAGGGGGACTTGGGCCCTTCAGCAGTGGATGTAGCGATGTCCACTCAGCCTGGACAGACCAGGGCGGTTGGTCATCCTACGACATTCCCGCTCACTCTTCTTGTTTGCAGAGCTCACTCTGTCTTTCCCCCACCCTTCGTGTTGTCCTTGTCTTTCAGTTTAGGGGGAAGAAGCGGGATGTCATTTGCCAAAGGACCACAAAGAACAGGCAAGCGGAATTGCGTGGACAGTAGATGCCCACCTGGAACTGAGACTGATCGAAGGACCCTATGAAACCTCCTGCTGCCTACCTGGCAGGAAGAAGGAAATAAAACAGGGGAGAGAAGATATCCTGGATTTTCTAAGTATTTACTTAGAGAAGGCTGAAAAAAGGATATAACCCAGAAATGACAGAGTTTACACTGAATTGGTAAGGTTAAGTTTTCTGTCTTCAGTAGAAATAGGAGGTCTAGAGCTAAGTTTAATATTCACATGTATGTAGGGGCGCCTGGGTGACTCAGTCGGTTAGGCATCCAACTCTGGATTTTGGCTCAAGTCGTGAACTTGCGGTTCGTGACTTTGGGCCCCGCATCGTGCTCTGCCACTGACAGTGTGGAGCCTGCTTGGAATTCTCTGTCTCTCTCTGTGTCTGCCTCTCAAAAATAAATAAATATTTAAAAAATATTTACGCCTATGTAATTGTTTCCGAAATTCACATCTACAACACAAGACTAAGAGTTTTTTCTTTCAACACATACTGCAATCCGTCTAACGGCTGACCAGAGATTTTTCTTTGGGTTCTGGGCAAGTTGCAGACCATATTACCTTGTGCTTTTAAAGCATCCGGGTTCTCCCTTTCGCACTGTTGGTGGGAATGCAAACTGGTGCAGCCGCTCTGGGAAACAGTATGGAGTTTACTCAGAAAGTTAAAAATAAAACTACTTTTTGACCCAGCAATTGCACTACTAGGTATTTATACAAAGAATAAAAAAAACGCTGACTTGAAGGGACACAGGCACCCCCATGTTTATAGCAGCACTATCAACAATAGCCAAATTATGGGAAAGAGCCCAAATGTCCATGGACTGATGAATGGATAAAGAAGATGTGTGTACACACACACACACACACACACACACACACACACACACACACAATGGAATACTATACTACTCAGGGATCAAAAAGAATGAAATTTTGCCATTTGCAACAACGTAGATAGAACTAGAATGTATTATGCTAAGCGAAATAAGTCAGTCAGAGACAGAGAGACAAATATCATATGATTTTATTCATATGTGGAATTTAAGGAATACAACAGATGAACATAGGGGAAGGGAAGGAAAAATAAGATAAAAACAGAGAGGGAGGCAAACCATAAGAGACTCTAAATACAGAGAACAGACTGAGGGTTGCCGGAGGGGAGGTGGGTGGGGGGATGGGCTAAATGGGTGATAGGCATTAAGGAGGGTGCTTGTTGGGATGAGCACTGGGTGTTGTATGTAAGTGATGAATCCCTGGGTTCTACTCCTGAAACCCATACTCCACTGTACGTTAACTAACTTGAATTTAAATAAATAAATTTTATCAAAGCATCTGAGTTCTAAACATGAGTGTTTCATTTGAATTTAGTTTTATATCTTGTTCCCTGCAGCCCAAGAAGAAGATTAAACCCCAAAGAAAGAGGGACCCCTATTCTGCTCTTTCCCTTTGTCGATGAACTGGTGTGAGAAAAACCCAAGCCCGGGATTCCTGAAATAGGTCTGATCAGTTATCTTTAGAGGATGTGTGGACTTTGCATCCCCACTGATGACCCAAGGTCGACAGTTGATTGGGTGAGTGGTTTGCTCTTGTCTGTCCCATCGGGCTTATTTATATGATCACAGATCACAGCTTCTTTATATGATGAACAGGCAGCCTCTGAAAATAACAGGCTCCTACTCATTAGTGTGTTCCTGCCCACATCAGAGCTCCTGTTTGTGTCTCCATCCCTCTCCTCTTCCATGCTCTTCCTCCTCCTTTGGGGGGATGCAGAAAGGTACAGGAGCTGGAATTACGCCATGTGTGTGTAAAAGTGCTCACAGTTGCGGTGATCATGGCTAACTTTCTATAAGCAACGATGTTCCAGAACCGCACCGAAAACATGAACTTTCCTGAGAATACCACACGTTTGGAAGGGGCAGGGAATTAGGTAGTGCCGGAACATGAACTGTGAGGAAGGCAGAAGAAGGAGGCTGGATGCTTGGGTGACCAACCTCCCCTGAGTGCCTGGGACTGTCCAGACTTTTGTGCTGAAATTCCTCCGTTCTGAGCAAGCCCTCGGCCTGGGCAATCCAGAATGACTGGTCACACTCCGGTGTTCCCTCTCACCCTTCTGTTTCCAGAGCTTACGATCTCTTTTCTCACCCTTCATGCTGTCCTTGTAATTCAGCTTAGGGGGATGATGGGATGTCCTTTCCAAAGGACTGCATCCTAACGCCCTAGCCCTGTGACCATAGCCTTTCTCTGCTGCTACACGTGATAGATGGCCTTCAGAGGCACGGCCTGTACTATAGACAACTACCCTGTGCTCGGGGCTAGCACAGCCAGGGCTGGGGGTCCTTAGGGATCACTTTCCAAGATGGCAGAAGATGCGCTGTTCTTTCTTTGAAGCCCCAACTTCTCTTCTCCATCCTCCTGGACCTGGGCGCGTGCTGTGCTGGGAGGAGCCCAGATGGCCCTGCTCTGAGTGAGCCATGAAGCCAGCTAGACCCCAGGCTGTGCTCCATGGGAGTGCTGGGCCTGGCCCACCCCGGAAGCATGCCCAGCCCCCCGCCCCCCCCCCATCACCTCCAGTTCCCTTAACACAGCTTTCCAGACGCTACCCAGTGCCTCTAAGGCCAGTAACTACCTGGGGAGCAGGTGATGTCTTTGGGAGAGGCACCTACCTCTGCCTCCCCCAACACTCCTCCAAGGGCAGCCCCTCCAGTCCCTACAGGGTCACTCATGTGGAAAGATGGACTTCTCTTGCCTTTCCCTGGGGCATGGAGGGTGAGGTGGGGTCCTCTTGGTCCCCTCTACCTCTCTGTTAGAAGGAAAATAATGAATCTTCCCTAATCTGATTTTAGAGAGAGTAATTAGTTCTAAACTACTTACGGCACCTCATGGCGTGCCATGGCACCACAATTGAGAACTGCTTTTTAGTTCCTTTCCTCTCAAGGTGTGTGTAGTCCATGGTGCACCACGGGCATCTCCTGGGGGCTTACAAGAAATACAGAACCTTGGGCTTCACCCCAGGCCTGCTGAATCAGAGTCTACCTTTTTTGTTTTTTAAGTTTCTTTCTTTATTTTTGTGAGAGAGAGCGCGACTTGGGGAGGGCCAGGGAGAGATGGAGAGAAAGAGAGAGAGAGAGAGAGAGAGAGAGAGACAATCCCAAGGAGGCTCTGCACTGTCAGCACAGAGCCCGACGTGGGGCTCAAACTCACAAACCGCGAGGTCATGGCCTGAGTGGGAGTTGGACCCTTGACCGACTGAGCCTCCCAGGCGCCCCTCAGAGTCCACATTTTAACAATGACTGCAGGTGATTCACACTCATGTTCAAGTTTAAGAAGCACCCTAGAGCAGTAGGCTGTGAGTATCGCACATTCTCAGGCCTCACCCCAAATCTAACGTATCAGAAACCCTCGGGGTGGGGCCCAGCAATCTGTGTTTTAACAAGCCCCCCGCTCCACCACAGGTGACTCTGTTGGGAACTCAGAGTTTGAGAAGCGTGTTCTAGAACTGTTCTTTTTTTATGGATGGAGAGATAGAGGCATAGAGAGGTGAGTGTTCCCAGGCTGTTCTCTGCAAGTCCTGGCAGGCATTGCCGATCAGTCACGCCCCTGTTTCTGACTGAACTTGGCCGTGGCCTCCGAGTCTCCAAACGGCTCTCTCGTCACACACGACCACCATAACGGAGGTGACCGACTTGTCACGCCAGCAGAAGGGGCTCCGGGACGGCCTCCACGGTAACCTGTGAGCCCGTCTTCACCAAGGGAGGCGTTCTTCTGGGCGGGGCTGGCAAGAGCCTCTGTGGAACAGTTAGGAAAATGCTCATCGCGGCAGGGACGAGGATCGGATCCTTTCACGTTCAGTCTCAGAAAGCAGTGCCGTGACACGCTCGTGTTTTCCGTGGCAGTGTTCAGAATGTGCTCCTGCCATGCTTGTTCAGCACACTAATTCTGTTCCAGCTGTTGGCCGGCCGTCTCCCCCATGTGGCTGCTTCGCATGTATTATGGGCTATTAACCGACTGAGCCACCCAGGCGCCCCTTCTAGATGTTTTTAAAACTAGTGTCTGTCTGGGGACACCTGGGTGGCTCAGTCGGTTAAGCGTCTGACGATGGCTCAGGTCACGATCTCACGGGTCACGGGTTCAAGTCCCGCATCAGGCTCTGCGCTGTCGGCTTCGGAGCCTGCTTCGGAGTCTGTGTCTCCCCCTCTCTCTGCCCCTCCCCCACTCGTGCTCTGTCTCTCTCTTTCTCTCTCAAAAATAAATAAGCATTAACAAGTTAAAAATAAGATAAAATTAGTATCTGTCTTGGCTATTCCATGAGCACAGAAATCAGATTTATCTTGCTCATTGTTCGTATTAATTTCCTAGGCCTGCCATAACAAATTATCCCGTGAGGGTGGCTTACAACAACAGAAATGTATTCTGTCACATTTCCGGAGGTCTAGAAGTCTGAAATCAGTTATCCCTGGGCCAAAATCAAAGTATCCACAGGGTCATACTCCCTCTAGAGGCTGTAGGAGAGAATCTGTTTGTTACCTCCTTAAGCATCTAGTGGCTTCCAGAATTCCTTGGCTTGTGGCTGCTTCACCCTAATCTCTGCTTCTGTCATCACATCTGTTCTTGACTCAGATCTCGCCCCCACCGCCTTCCTCCCATAAGGACCCTTGTGGTTACAGTGAGTTCACCTGGATAATTGAGGCTACATTCCTCTTGAGAGCCTTAACTTAATCCTCTCGTTTCCTGTATAAGGTGATAGTCACAGGTTCTGGGGTTAGAATGAGGACCTATCTTTGGGGCAGTCTTCTTCCCACTGCACCGCTCAGTCCCCATCAGCGCCTGGCTCACAGTTGGCGCTTAGGAAAACTGCATGATAGGAGCGAATGAAAGAATAAGGGAACGCAGATTAGCCAGAGTCACGAGAGAGAAGAGAACCTTGAAGAAAACAAAAAGAATAAATGCAGAGGTGGATGGTGGCTGGCATTTGGTTATTGGTGCTCCAGAGCATGGCCTCTGGGTCCAGACTGCCCCGGTTTGTATCCCACTTGTCCCATGCACTAGCTGTGTGACCTTGGCAACTTACTCCGCTTTTCTGAGCCTCTGTTTCTTTACCTGTCAAATGGGTACGATGAAACCTACTTGGTAGGATTATTGTAAGACATAGGGGAGCTTTTGTGCATAAAGTTCTTAGAATAGCGCCTGTCAGGCTATCGAATGTAATTTGCTATCTCTAGAACAAAGCGGAGGGCCAGTCACACAGAAGGTGCTGAATAATGTATGTTGAATGAAATCAGGAAAGAAGGCACAGACCTTGTTTTCCTGACATTCTTGGCTCGGTAAGGAGTTTGAGAAACCTCTCAGAATCGCTGTCATATGCAGAAGAATGTGAAAAGTGGCCGAAAACAGGGAGAATGAAAGCAGCAGTCTCGGAGATGGGCGTTGAGGAAGCAGACGGAGTCCCAGAGTGGGCACGGTTCAGATGCAGACCTGCTGGAGCAAAGGGGCTAAAGTGGGGATGCGTGGCACAGGTCTGGCCTCGCTGGAACCTCAACGGCAAGTAACAACAGGAAGGGAGAGAAACAGTAGTGGTTGATCAGGCCCAGGTCATGAATAGCCTCGAACGCCGGGGAAGAAGTTAATTGAATAGCCAACGGGAAGCCCTCGAAGAGTTTTTAGCTGGGAAAATGACCTAACCGGTATGTTTTAGGAATACCCACCGGGATTGGAGGTGGGGAGAAGCAGGGAAAGTAGTTAGGGTGATATTGCCCTATGCTAGGAAAGGGGTAAAGAGGCCTCTGCACGAGGCAGATGGCAGGGGGACAGAGGAGAGGAGGACGGTGACCCGTGTTGCAGGGATTGAGTTAATAATTTTTAGGAGCGAGGGTTAGGGGAACGAGCACAGGTTCCAGGCTTGCTCGCTGACTGGCTGTGGGACTTAGGACAACCCCCTGAAGTCCTTTGTGGCTCAGCTTTCTCATCTCTAAATTGGGTCTGGCTGCCTCAGAGAAATGTTCGAAGGCACCCAGTGACACGCACTACATAGAATAATTGCGACTCTCGTTTGCAGGTGGAAGGTATCAGAACTGTTTTGTTGAAAGTAACAGAAACACAATTCCATTGAGCTTAAAGCCAAAAAGAGAGGAGTGTCAGGGGCACCTGGCTGGCTCTGTCAGTAGGAGTGTGCGACTCTTGGTCCCGGGGTTGTGACTCGGAGCCCCACGTTGGGTGTAGAGATTACTTACAAATAAAATCTTTAAAAAAGAGAGACAGGGAGAGGAATGTATTGGTTCCTATGCTCAAGCTAGGGAAGCTAGCCTTGGGGACAGCTGGCAGTTAGGAAGAAGAATGCTGTTTTGAAAAAAATGTTTATGTATGCGACGCCTGGGTGGCTCAGTCAGTTGGGCATCTGACTTTGGCTCAGGTCACGATCTCACAGTTTGTGGGTTTGCGACCCGCGTCGGGCTCTGGTGCGGGCCTTGAACTCGCAAACCACGAGATCGTGACCTGAGCCGAAATCAAGAGTCGGGCACTTAGCCGACCGAGCCACGCACGTGCCCCAGGAAGAAGAATGCTTTTAGGTATTTGTTCCTCTTCCCCCCTCTCCTCTGCTTGTCAGTCAGGTTCATTCTTTCCTGCCGGAGGCTGGCATTCTCCAGGCGGTGAGAAACCGGACCACGGGGCAAGCTGAGGCTCATGTCCTTCCAGGCCGCTGACCCAAGAGCACAGGATGTCCTTATCTCCAGCTCCAATTTGAAAAATGCCAGAAAAAGATGTAGATTGGCCAGGCTTCTGCCCTATGAGTCCCAGAGTCACTTTCTCAGAAGAGTGGTGGGGACCCCAGGCTTAGCAGCTGCGGAGGCTTCTGGGACCTGGGCAACTACTGTAATGCGGGTCCCACGGTAGTTGAGGGTAAAGAAGGAGTCAAGGTGGGCTAACAGTTCAGGCCTGAGGGTATCATTCAAAATGGAACCCAGGATTCAGGAGGTGGAGCTGGTACGTTGGGGAACGTGCCCTGGGTGGGTTGCATCCCTGCGGCCCTTGACCTTCGGCGTGTGTAAGGAGACTACGTGTCTCTTTTTTATTAAAATAATTTTTTGTAATGTTTATTTATTTTTGACTGAGAGAGAGAGAGAGACAGACAGAGTGTGAGCAGGGGAGGGGCAGAGAGAGAGGGAGACACAGACTCCGAAGCAGGCTCCGAGCTGGCAGCACAGAGCCCGAGGCGGGGCTCGAACTCACGAACCGCGAGGTCATGACCCCAGCCGAAGTCGGACGCTGAACCGACTGAGCCACCCGGGTGCCCCGAGAAGACTGCGTTTCTGATGACATCAAGTCCAGCCTCCTCTCAGTCCCCACCTTGCCCAGCCTTGTAAATAGCTGGGCCTGCCTTGAGAAGCCCTTGGCCCTTGCTGATGTGTGGCCGTGATAAGCTTCCCTATTCTACTGTCTCAGTTCTTTGTGTATGTAGGGGGTGAGTGGTGCTGTCCTGACCCTCTTTTCAGCCACTGCCAGGAGGCATCCACTTGATGGTTAATTAGACACTCCAAGCGTGACTAAAATGTGACCGAGCTGTGCGCTTCATGCCAACTCATCCTTCTTCCCCCAGGTTATGTAATTTTTTTTCTCAAAAGTGTTAGGATCAGATCCGGGCTGTGCAAGCCAGCAGCACCCCCTGGGCATTGGTGACCCTGGCCTTGGACTTTTCAGTTTGAGTAAGTGCGATAGGACTTTGCTGGTGATGACAACAGCGGCGGTGATGGAGAAGAGGAGGAGGACTAGAGCTATAAGGGTACGGATGAGTGTTTTCATGAGACCCGGCTTCTTTTCGAAGCGAGTCCCGGTCATACACATCATCTCCCCGGACCCTCCTGACGCCTCTGGGAGGCGGTGAGGGCTACTGGAAAGAACACAGCTGGCCACTTGCAAAGACCTGGTTTGTATCCCATTTCTGTCATTCAGGGGCAGGTCATTTCACCCCTTGGAGTCTGTTTCCCTTCTGGAAAACAGGATGATACCTGTACTGCCCGTTTCCCCGGAAGACTCCATGTGAAAAAGCACAAAGTGCCTGACGTCGTGGGCGTTCAGTAAATCTCCATTCCCCGTCTTACAGATGAAGGACATCCAGAGTCCGGGGCTTTCTGCTGAATTACCTCGGACCAGTTGCTAAACCTCTCTGTGCCTTGGGTTCGTCATCCATAGGGAAGGGAGGGGCTCCTAGCCGTCAATAAGTTTCAGAGTGAGGCAGAGAGGAGTCTGAATGCGACTTCACTAGCACTGTCTCGGCCTCATCTGTAAAATAAAGATAATCACGGCATTTGCCTGCTATAAAGGCTTGTGAAGATTAAGTGAGATAATGCATATACGACCCCCAGCACGATGTCTGGCACCAATCTGTAACCGATGTATTTTGCCCCTTTACTCAAAGGTAGTGACATCACAAAAAAAAAAAAATTGCCAGACTTAGAAAAGCTGGACTTAGTTCAGAGAAATGAGCCCTGCCGTGGATTGAATGGTGGACCCCCCCCCCCCAAATTATGGCCATGTCTTAATTCCCAGAACCGGGAATGTGATCTTATGTGGGAACAGGGTCTTTGCCGATGTAATTACGTTAAGGATCCAAAAAGTGTCCTCCTACAGAAAGGAGAGAGAGATTTGACACGGAGGCACACGGGGAAGGGGGATGAGAAGATGGGAGCAGAGATTGGAGTGCCGCTATATGAGCCAGTGGATGCCGAGGGTTGCGAGCAACTTCCAGAAGCTAAGAGAGAGAGCGGCAATGAATGGTGTCTTCCACAGAGCCTCCAGAAGGAGCCATCCCTGCCCACACATTGGTTTCAGACTTCTGGCTTCCAAGAACTGCGAGAGAATACATTTCTGTTGTTTTATGCCACCCAGTCTGTGGTACTTTGTTACAGCAGCCCGGGGAAATTGATCCAGACCCTAGAAGAAGTTAAGCTAAGAGATGAGTTGGGCTGGTGAAGGTATTTTCCTGTGGGCCTCCCACAGCACCTCCAGCCCGTGTTAAAGTCTTGTAGATAGAAAAGAAGATTCCCCAAGGGCAAGAATGACCTCTTGCCCTCAGCAGGGATAACATCTCTATGGGTACCCTAGGGGGCTCCAAATACTCTAAGGGGTTGGCTATGAAAAGCCAGTTGGGAAATGAGGCCAGACAGACTAACCTCTGTGACAGAAGAGGCAAAGAGAGAGAGAGAGAGAGAGAGAGAGAGAGAGGGAGGGAGGGAGAGGGAGAGAGGGAGGAAGGGAGGGAGAGGGAGAGGGACTCCGTAGGAATCAAGAAAAGATCAATTTACCCTTTTGGCTACGTTGTTGTCTCATTGCTTTTGAAAATTAAATTCTGCTTAGGGAAAGGAAAGGGAGCTACGACTTCTTGATTGCCAAGTCTCTGCAAGTGCTTTACACACACTTTTGCATTTGATTGTCACAACTACCCTGAGAGGAAGACAAGTACTATCGTTACTCTTGTTTTATCAGTGAGGTAATTCGAGGCCCAGAGTCTCAGGTCTAGTGAGTGACACAGCTGGATTTCAAATTCACTCGTGAAAAGGGGAAATGAGTGTACAGGTATCTAGATGCCCTTATCTGGAAAGATACATTTTCGTCATAATTTCCAAGGGTATTGTGACCCCAGTAGCTGAAGAATTCTTGCTGGAGAGCCCTACTGTTATTTTCTGAGTCTCCTCTGAGGTGTTCTGGGCAAGTCTTCCCTGATACTTCCCTTTAAAAATAATTAAGTGAACAGAATTGGCAAGGAGCCCCGCCCGCATGCCTTTATACTACTGTTCCACTGCGGTTTCCGCACAGGTTCATACTTCCTCCTCCCAAGCACAGGTCGTGTGTTCTTTTCGTTTCTGCATCGCTGGCAGCAAACACAGGGTTTGGTGTATGGGAGGAACTTGGCAAATGTTAGATGGATGGGAGGGTGGGTGTATGGGTGCATGGAAGGATGGGTGGTTGGATGATGGATGGATGATGGATGGATGGATGGATGATGGATGGATGGTGGATGGATGATGGATGGATGATGGATGATGGATGGATGGATGGATGGATGATGGATGGATAGAAGAAAGGAAGGGTGGGTGGATGGACGGTTGGATGGGTGAGTGGATGGTCCAGGGTCTCTTTGTGGTTAATACCCAGGCCTCTTTCATTGTTTGAAGCTTGTAATATATTAAGAAAAGAAGTAATACTGGGGCGCCTGGGTGGCGCAGTCGGTTAAGCATCCGACTTCAGCCAGGTCACGATCTCACGGTCCATGAGTTCGAACCCCGCGTCGGGCTCTGGGCTGATGGCTCAGAGCCTGGAGCCTGTTTCCGATTCTGTGTCTCCCTCTCTCTCTGCCCCTCCCCCGTTCATGCTCTGTCTCTCTCTGTCCCAAAAATAAATAAAACGTTGAAAAAAAAAATTTAAAAAAGAAAAGAATACTAAAATAAGGTTATAACACTTGTGCTATGTTTATAATATTTTTTTTACTATATTACTAATAACACTTTTGACATGCACTTAAAATATCACTGTAGTATAACTTTATTTGGATTAAAAGAGTTATTGTCTATAAAGGGCTCAGAACAAGAACTGGTACATACCAAAGAGTGAACAGATGTTTTTAGGAAAATATATTGGCTGGAATTATCTTGAAGCGGGGGGGGGGGGGGGGGGGGGGGTGGGTAGAACAGAAGAGGAAATAGCCATTTTTGAGTATCTACTGTGAACCAGGTAGGGTGCTAGTGATTTCCAAATGCATTATTATCTGCATTTTGCAGATACAGAAACTAAAATTCAAAGATACAGCGCCCCCATCAGGCTGATAGATTTGTAGTTTCTCATTCCCACTCTCTCCCACTACCCTGGTAATTGGAGGAGCCAGACTATGGCTGGTGGTACAGGAGTCCTTTCTTGGTATGTGTGGTTCCAGGACCTCTGTTGGACAGTATTAATCATGTTAGCCTTTATAATAGCTGCACTTTGCGAAGGAGGTTGGACCAGAGTGATCTGACAGGAGAGCAAAGGAAACACCAAACAACAAAACATAAAAATTTTGCTTGGCCCTTGGGGCGCCTGGGTGGCTCAGTCAGTTCGACATCTGACCCTTGATTTAGACAACAGTCATGATCTCACGGTCCGTGAGATCGAGCCCCGCACCGGGCTCTGTGCTGACAGCGTGGAGCCTGCTTTGGATTCTCTCTCTCACCTCTCTCTCTATCCCTCCCCCTGCTTGTGCACACGCTCCATCTCAAAATAAAGAAACTTTAGACAGCAAAACCAAAAAGACCATGCTTGCTTGGCCCGAGTACGCATGTTTTGCTGCTCCTTGAGGCGTGCTCGGGTCGAGTCCCTCTTTGTCCGATTAGGCCAGCAGAAGAGCAGTTTTCATCAGTCCTGTGAAGAATTCTTTCGCTGCCCCAAGCACAAGGCGAAAATCTCAGAAGACCATCCCAATGTTTTCATCTCCTGCCTGGGCTTATTCCCCTCAAAGGTTTTTGTGTGTACACTCGACTCTTGGACAATGCCAGGGTGAGGTGCACTGACCCCGCCCCCACCCTGCGTGGTCAAAAAATCCACGTATAACTCTTGGCACCCCCAAATTTAACTGCCAATAACCTGTTGACCAGAAGCCCACTGATTGTGTAAACATTCAATTAGCACGTACAGTTGACCTTTGAACAACATGTGTTGGAACTGTGCGGGTGCACTTGTACGTGCATTTTGTTTTCAATAAATATAGCACAATACTATGAATGTATTTTATGATGTCCTTCATATTTTCTTTTCTCTAGCTTACTTTATTGTAGTAATACAGTATATCATACATAGAACACACCAAAGATGTGCTAATGGAACAGAGGTCCCTTCACGAGCCTTACATCTTTGAGGTTATCGGGGAGGGACTGGCCTGATAGAGGAGGGGATTGGCCCTGTTCGGTTGGGTTTCCATCATTTGCAGCGAAAAGTCCTAAGTGGTACATTCAAGGAAACCCCTCTCTGCCTTCCTCCCTCATCTTCCAAACTGGAAATGCCATGGTCTCCTGACAAGATCGACCCAACCCTGGGCACCTGCGGCCTGAGAGATCCACATAGCTCCAGAGCCGACCCCCTCCTCAGATCTGTGCCTTCTGCCTCTATGGATTCCCCAACCAAGGAAACTGTTTTCCTCTTTTGCCATACTCCTTTCACCTAGCCTCCCTGTCTGCAGCACTGACCATTCTGCTGCCATTGTCGTAGGACATTTCTGACCCCAGGCTCCTGGGATGAGAGCCTGCTTCTTCCCTTGCAAATTTCATTTTCCCAGATGGCAATCTCTGTGCCTCTTGAAGGCAATTTCCTTGATTAAATTCTTTTGTAACTATGGATCATATGGCTTCTGCGAGGCTGGGTTCCACCATTTACGTTACTTGACCTTTGGAAATGTTTTTTATGTATGACAAATGACAGCAAATAAAAGCAGCCACCCCCCCACTACCTGTTTTGCATTTCTGGGAAGGGTGTCCAGATAGCTTTAGATAGGAACCTTAGATAGTGTCTAGACAGCTGTAGGCAGATACTGTTGTTTCCTGTGTTTAAGATCAACGATAACATTTTATATCTTTCACCAAGTGCTCACCATGTACTAGGTGCTGAGGCACTGAGAGAGAGGGAGAAAGAGACAGAGAGATAGACAAAGAAGTCCCAGTCCCTGTCATCGAAGCACACACCTGACATTATCCTAGGTAGTCTACATCTGTCAGGTATTTAATCTCCTGACTTGGTCACGGCGCTGCTGTGGAGAACAAGTAGGCTCGTGACCGGGAAAGTGGTTCAAGAGTCTCTCCAGGTGGGAGGTGAAGGAGGCCGTGGTCTGTCTTAGTGACTGTGGTCAGTCTTCGTACTTCCAGGCTGGTCCACAGTCTCCTTTTCTTTGACTCTGCCTATGCCATCCGACCTAGGGGCTGGACCCATCCATGCGAGGTCCCACAAAAGAAGCTTCTACAAGAACGGAGACCACAAAGAGCACAGACCCAGCATAGTCACCTTAAAAATGCTCGCAGGGCCGGTCATGAGGAGTGGGGCACCGCAACACCCCAGTGAGGTTGCTCGTTGATGTAGCCTGTGGATTGCTCTGAGTGAAGGGATCTTAGCCAAACGTAGCCCTCAGCCCGGTGACGCCAGCACACCCTTGCTGAACCGTTCGGCAGGCACCGGACACCAAACCCAAACCTGATCTCGCGATGTTCACCGTCTCTGAAACACGTTCACTGCACCCTTATCCCCACCCTTGCCATCCCACTGCTCTGCACACAATCTTAGAAGTCTTCCCCGACTTTTCCCACTCCTCCCTTCTCATTTCCAAATAGACACCTAGTTCTGCGGATTCTGTTTTGTAAATTCTGATCCAGTCTGTCCACTTCTTTCTTGCCTCCCCATTCCGGAATAGGCCGCCACCGCCTCTCGCCTGGTCCTCTGTAATAGTCAACTGGTTGGCCCTGTGCTTGTATCCCTGCCTCCACCGGTACATTCCCCACAGTATTGCCATGGGATATTGAAAAAAATGCAAAGCAGAGCACATCAACCCCTTTCTTAGAACATATATTGGCTTCCCATTGCTTCAGGAGAAAGTCTCCAGTCCTTACAGCAACCCGGAAGGCCCTGTGTGTAATCTGTTCCTCTCTGCCTCTCTATTTTATTTTTTTAGATGTTTATTTATTCTGGAGAGAGAGAGACCTGCACAGAGAGTGAGCAGGGGAGGGGCAGAGAGAGAGGGAGACACAGAATGCGAAGCAGGCTCCGGGCTCCAAGCTGTCAGCAGAGAGCCCGACGCGGGGTTCGAACTCACAGATTGTGAGATCATGACCCGAGCCGAAGTCGGACGCTTAACCGACTGAGCCACCCAGGCGCCCCTCGGCCTCTTTAACTTCCCCTCATACCAAACTCTCCCTACCTCTATGTGCAGCAGCCTCACTGACCTTCTTGCAAGGTTTATCCAATTCCAGAGTCTTCCTTTTACTTGAGAAGCTTCCCTGTCAGTGCCCCCCTTTCACTACCAATTTTCTTTACTTTCTGCTCTCAGTTTTTCTATGACTTCCTCTGAGCAGCCTTCCTTCTCTGAGCACTGAGACTGGGTTGATCTCCCTCTCATACCTCCTCAGCACTTCATATATTTTCTTCTTTGCATTTCTCAAGGTGGAATGAAATGAGGGTGCAGTTAGCGGTTCCGTGTGGCCCTCCCCATCTCGAACTCCATGAGGGCGGTGGCCGCTGCCTTGCTCAGCACTGGGTCCGCAGGCCCCGGCCAGGGCCTGGTCCACGCGTGACGCAGAACAGGAGCGTTCTGACTCGTCCGAGTTTTGTTAGATCTCTAAGCCAGATGACTTCCGATCTCTCTGCTTGCTGTAGCCCTGAATCTGAGGGAAACCCATGAATAACCCATTTTGGGCTACATTCTCTGTCTCAAATCCTTCTACGCTGTCTCTGTCCTACTTCCGGCCACCGTCATGTGTCCCATCCACACTTCTACAATTGCCTTTCTATCTGGATACCTTTCAGCTTTTTCTCCTCAGACCCACCTTAGACTCTTTCACTCACCTTAGACGCTGATATAAAGAACTACTGTTCCCAGTAGAGTCCCTTTTTTTTTAACGTCACACATATACTTGTGCTGTTTTTTCCACTGGGAATGTTCTTTGCCGATATTTCAGCTTATCCAGATGGTACCCATTCTTTAGGACATACTTCAATTGATGCCCTTTGAATTTCGTTTTCTCTTATTCTCTCCTTCTCTTAGCTGAAAGAGATTCTCCTCCTGGTCTGAGCTTCACCAGTATTTTATCAGGACCTCCTTTATGGTTCTGATTACTTTCTGCCCTGTGTTAGGCTTGTGAGTGAACATTTTACCTCTCTGACTCCCATTTATCTGGGCACTGGGAGCAAAAAGTCATCTTTATATTCCCCTTGGTATCTGGCCCAGTCCTTGCCACTTCAAAGGACCATAATACATGTTTGTGGCATGAATCCTTTCTCTTCCCCTACTCACTGGACTACTTGGATATGCTATATTAGATTCCTACAGCTGCCATGACAAAGTACCAACACTGGGTGGCTTCAACAGCAGAAACTTATTGTCTCTCTGTTCTTGAAGTCCAAAATCAAGGTGTTGGCAGGGTTGGTTCCTTCTGAGGGCTGAGGGAAGGATCTGTTCCAGACCTCTCTCCTTGGCCACCAGATGCCTGTCTTCTCCTTATGTCTCTTTTACATTGTCTTCCCTCTATGCCTGTCTGTCTTTGTGTGCAAATTTCCCCTTTTTTTATTTAATTAATTTTTTAAATTTATTGCCAAGTTAGTTAGCATATAGCGCAACAATGATTTCAGGAGAAGATTCCTTAATGCCCCTTAGCCATTTAGCCCATCCCCCCTCACATCCCCCCTCCGGTAACCCTCTGTTTGTTCTCCACATTGAGGGGTCTCTTATGTTTTTGTCCCCCTCCCTGTTTTTATATTCTTTTTGCTTCCCTTCCCTTATGTTCATCTGTTTTGTATCTTAAAGTCCTCCTATGAGTGAAGTCATATGATATTTGTCTTTCTCTGACTAATTTCGCTTAGCATAATACCCTCTAGTTCCATCCACATAGCTGCAAATGGCAAGATTTCATTCTTTTTGATTGCCGAGTAATACTCCATTGTGTATATATATCACATCTTCTTTATCCATTCATCCATTGATGGACATTTGGGCTCCTTCCATACTTTGGCTATTGTTGATAGTGCTGCTATAAACATGCGGGTGCATGTGTCCCTTCGAAACAGCACACCTGTATCCTGTGGATAAATGCCTAGTAGGGCAATTGCTGGGTCGTAGGGTAGTTCCATTTTTAGTTTTCTGAGGAACCTCCATCCTGTTTTCCAGAGTGGCCGCACCAGTTTGCATTCTCACCAGCAGTGCAAAAGGGTTCCTCTTTGTCTGCATCCTCGCCAATATCTGTTGTTGCCTGAGTTGTTAATATTAGCCATTCTGACAGGTGTAAGGTGGTATCTCATTGTGGTTTTGATTTGCATTTCCCTGATGATGAGTGATGTGGAGCATTTTTTCATGTGTCGGTTGGCCATCTGGATGTCTTTTTTTGGAGAAGTGTCTATTCATGTCTTCTGCCCATTTCTTCACTGGATTGTATTTTGGGTGTTGAGTTTGATGAGTTCTTTATGGATTTTGGATACTAACCCTTTATCTGATATGTCATTTGCAAATATCTTCTCCCATTCTGTCAGTTGCCTTTTAGTTTTGCTGATTGTTTCCTTCACTGTGCAGAAGCTTTTTATTTTGATGAGGTCCCAGGAGTTCATTTTTGCTTTTGTTTCCCTTGCCTCCAGAGATGTGTTGAGTAAGAAGTTGCTGTGGGCAAGGTCAAAGAGGTTTTTGCCGGCTTTCTCCTCAAGGATTTTGATGGCTTCCTGGCTTACATTTAGGTCTTTCATCCATTTTGAGTTTATTTGTGTGTCTGGTGTAAGACAGTGGTCCAGGTTCATTCTTCTGCATGTCGCTGTCCAGTTTTCCCAGCACCACTTGCTGAAGAGACTGTCTTTATTCCATTGAATATTCTTTCTTCTTTTGTCAAAGATGAGTTGGCCATACGTTTGTGGGTCCATTTCTGGGTTCTCTATTCTGTTCCATCGATCTGAGTGTCTGTTCTTGTGCCAGTAGCATACTGTCTTGATGATTATAGCTTTGTAATACAGCTTGAAGTCCACCAAGTTTCCCATTTTCACGAGCACATCATCGTATTGGCTTAAGGCCCATTAGCCTAATGACCTTATCTGTCAACTAATTACATCTGCGATGACCCTCTCTCCAAATACGGTCACATTCCAAGGTGTTCTGGTTAGGTCTTCAACATTCGAATTTTAGGGGGGACATGATGTAATCTACAGCTTACCCCAGCTCAAAACAAACACAAATTGTTCTTCAACCTTAATTAATTCCAACCTAGTCAAGTGCTTACTTTGTGAGGATACCAGAGTAAGGGCAGTAGAATGAAAGAAACACATATTTCTCTGCCTCTTTGGATCTGAGGGTGGGGTGACAGTGTACTAGTGCCTAGCATGGTTCCTGGAACATCGCAGGCATCCTAGAAACGTTGAAAGAACACGGTGCTGCTATGGGAGTCAGTGGACCCAGATTTTAGACTGCTACTTTTGCCACTTGTTTGCCGTGTAGTGTTGGGAAGCCACTTCCAACCTCACAGACTTAGTTACCCCACTTTGGGACCTCAGGGTCTGTCCAGGTCAGACACAGCCTGGGGGAATCCCTGATGGGATGTCATGGAGAAGAATGAAATCTAGACCCACGTCAGTCCGGGCTGCTCTTGTCCTGCCTTGTCAGTGGTACAGCCAAGTCATTTCTGGACCTGGGGCCCCGTGTTGGAGCTCCATGTTTCTTGACCTTGGCTGCTGCAGCACAGGAAAAGTTGTGCCTATCTCAGATGGCCGTCAGGAACACTCTCTAGGTGATTCGTACCCTTAGAGTTCCTTGAGAGCAGGTACCATGACTTCTTTATCATTTCTTTTTATTTTTTAAAATGTTTATTTTTGAGAGGGAGAGAGCACACGCTTTGGGAAGGGCAGAGAAGAAAGGGGACAGAGGATCTGAAGTGGGCTCTTCCCTGACAACAGAGAGCCCAACACAGGGCTCGAGCTCACGAGCCATGAGATCGTGACCTGAGCCAAAGTGGGACACTTCACTGACTGAGCCCCCCCAGGCGCCCCTCATGACTTGTTTTTTTAAAAATTATTTTTATTCATAGATTATAGAAAACTTCAAGTATATACAAAACCTAAAGAGAAAAGTACAATTGGCTACCCTCACGAGCTACCCGGCCATAACAATCATCAACTCAAGGGCATTCTTATTTCCTCTTTATCCTTGCCTGTTTTCTCCTATCAACCACATATGGTTTGAAGCCATTCTCAAACCTCATATCATTTCATCAATAAATGCTTCAATGTATGTCTCTAAATGGTAAGGTAATTTTATCACCGTATCACATCTAAAAAAAAATCAACAACAGTTCCTCAGCGATCAAATATCCAGCCCACGTTAAAATTCCCCCAGTCGTGTCATAAATATGTTCTTACATTTGGTATGTTTGGCTCAAGGTCCAAACAAGGTCCATACGTTGTCTCTCAGATAGCTTTCAATCATTAAGTTCCCCCTTCCCTTTTGTCTCCTTCAAATGTATTTGTTGAAGAAACAGGAGACCATAGGCTGCTTCCTCTCTGTTTCCCTGGTGCCTCGTGTGGCACCAAGAAAAGAGTCAGAACGTAGTTCACATCGGGAGAATGAATGAACAGGTAAATGAAGGACCACAGCCTTCCCAGCGGGCACCTTGCCGGGGCGAGCCTTCTGCTTCCCAGCTGGACTGGTCTCTCTTTGGACTAGTCTATCATTGGACTGGTCTCTCTTTGTTGAGCCTCAGTTTCCCGGTCTGCAGAGTGGAGCTGATGATCCCTGCCTTCTGTTCCAGCTCCCAGGAGGTTGTGACAGAGGCTGTGACTTTAAAAATAAAGCCTAAGACAGCCTTGAGCAAATGGTGCTATAAATACCAGAGGAGGGATTCTATTATTAAATGTCCTTTGTTCATAGAAGCTTCAGGCAGAGTGGTAAGGTTGAGAAGTAGAACCCCTTTGCTTTTTCTTTGGTGCTTTTGGGAGTGTGGTGACTAGCACAGGCAGGGCTAGGCGCACGCCCTCGGGCTGGGGAGTCCGGTCAGTGCCGCTCTGGCTGGGGCAGGCTTGCAGTATCTTATAGCACGCTGGCAAAAATAGAATAGCCAGGAGAATGTGGGGACGGAGACAACTGTTCCTGTTTTGAAAAGCGTCGGAAGGATGTAGCTACAGGTGGGGGTGAAGGTCTGCCCCTATGAGCAAAGCCCAGCCGGGAAGTCGCTGGGCCCCCAAGCTGGAGAGCTGAGATTTGGGCTGGACTCCTGACAGCACCTGGGGCCCCAGTGTCTGGTCGCGTCACTGGTGACAATGGAGGCCGTCTTCCCTGGAAATGCTGCACGTGTTGATGAGTCAATTGGTTTTCATTCCAAACAAAGAGATCAGAGAAGCTCTGATGCTGTGGCCAAGAGCTGCTGCAGAGAAGTGAATAGCCAGTTAGGTCAAGTTTCAGCCTTCCCTGGTTTGAAGACAGTCCCATGCCAGCAGCCATGAGATCCTGCTCTGGCTCACGCCAAGCCGCCAGGAAACAAAAGAGGGCCTCCCCTCTTGGGTACTAAACTGCACTCCGGACGGGGACTCTGTGGGAGGCGGTATTTGGGCTTTTCCCCCTTCCCACCCCCCCCAGGCCCCCCCCTCCACTAGGTGGCACTCGTGGAGGCCATTCCTCTGGTCTAGAACCTACTGGGGCGCGCCTGCAAGGTAAGCGCGACGAGAACGACAAAAATGACAACAGAGCCCGGGAGTTTGCAAAATGAGCAAATCACTAGGAATCTCAAAAGTAAATCTGAAAGTAACGAGGACCTAAATGTACCCATATGTGAAGTGGGAAGTTTCAAAGTTTCAGCCTTTTCTGAGCTTTCTGTGTGCCCAAAAGAGGAGCCTATTTTGGAAGTGGAAGAAGTAGGATTTTTTTTTCCCCTCGTCAACTCAAAAGTGGTTGAACCAATTTAGCTCAAACTATAAAAAGACAAAAACCAAATGCACTCTGGCACAAGATTTCTGTGTGGCATTAGAGTGGAAGCAACTAGAGGGGGAAGAACATGGAAATCTGGTGCCTGGAAATCATATGCTTCCAGCTGACTTTTCACATGCCCACAGAGGGGCTTAGGGGGGTGGGTTTAGGGCCTGAGGTTCCGAGTCAAACAGGCAACGAATCCCAAATTAAATCCTCTCTTTATGTGGAGGTTACTAGAAGTTTCCTGGAACCTGAAATTATTTTTCTAAACGTTCTTGTGTTCTATAAAGCCACCAGCACAGCCAGGATTTTCACTAATAGGTTTAATGAATGAATTTAACTATGTATTGACCAATTAAAGAGGGAAGTGGTCTGGAGCTATTAAGGACACAAACTTTGGAGGGACGCCTGGGTGGCTCAGGCGGTTAAGCGTCTGATGCTCGATTCCAGCTCAGGTCCTGATCTCGCAGTTTGCGAGATCGAGCCCCACGTCGGGCTCTCTGCTGTCAGCATGGAGCCTACTTGGGGATTCTCTCCCCCCTTCTCTCTCTGCCCCTCCCCAGCTCATGCTCGCTCGCTCTCTCTCAAAAATAAATAAAACATTTTTTAAAAATTAAAAACGAAGAAAAAACACAAACTTTGCAGACAGGTGCACCTAGGTTCATACCCCAAGCTGCTTGACTTTGATGCTGAGCCTACTGCTGCTTCTGTAGAACCTGGCTGAATTTGCCTCAGGCTTTCACACGTATTAAATAAGATGATAAACATGAAACACTTAGAATGGCGCCTGACACATGACAAACCCCCAAAATAGCGGTTATAGTAGTCGTAGTCACGTAGTAGTTGCAAAACTGGGGGTGGCCTGAGGGCTTGTCTTCCTGTGCTTTTCTACCAAATCATCTAGGTTAGTGTTTTCCAAAAAAGTAGACTGTTTGTGGGGACCGGCAGTCAGAAATGTGTTTTGTGCGGCGATTGAAGAAACAAAAGTTCCGCAGAACAACACCCATCCTTCTGGTGCGTAGTGCGAGCAGTTCTAGTCTAGCCTGCTTTCTTGTGTTCAGTTCTGTTCTAGTCTACTCTCTTTATTTTATTTCTTTTCATTTTTACGTGCTGACACAGCCCACTGTATAGATTTCCCTACTATCTAACGGGTCATGGCGCACAGGCTGTTAAATGCTTACCTGGATGAATCTGGGGAGGGCGCTTATCACCCTCGTGATCCCAGAGAGCTGTCTTCTTTGGAATTAACACCTCTGGCCAAGGTTTAGAGCCAAAGTAAATGTTCCCCGAATTTTCTTCCCCAATAAAACTACCTGTTGGAACAATGACAGCTGCAAAGCGATCAGACATCAGTCCTCCTCACGCTTTCACCACTGGTCTGGCTCCTGGATGAAGACATTCTTTTCTAGACCCTTCTAGCGAGCCAGGCCAGTATCCGGGTTTGGCTGCAGAACCTGGCACAGACACGCAAATATTTGTGTGTGTGTGTGTGTGTGTGTGTGTGTGTGTACGCGCGCGTGCGCATGTGCGCATGCATACGAGAGAGAGAGAGAGAGAGAGAGAAGGAGAAGCAGAGAGGGAGGGAGGGAGGAGGAGAAACAGAGAAAGAGAGAGAGAGTTAGGAATTGGGGAAGACAGGGAAACGACTGCCAACTTCTCAACTTTTCTCTCTAATATCATCTAGCTACCCGGTTTCTGCCAGACTGGAGGGGAATGGCCACTCCCCGGGGTAGTAACACTTTCCAAAGGATCCCCCTCCTCTGGAGATGTCTGAGACGGCGAAGAAAAACCAAAGCGCCGATAGTTGCCAGCTCTTTGCTCCGCCTCCCTCGCCAGGTCCCTGCGCCTTGACAGAGCCTTGGTCCAGTAAGATGATCTGACCACAGCTGGTCTCCTACACTTAGAACAAGTTGGAAGCAAGAGAACTTGGGGAAGGAATCCGGTTTCACTAAAAATAGCCGCAATATAGACCCTGTGACTTACCACTCCTCAGAACGGTCTGATGTGGACCGCACAGGGGCCACTGACCCCTGCCATTACTTGGGATTATTTGCTTTCCCTGCCTGGAGCCCCTGAAATCAGGACGGGCTTAGGGCGCTGAAGGCACTTTGACTCAGATGCAGACTCTTGCCAATCTCAGAAACGCACGATGACGATGTGACCGAGAAGCTTCCTCCCCCTGGGAGCGCGTGACTGTTGGCACTGATAGCGACAGGTCCTTTTAAGATTTTAGTCCATTGTGGCATCGTGTTTCCTCTTCACTGCCAGGCCCATTGCGTCTCCACTTCTAAGGTAGGTGAAAGCAAACCAAATGGGGGAAATGCTACTGGGATTGTGATCCTCTTGGGTGACTCCTGCGTGGGTTTCCTCAGCCTAGGGCGGGGGGGGGGGGTGGAATGTCAAGGCAGGACGTAGCTTCTGAGTAAAAGTCCGTGCTCCCAACACACAGGTCAAGCCGCAGTAATGATTGGGAAGTAATTCCTTTCCTCGATCAAGCCACAGTAATGATTGGGGATTATTTCCTTTTCTTGCATCCTCCTCCCCCCCAACTAAGGTATTAGTCCACAGGAAAGTGCCTCACATGTTAAATTTAACCCTTTCTCAACTTCTCAACCTAGAGCTGCTTTATCGGACATGCCTCGTCCTTCCTGTCCTGCTCTTAACTCTGAGAATGTGGATTTGGCTCAGGGCAGTGGTTATCTGTGTTCACCTTTTCCACTCTACAGCGACAGAGAGTAATATAGAACAGCCTAGAGCGGGGATTCCCGTAACTCAGGCCGTCCCTGTGGAAGAGGGAATCCAGTGCAGGTACACAAAAGATTTGCTTGGATTCCATTTCCACCCTGAAATGCCGCTGTCGGGACTCATCTCTGATTTCTAGCCTGTTTATAGCAGTGGGCCTTGGGAAAGGACTTGGAAATGAAGGGGGGGCTGGAGATTTCTGGGGGGTAAGATTAGGAGCCCTCAGAGAGAAAAAGAAGCTGCCTTCGTTGTCGGAAGGTTAAATACTACCGATTTCTTGCTTAAAGTTGACTTTAGAGCACCGTGCTGAGAAAACTTGTATGCCAACCTTCCAGCTCGCCAAACTAAGGTGTTTTCATGTAAGTGAGGAGACACTCAGTAACAGATATGCTTACTTTAAATGAAAATCATAATCTTAAAATATTACATGGCTGGAAGAGACAAATCTTCAGATGCAGAATCCTCGGTCTCTGTGCATTTTGTAGAAGACCGGGTTACTAACTGATGCTTGGGCACTACACCCCCTCCCCAACTTTGTTTTCTTTCATCCGTCTTCAAGGTAGATGAGCCCAAAGAACATAAACTTAAAATCTTAAACCTAGAAGAAGCATCTTGGCAGTCATATGGTGTGTAATTCTTCTTGGAACATAATTTGGGATGAGTGTCTACTTTTATCCTTAGACTGTTGCTTCAACTTTCCCTGTGACCTCAAAATGGATACATGGTGGAGATTTCCATTTTGAAGCCATGGCTCTGTGGGCATCACATCCTACTAGCACTTTCTCCTTTCCGATATTATCGCTTTAAGGTTCATTCATGTGGCTGCAAGGCTAGACGAAGCCTTTTGAATCATTTCCCCCATGTTGCGTTCGTCCAGCCATTATGGCATCATTAATACCGGGTGCTGGTCTTAACCACCCAAACACTGTCACATCTTACTGAAAGTTGTCTGGGGTTTTGCATTCAAATTCCATATGGGTTTTATTGAAACATCCTAGAGAAAGTGATTCGCTGAAGCTTGCCTCTAAGCGCACTTGCTGGTACTTTCCACAAGTAACTTCACTAATAAAATCTCCATGAATAAACAGCTTTTCAGGAACGCGTTTGTCAGTAAAGCAGTGACTCCCAAACTCCATTTCATGAACCAGTGCCAGCCTGGGTGCCCAGGAATCACCTGGAAAGATTATTTAAGAATGTAATTTCTGGGCCACATCCCTGGAAATGCAGATTGAAAAGGTTATGGAGGTGGGGCGCCCGGGTGGCTCAGTTGGTTAAGCATCCGGCGCTTGATTTCAGCTCAGGTCAGGAGCTCACGGTTCGTGAGCTCGAGCCCCGGGCTCCCCTCTAACCCACCTTTTGAATCTTATTGTTCGTCTTCACCACCTCCACCCCACCCCAGTCAGGTTGAATCGAACACTTTCCCATTCTGCTTTCATGCATGAGCACTTGACTAATGGTATTGCCTTAAGCTTCTGTGTCCTTCCTCACTTTTCGGCACATGCGAACCTGACCCATTTTTCATGGTCTCTACTTTAGTGTGATAAGAAGGACTTGGAGGGCTTCTTTAAAATACTGCTCCCAGGGTGCTGGGGTGGCTCTGTAGGTTAAGCGTCCAACTTCGGCTCAGGTCATGATCTCACGGTTCGTGAGTTCGAGCCCCGCGTTGGGCTCCGTGCTGACAGCTCAGAGCCTGGAGCCTGGCTTCAGATTCTGTGTCTCCTCTCTCTCTCTGCCCCTCCCCCACTTATGCTCTATCTATCTCTCAAAGGTGAATAAATGTTAAAGAAAAAAATTTTTAAAAATACTACTCCCAGAGGGACACCTGGGTGGCTCAGTCGGTTAAGCATCTGACTTTGGCTCAGGTCATGATCTCACAGTTTGTGAATTTGAACCCTGCATTGGGCTCTGTGCTGACTGCGGGAGCCTGTTTGGGATTCTCTCTCTCTCTCTCTCTCTCTCCCTCCCTCCCTCCCTCCCTCCCTCCCTCCCCCTCCCCCTCTCCTCTCCCTCTCTCCCCCTCTTTCTGCCCCTCCCCGACTCATGCTTTCTCTTTGTCTCAAAATAAATAAATAGACTTAAAAAAAAAATAAAAAAATAAAATACTGCTCCTGGGACTCACTCCTGGGGATTCTGATTCAGCAGGTCTGGAGCACTCAGAAGGTGTGATGCTGACATGCTTTCCGAAACAGTGCATGTAGCTCAAATGCCACCTCTCTCTCTCTCTCTCTCTCTTCTTTTAAAGTAGGCTCCATGCCCAACGTGAGGCTTGAACGCACAACCTGGAGATCAAGAGTCACGTGCTCTACTGACTGAGCCGGCCAGGCACCCCCTCAGATGTCATGTCTCTATAAAACCATCTCTTGCAGCCCTCATGCTTCCCCACTCCATCTCCCATAGCCTTTTGTTTAGAGCCCTGTCATCTCAAACTTCACTCTCTGTCTTTTATTTGAATTATTGCCACGCATCATCATTTCCCTCCCGCAACAAACATTCATCGAGTACCTAATATAAAAGGTGTATGTTTCCTTCAAGAACCCAAGCTTCCTAGGAGGCGGGATCTCTGTCCTTGGACCCCTGGAAACACCTAGGGCACGAGTGTGGAGAGTGTCGGTGCGCATGGCAGAGTTTAAATCTGTTCCCAGATGCCGCTTCATTTTCCCCAGAAGGTGTGGATGTGAGGCAGGCCCTTTCTGTGTCCGTGCCCCAAACCTGGGATTTCTGTACAAGAGCGGGATCTGAGCAGGCTTCCGTGGTTGGGCAATCTCGGAGCACGGCGCTGACTGGATTCCAGGGAGTCTCTTGGCTTAGGTAGGATGAGAAAGCACCTGGCATTTCTAAATACAGTAGTGGCGTCATAGGGAGTGATGCACACAGTGCCAGGGGGGCGCGGAGGAGGGGCCGGAGAGACTGGCCGATGGGGACCCGCGGCTTCCTCGCTTGGGACAGGCTTCCCTCCGTCGCTTCACCTGGTGCAGCACGGCAGCTCCTCGGGAATTGTCTGCTGTCATTATTTTTAATTTACTTATATACATATAATATATAGTTATATAAAACATATGTAATAACCCATATTACTAGCCTCGTATGTGTCCTTCCACGTTTTTATTCTCAGATAATTACGTAAAACACGCATATGTACACATACATATATGCATATGTCTTTTAAACTTTTTTTTACACCTCGTTTATTTATTTTGAGAGAGAGGGAGATAGGGAGGGGCAGGGAGAGACTGAGAGAGAATCCCAAGCAGGGGATTCCCAATGTAGGACGCGAACCCACGAGCCGTGCGATCACGACCGGAGTCCAAGTTGGATGCTTAATCGACTGAGCCACCCAGGCGCCCCATGTCTTTTAAAATATAGATCATTTTATGGAAATTCTATCATGCTACACTTTTCTGTACTTTGTGCTTCTTGCCATTTACTAGCTATGTGACCATAGGGCTTTGGTTTCCTCCTCTAGAAAATGAGGATGAAAATACTACCTATCTCGTAGGATTGCTGTGAGGATTCGGTGCGTCAAGGCACATAAAGCACTTAAAACGTGACTATGTGAGTGTTTGCTATGGTCACCGTGGCTACCACTCCCGTTCAGCAAAACCTACAAATCAGCCGCACTTGCTCCATTTCATTTTTTTCATGGTGGCACAGGATTTTGTGATGTAGATGGAGAACAGTTGATCCAACCATTTGATTTTTAGCGGGCATTTACTTCGCTTCCGTTTATTTTGTCACTAGAGAGCAACATCGCAATAAACGCCTTTATACATGCACCCTTACGTGCGCTTGCTTTTCCTATGCCGGGAAAGATGTCCAAGAATGGAATAGCAGGGTTGAAGGGTGTATATATGTTGTTTTTAATTTCACTAAACATTGCCACATTGCTTTTTAAAAATCCTGGGTGGTTCAGTCGGTTGAGCGTCTGACTCTTGATTTCGGCTCAGGTCACGATCCCAAGGTCGTGGGATCGAGACCCGCATCGGGCTCCACACTGAGCGTGGAGTCTGCTTAAGATTCTCTCTCTCTTCCTCCCTCTGCCCCTCTCCCCCACTTGTGTTCGTGTGCTTTCCCTCTCTCTCTAAAAAAATATCAATAAATAAAAATTAAAAATTTTTTAAAAAGCATGTAACAAACGCATAATTCCACCAGCAACGTATGGGCGTATAGCTTTGCCTACAATCCCACCCACAGCTGATTTTACTACTCTTTTTTATTTTTTCACTACTCTTTGTAAATTTTAACAGTTCTACGGGTGAAGAGTGTCATCTCGTTGTTACTTCAAAATTGAGTTTCTCTGGCTACTCAGGAATTCGAACATTTTTTAAAACTGTTGGCCATTTGGATTCGCTTCATCCGTGAAGTGATTCTTCACGTGCTCTGCCTATTTTTGGAATTGGTTGTTTTTCCTTGTCAATTTGTAAGAGCTCTCTGTACGGTATAGGTATAAGCCCCTCATCTATGCTTTGCCTGCAGCTATGTTTCCCATTTCCTGTTTTATTTTAACCATTGTGCCTTGTGCCAAAGTTGTAAAAAACAATTGTATATAGTCCGGTTTCTCTTCTAACTTCTGGGTTTTAAGGATTGGTTAAGAGGGTATCCTTACTCCTAGGTTGTGCATGTCGTTTCCCAGGTTTTCTGGTAGGACTTTTACTGTTTCCGTACGTAAATATGTCTTTATCCGGAAACTGTATTGAGTTGGCATAAAACATACGTTCAATGATGTATTTTTTTTTCAAATTAATATCCAGTTACATCCATAGTGTTCATTAACAGCCCAGCTTTTCCCCATTGAAATGAAATACCACTTTGACTATGTATTAAATGCTTATGCATGGAATTCGATTCCGCATTCTCTATTTTATTCTCTGATCTAATTGCCTATTATTCCTATGCCACTACCGAGTGTTGACTTGATTATGGTGGCTTTAGGGTATATTATGATATCTGGCCTGAGATGTGTCCGTCTCATTATCCTCATTTCTCATGGCTATTCTTAGGGTTTTATTCTTCTGTATAAGTATTAACATTGTGCATATAAATAAATGCCCTCTTTTTCTCTTGAAAAATCATGCTGAGAATTTTTTTTAATGTTTATTTATTTTTGAGACAGAGAGAGACAGAGCAGGAACGGGGGACGGGCAGAGAGAGAGGGAGACACAGAATCTGAAGCAGGCTCCAGGCCCTGAGCTGTCAGCACAGAGCCCGATGCGGGGCTTGAACTCACAGACTGTGAGATCATGACCTGAGCTGAAGTCGGATGCTCAACTGACTGAGCCACCCAGGTGCCCCATGCTGAGAATTTTAATTGGATTAAAAATATTGATTTTGTGAGAATTAAAATTTTATGATATAAAGTCTTACGGTTTTTTCATTTATTCCTTTTTGTCAGATTTCGCTTTATGTCCTTCAGTAAGCTATTGCTGTCTTCTTCACACTGGTCTGATGCTTTTCTTGTTAAATTTAGTCCTGCGTATTATATAGGCTTTTTTCATTATTTTGAATATAACTTCTCCTATTTTGATTTCGTGGTTTTGATTGCTTGAGTAGAGAAACACTGTTTTGTATAGTAACCTTGTATTACTTTACCATACCAAATGCTCTAAGTAAGTCTCACAGCTTTTAGCATAGTGGTTTGTCAAGCTGTAGAAATATACCAGTAGCAGATGAAGAAATCGATGTCTTTTCTGATGTTTATATTCTTTATTTCTGGGGGGAGGGTCTTCTGTTATGAGCTAGACTCTCTGAGACAATGTGGAATAATAATAGGGATGGGAGGAATTCTTGTCTCCTTCAGTATTTTATTTAACAGGTCAGTGTTTTGCCGTTTGGAATAGTATTTCGCATCTGTTTTTGGTCAACAGTCTATATAATTTTAAGAAATTCTCTTCTAATTCTATTTATTTGCAAGATGTATTAGGAATGCGGCTGAATTTATCCATTCTTTTCAGCCTTTCTTGATATCATTATTCCTATGATATTCCTCCTCAGTTTACTGATATAATGAATTCTGTTGATAGATCTGCTCATACCGAACTGCCTTTGCATTTCCAAATGTAGTCCTGTATGCCACTTAGTAATTTCTGTAAAACAAACCAGCCACAGCCTCGGTGGCTTCAAAAACAACAATCATTGGTAATTGCTCATGTTTTCTTCAAGTTCGTTGGGGTCCGGCCGCTCTGGTGTGGACTTGGCTTAGTGGCTCTGCTTGGCGCTCTGGGTCTATCGGCCTCTCGAGGCTGCTTTGCTTCAGCTTTTGTGGCTGGAGCGGCTCTGGGCCAGGTAACTCTCATTCTCCCACCAGGGCAGGTAGGCTGGCCAGGTTAGTGTCAGAGTGATTGCAGAAGCACAGGAAGGAAGGTGGAAATGCATAAAGACTTAAGGCATAGGCTGGGGAGTGGCACACTTCTGCCTCATTTTATTCACCCAAAGTCATTTGGCTTATTCCAAAATTAAGAGGCAGGGGAATGTACATCTTACTGATGGCAGAAGTTCCCAAATCACCTGTATCGATACGATGTTTTAAGTAAGCCTCAGGGTAACCACAAAACAAAAACTTATAATAGGTACACACAGGAGAAGGAAATGAAAATATACCGCTGTAGAAAAAGCATCAATTGGGGCACCTGGATGGCTAAGTCAGTTAAGCATCCAGCTCTTGGTTTTGGCTGAGGTCATGATTTCACAGTTCATGGGACTGAGCCCCGTGTCGGGCTCTGTGCTGACAGTGTAGAGCCCGCTTGGGATTCTCTTTCTCCCTCTCTTTCTGCCCCTTCCCAGCTCTCTCTCTCTCTCTCTCTCTCTCTCTCTCTCAAAATAAATAAGATAAACTTTAAAAGAAAATCATCAGTACACAAAGGAAGACGGCAAGACGGGAAGAAAGAAACAAAGGAACTATACAAGAGCCAGAAAACAGTTAACAAGATTGCAATAGTTATTCCTTACCTATCAGTAGCTACTTGAAATGGAATTGGATTCAATTCTCTAATCAAAAGGCATAGAGGGGATGAATGGACAAAAAAATCGAGACCCAAGCATATGCTGCCTACAAGAGACTCATTTCAGTTTTAGGACACTCATAGGCTCAAAGGGAACGGGTGGCAAAGGACATTCCAAAAGAGAGAATGGGCAGACTTTAAGTTAAACACTGTAACAGGAGACAAAGAAGGTCATTATATAATGGTACAGGGGTCAATTCGTTGAGAGGATATGACATTTCTACATGCAGCCAACATTAGAGTACCTAAATTTATTGGGCAAATTCTAAGAGATCTGAGGGATGTTATAGCTAATAATACAGTAATAGTAGGGGAATTTAGTACCCCACTTTCACAGAGAATAGATCATCTAGGCAGAAAATCAATAAGGAAACATTGGACTTGAATTATACTTTAGACCAAACGCACCTAAAAGACATATATAGAACATTGTATCCAACAGCAGCAGAATACACGTTTTTGTCAAGTGCACAAGGAACATTATTCAGGATAGATCATGTGCTATGTCACAAAACAAATCTTGGCAAATTTCATAAGATTAAAATCATACCAAGTATCATTTCCAACCACAATGGTATGAGACTAGGAATCAATGACAGGAGGAAAACTGGAAAATTCACAAATATGTGGAAATTAAACAACATACTCCTGAACAACCAGTAGGGCCACAGGTGAAATCAAAAGGGAAATCTAAAAATATCTGGAAACAAACGTGAAAATGTAAAACACAGTATACCGAGACTTAGGAGATGTGGCAGAAGCTGTGCTAAGTGGGAAGTTAATAGTAGTAAATGCCTACGTTAAGAAAAAAGAAAGATCTCAAACAGCCTAACTTTCCACCTCAAGGAACTACAATAACAAGAACAAACGAAGCCCAAAATTAGCAGAGGAAGGAGATAATAACGATCAAAGCAGAAGTAAATGAAAGAGAATAGAAAAATAATTAAAAATATCAATGAAACTAAGAGCTGTTTTTTGAAAAGGTAAAAAAAAAAAATGTAACAAACTTTTATCTGGACTTACCAAGAAAAATAGAGGACTCAAGTAAATAAACTTATACGTGAAAGAAGAATCATTACAACCAATACCACAGAAATCCAAAGGGTCATAAGAGACTACTATGAACAATATATGGCAACAAATTGGACAACCTAGAAGAAATGGATGAATTCCTAGAAACATACAACCTACCAACTCTGAATCATGAGGAAATAGAAAATCTAACCAGGCCAATAACAAGTAACAAGATTGAATAAGTAATTAATCAAAAACCTCCCAACATAGGGGCAGCTGGGTAGCTCAGTTGGTTAAGTGTCCGACTCTTGATTTTGGCTCAGGTCATGATCTTACAGTGTGTGAGTACGAGCCCTGCGTCAGGCTCCATGCTAATTGTGTGGAGCCTGCTTGGGATTCTCTCTCTCTCTCTCTCTCTCTCTCTGCCCCTTCCCTGATTGTGTTCTCTCCCTCCCTCCCTCTCTCTCTCTCCCTTTCTCTCTCTCTCTCTCAAAATTAATAAACTTTAAAAAGACCTCCTGACACAGAAAAGCTTTGCACAAGATAGCCTCACACATGAATTCTATCAAACATTTAAAGATTAATGCCAATTCACGTCAAACCCTTCCAAAGAATAGAAGAGAATACTCCCAAACTCATTTTTTAAAACAATTTTTATTTTTTAACGTTTATTTATTTTTGAGACAGAGAGAGACAGAGCATGAACGGGGGAGGGGCAGAGAGAGAGGGAGACACAGAATCCGAAACAGGCTCCAGGCTCTGAGCTGTCAGCACAGAGCCTGACGCGGGGCTCGAACTCACGGACCGCGAGATCATGACCTGAGCCGAAGTCGGATGCTTAACCGACTGAGCCACCCAGGCGCCCCCCAAACTCATTTTTTGAAGCCAGCAGTACCCTGATAATAAAGGCAGATAAGGATAATATGAGAAAAGAAAACTATAGGCCAGTATCCTTGATGAGTATAGATGCAAAATTTCTCAATGAAATACTAGCAAACTGAATTCCACAGGACCTTAAAAAGATCATATATGATATGATGATCGAGTGGAATTTATCTCTGGGATACAGGTATGGCTCAACACACACAAATCAATTAATAGAATGAGAGACAAAGTCATATGATTATCTCAATAGATGCAGAAAAAGCATTTGACAAAATTCAACATTCTTCCATGGTAAAAAAAAAAAAAAAACACCTCTCAAAGGTTGTGTTCATAGAAGGAATATATCTCAACATAATAAAGGCCACATATGACAAACCTGCAGGTAACATCACACTCAAAGGTGAAAGATTGGAAACTTTTCGCTAAGATCAGGAATAGGACAAGTGTGCCCACACCCACTACTTCTCTTTAACTTAGTACTGGCGGTCCTGGCCAGAGCAATTAAGCAAGAAAAAGTAATAAAGGGCATCCAAACTGAAAAAGAAGGAATATAATTGCCTCTGTTTGCTGATGACATGATCTTCTATTTAGAAAATCCTAACAACTCCACCAAAATCTTTTAGAACCAATAATTTATATCAGTAAATTTTCAGGATACAAAGTCAACATGTAAAAATCACTTGTATTTCTATACACTACACTAACAATGAACTATCTGAAAAAGAAAGAACACATTCTCATTTACAATAACATCCAAAAGAATAAAATACTTAGGAATAAATTTAACCCAGGAAGTCAAAAATCTATACACTGAAAACTATAAGACATTGATGAAAGAAATTGATAAGTAACACAAATAAATAGAAAGATATCCTACGTTCGTGGGTCAGAGGAGTTAATATTATTAAAATGCACGTACTACCCAAAGCCATCTGGCGATTCAGTGCTATCCCTATCAAATAATTCCAATGGCATTTTTCACAGAAATGGAAAAGATAATCCTAGCAGCCACAAAAGACCACAAATAGCCAAGAGAAATCTTGAGAAAGAAGAAAGGTGGAGGCCTCACACTTCGTTATTTCAAACCGTATCACAAACCTCTCCTGGTCATAACAGTATGCTGTTGGCATAAAAACAGACACACAGACTAATGGAACAAAACCAAGAGTCCACAAGGTAGGCAAGAGTACTCCGTGGAGAAAGGATAGTCTCTTCAATTAATAGTGTTGGGAAAACTGGATATTCCTATGCAAAAATGCAGTTGGACCCCTACCTTACACCATTCACAAGAAATTAACTTGAAATGGATTAAATACTTAATTGTAAGGCCTGAAACTGTAAAACTTGAAAAAGCTCCAAGACCTCAGTCTTGGTAGTGATTGTTTTGGATGTGACACCAAACGCACAGGCAACAAAAGCAACTGTTAACGAGCGGGACCACATTAAGCTAAAAACTTGTGCACGGTGAAAGAAACAATCAACAAATGAAAAGGCAACCTACAGAATGGGAGAAACTCTTTCCAGACTATAGATCCGATAAGGGGTTAATACCTACCATGTATAAAAAAAAGTCATACAGCCCAGTAGCAAAAAAAGAAAAAAAATCCACTTAAAAAATGGGTAAAGGACCCGAATGGGCATTTTTTGAAAGGAGACATACCATTGTGGCCAAGAGGTGTGTGAAAATGGGCTCCACATCACTAATAATCATGGAAATACAAGTCAAGACCACAATGAAATACCACCTCACATCTGTTAGAGAGGCTGGTATCAGAAGGACAAGAGATAACAAATGCTGGTGAGGACGTGGAGAAAAGGGAACTTTGGTGCACTGCTGGTGGGAATGTATATTGGTCCAGGCACTATGGAAAACAGTATGGAAATTCCTCAAAAAATTAACGATAGAAGTACCGTATGCTCCAGCAATCCCGCTTCTGGGTATATACCTGAAGGAGATGAAATCACTTTCCTGAAGTGGTACCTGCATTTCCATGTTCATTGCAGCATTATTCACAACGGGCAAGACATAGAAACAACCTAGGTGTCCACTGATGAATGAACGGAAAAAGAAGATACGGCGTATAGATCTCTCTATATGGATACATATAAACGATGGTATATTATTGGGCCATAAAAAGAAGGAAGTTCTGCCTTTTGTGATAACAGGGATGGGTGTTGATGGCCTTATACTAAATGAAGTAGGTCAGACACAGAAAGACAAATACTTAGATGTTGGTCAAATAGTACTTTAGGTTGTAAGGTGAGTATGTTCCAGGGATCTAGTGTATAGTAAGATGACTATGGTTAACAATACTGTTTTATATATTTTAAAATTGCAATGAGAGTGGATCCTTATTGTTCTCATTATAACGACGACAACAAAAAGGTAATTATGTGAGGTGAAGGATAGGTTAACTAACCTTAGTCTGGTAAACATCTCATAATATGTGTGTTTCAAATCATCTCATTGTACACCTTAAACGTACACAATGTTACATGCCGATTATATCCCAGTAAAGCTGGGGGAAAAAAAAGAATGAAGGGGCTTTTCTTCTTTTTTTTATGGCCTGGAATAGTTTAAATGATCTTGAAATTGCTTGTTTTAAAGATAACTTGAATTCAAACAGATGAACCACTTTGTTATGATGACTTTTCGCGGTAGATATTTATTCACTTTTTCCATCTCTTTTGTGATCGTTGGCCTATTCAGCACTTCCTGTTGGGTTAATTTGGTTCCCAAAACAACTTCCTTTTCCTCTAGGCTTTCACATTTGCTGAGGTAGAGTTTAATGTGGTCATTTTCTAATTATGTAACCATTTTATGTATACTTTTCCATTTCCGGTCTTGTCCATATTTATTCTTTCTTTTTCTTTTATCAGACTTGGAAGAGGGTTACCTTTCTTAGTGGTCATCCCAGTGAACAAGTTCTGATTATTTCATTAATTCCACCTTTTCTGTTGTTAAAGGCCTCTTCCTGGTTCTTTTTAGTACACTTTGTACTTCATTCATAAAGATCCAAAGATGAGTACTATGTTCCTTTAATTTTTCGTCTTTGTTCTTTAATACTGAAGACATTTAAGAATGTAATTTTTTTTTTTCTGTCTGAGTATAGCATTCACTGTGCCGGGTAGGTTTTGGGTTAAAATATTCTTTTTAATTGCTTTCTAGATAGTTTGCAAGTTCCCTTTGGTCCAGTGGTGCTCCAGGAGTATATTCCTTAACTTCCAAATGGTGACTTTTTTTTGCATGAAAAAATTATTTATTCAAATTTTATATTTATATAATTGTATATAATTTTTATTATAGTTACTTATTATACTATTTATTATTTATTTATTTATTTATGTATTCAAATTCATTATATGTTCTACTCAGAAAAGCTCTTTTTTATTATCTCTTAAAAAAAAGTACTGCCTTTCCTCTGTCTCTTCCCTCTTCTCCTTCTAGAAGACTTCTTCAGGATCTCTGCATCTCTTAGGTTTTCCTTCATGATTTCCCTCCTGTGGCAGTTTTGGCTTTGTGCTCGGTGATTCTTCTCCTTTCCCTTCCAGGTTGCTCTTTGGGGCTTCAGCAGCGATCATCCTCTTCTATTCATCTACTGAGCTCTTTGGGGAATCACGTTGTGTGGTTCCAGTAAGTCTAGTTTTAGGCTGCACTTGAACCTCTGTACATGTTCCTGTATTGTTATTCTTGCTGTTGAAGTTGTCATTTGTGTCTCCTCCTCACAGTCTCTTTCTTTAGGCACATGTTGCTTAGTCAACCATTTCCTGGGTGCTGGTTGGTTGCCGGACCCACAGAGATGGTCGTAAAGAATTTTGTCATCAGCCCATATGGGCCAGCTGATGCTGGGAGGGATCTCCCAGAGCTTTTCAGGTGCTAGTCGGCTCTCAAGTGGTAGGGAGCCACCTTCTTCCCAGGCCTCTTCACATGGTCCCTCTCTACACCGACCTGGTCTGTTGCTTTAGTTTATTTTTTCTTCACTCCTCCGAGGCCTAGGAGACCAGAAACACAGGTCTGATATTGTTTTCCCAATCTCCAGGTGTCCTCGTGTGGAGCCTTTCTGGCACCAGATCCAGGCTTTGCCCAGCACTCAAGGAAGAAAGCCTGACAACATTTCTTTGTGCGAGATTCCCACAATGTCTAGGTTTTCACATCCCGCTCTTCTCCAGAGGCCTCAATAGCCATGTGGCTGAGGGGAAACAGGCAGCTTAGAGCTGGAAATGGGAACTAACCCGTGCTTGGGTCACCATCTCTCCAGAACATGCTGTGGTTTCTTTAAAACAAAGAAAAACAGATGGGGCACCTGGGTGGCTCAGTCAGTCGAGCGTCTGACTCTTGATTTCAGCTCAGGTCATGATCTCAGTTTGTGAGTTCGAACCCCACGTCGGGCTTGTGCTGACAGTATGGAGCCTGCTTAGGATTCTCCTTCTCTCCCCTCTCTCTGTCTTTCCCCGACTCATTCTGTCTGTCTGTCTGTCTCTCTCTCTCTCTCTCTCTCTCTCTCTCTCACACACACACACACACACACACACACACACACACAAAATAAATAAATAAACTTAAAAATAAAAAAAAGGAAAGAAAGCCTTTATATGACTGAACCTTAGTTCTTTCACTTCCCAAGAAATTGCTTTTAAATAACACATGGCCGGTAGCGAGGTTCAGGGTGAACGCTCTATCAGTGTCTGGGTAAAAACAGGGCTGCTAAAATATTGCAATAAGGGGTTAAGTAAATAAACAGATAGATAAATACACACACACACACACACACACACACACACACACACACACATACACACACACACAGGGGCAGTGGGAAGAGCTAGGAGAGTGAAGTTCCAGAAGGTTCAAGCCAGAGGATCAGACAAATGTCTGTAATAACTTCAAGTGGAGGCACTGGGGGACGTGAGGAAGCCAGAACTCACTGGAATTCTGAGAAGTCACCAGGAAGGTGACCAGGAAGTGAAATCTCACAGAGACAGCTGTAAAGCCATGCTGTCTATCACAGCCTCTTGAAAACAGTGACTTCTTTTTTTTTTTTAATGTGTATTTATTGGGGCGCCTGGGTGGCGCAGTCGGTTAAGCGTCCAACTTCAGCCAGGTCACGATCTCGCGGTCCGTGAGTTCGAGCCCCGCGTCAGGCTCTGGGCTGATGGCTCGGAGCCTGGAGCCTGTTTCCGATTCTGTGTCTCCCTCTCTCTCTGCCCCTCCCCCGTTCATGGTCTGTCTCTCTCTGTCCCAAAAATAAATAAACGTTGAAAAAAAAAAGTATTTAAAAAAAATAAATGTGTATTTATTTTTTGGGGAGGGGGGATGGGCAGAAAGAGGGAGACAGAGAATCAGAAGCAGGATCTGCACTGTCAGCTCAGAGCCCGGCACGGGGCTCGAACTCCTGAACCGTGAGATCAAGACCCAAGCTGAAGTCGGACGCTCAACCACCGGAGCCACCCGGGCGCCCCAAGAACAGCGACTTCTGCTTTATTCCCACCTTCCCAGTCTCCAGCGAGTTTGTCTCAGCCGCACACGCTAACCCAGAGGCACACAGGGAAGGGGCCTCTGGGAAACCTGGCTCCGGCCTCAGTCCGGAGTGGCAGTGGTAGCTGAGCCGAAAACCACCAGTGTAGCCCAGTGCCCCCAGAGGAAGCCCAAAGAATAACAGTGTGGGGTTGTGGATGTGCCTGGAGACTTCTCTCCCCTTGGCCTCAGTGCCGTAGCTCTCGCGACTGGTATGCTTTGTCACAGCTCTCACAGATGTCCCGTCCGCTAACACCAAAGCTAGAGCATTACGCACTAGACACAGAGTCTTCCAGAATCCTGTGGCCCGTGCCAACCAGTGGCAAGACAGGGACCCGAGCCTTCTTGACTTCGTCAGCATCCGGCAGTGCAAGGTGCATAGACTTTTGCACCCGAGAGGCCTGGGTTCAAATCCTGCTAGTGCGAATCACTAGCCGTGGGAACCTGAACAGGTGAATTGCTCTTTCTCAGTTCTTTTCCTTATTTGTAAATGAAGGGTGGCCATATCTGGCTTTGGGGACAGTTGCGGGGATGAAATGACAGTTTATATAAAGTGCCGTCTGTGAATTTCCTCCTCTGTTTTTGGTCATTCGTCTCGCTGCGATGCCACTGCTTCTGGTGCCTGCCCGCCAAGAAGAGAAATGATGCGGCTCCCTCTTTCCTTCCACAGTGTGCGGGGACCCTAAGAGGGGCTCCTTTTGCTGGCCTGGCAGCCGTGGGGCAAATCTCCCATCACGGATCTGAGATACTCTCTCCACAAGCCCACAGGAGAAAATCCCTGTGGGCTGGGTGATGTAAGGAGGAGGGGGGCTCTATGTCACAAAGTGGGGTAAATATGGGGGGAAAGGCATAGGGAACAGTCGCGCTAGACCCTGGCGGTGGGATGAGGGCACGGAAGTTGTCCTGGCAGAAGTGGGAGACTGAGCAGGGCGGTCCGTCAGAGAAGACACAGTTAGTTGCAGCGTGGCAGGTACAGTCACATGCACCGTCACAGGCACAGTCCCTCCAACCACGTGCCAGGCGCATGTCCATTCTGTGCCGGGTCACGTCACACCACTGGGTCACAAATCGTTTCCAGGGAAGGAAAGGGCAGGTGCAAGTGTCCTCCTCATAGAAACTCAGCTTGGCGTTTGTTCACCGTCTGCAGGTTGCTCCCCTTTCCCTGAAGTGTTCACAGTTATTTACCGTCCCAGCTGGGGACCAGTGCTCTGCGGGGAGGTAGAAATCCAAGCCCCAAAACCCTGGAGCTCCAAAGAAGGCTCCAGGCCCACGTCCCAAGAATCTCTCTGTCAAAGCCTGGACAAAAAAAGACAGGGTGGAGGGAAAAAGAGACCAGTTCCCAGGCTGCCATCTCTGAAGCAGGTGACGTTTGTGACGGAAAATATTCATTAGGGGTCAGTGGCCGTGCAAGGAAGGCGGGAGGAGGCAGGGTTGGGCAGAGGGTAAAGATGAACCACAAAGCAGGCCCAGCAAAGCTTCGGCGGAGGAACTGGGTGGCACACGTCTGTCCCCGTCTACCACACAGACGGCAGGTGTTGACAGGAGATGAATGAAAGCCCAGTAGGGCCCCGAGATCTCTGCTCTTGCCGTAACGCTTGGCTTTCTCTTTGGGGAAATTTTATTTTATTTATTTTTTTTTTAATTTATTTTGGGACAGAGAGAGACAGAGCATGAACGGGGAGGGGCAGAGAGAGAGGGAGACACAGAATCGGAAACAGGCTCCAGGCTCCGAGCCATCAGCCCAGAGCCTGACGCGGGGCTTGAACTCACGGACCGCGAGATCGTGACCTGGCTGAAGTCGGACGCTTAACCGACTGCGCCACCCAGGCGCCCCTCTTTGGGGAAATTTTAGAGGCACTAATTATTCCAGAGCATTTACAAAATACGCAGGGTCCTATGGTGGAAAGATGGGGGCTTTGGAAGCGGAAGGTGCCCCTCGCGTCTCAATCCTGCGTGTCCCTTTTCCCTGCAACCTTCACCTCTCTGAGCCGGTGTCCTCACCTGGAAAACGGAGATAATAACAGTCACTAACTCAGGGTCGCCTTGAGTATAGTGTGGCATCATGGGGATGAACATTACCACAGAACAAGAAACCAAGTATTTACAACCATGAGGCTATTTGAAAATCTTCTGGAAACTGACGGGACCCGAAGTCTTTGGTGCGTTATTTGCTGGGAGGGATGATGGCTAGGTCTTCCGTTTCTGATGTAGAGATTTCTGATGTATAGAACATCAAGAGCACCTGCTCCTCCTGACCCGGCAGATTCCGCGTGCTATGGAATGCTAGAGATCCTGGGTGGAAAACCGATGCTGCCCGGTGATGTTCCTTCTTTGGGAGCCAGAGTGAATCCTTGAACAAGCTGTAGCTCATTGTTTCCTCCTTCGCTGGACGGGAAAGTGATAAAACATTTAAAGATGTTCATTCTTTTTTTTTTTTTTAAGTTTATTTACTTTTTTTTGTTTAGTAATCTCTACATCTACCGTGGGCTCAAACTCGGAACCTTGAGATCAAGAGTCGCGTGTTCTTCTGACTGAGCCAGCCGGGTGTCCCTTAAAGATGTTCATTCTTGAGTGGCATCCCAATATTGCATCATAACGGTCCAAATGTTCGATACCAAGAGAGGAGAAAAACCACATTTATGTAGATTGGAAAGGTCTTAGTATTAAGCTGTTTTTGGATAAATCATTGACCTCCCTCTGTCTTATAACTTTTACCCACTCTAAAAACCATTCTAGTCTGTAAGAAAACAAGGAACAGAGACAAGTTGGTCCCAAAATCGTTCTAAGATTTGCATTTCAGTGATCTATTTCTGTATGTAACGATTCACCCCAAAACTGAGTGGCTTAAAACAACCATTTTGCAAGTAAATCTGTGGGTCAGGAATTTGGACCGGGTGGGGCAAGATGGCTCTTCGCTCCATGAAGTCTGGGGCCTCGTGGCTCAGAAGGCTGGAAGCTGGCTGGACTGGCTTGACTGGGGCCATATGTCTGGAGTTCTGTTCTCGCCATCGGCCGGGTTCCTCAGGTCCCGTGACGTCTCCATATCACCCCCTTGGGCTTCCTCACATCAGAGGTCTCGGGGTGCCTGCCTTCTTATGGTGCCTGGCTTCCCCCAGGGAAAAAGGAGAACCTGCCAGATCTCTGGCAGGCGAGGCCTTGAACTGGCACAGCATCACTTCGGCCACATTCTATTGGGTAAAAACAAGTCACGAGGCCAGCCTGGATTCAAGGGGACTTCACCTCTAGAGGGTGGAGTGGCACAGGCCTACGGGATCAGGAGAAATTGTTGCTCGCTGTTTCTGTATAGCTTAATATCCTAAAACTTAGCAGCCAAAAACATCCATTTAATTTTGCTCAGAACTTTACGGGCTAGGAATTTGAGAAGGGCTCCACTGAAGAGCTCTCCGCCGAGGGGGTCTCTCACCAGGGTGCAATCAGATGTCGGCTGGGGCTGCAGTCACGTGATGGTTTGGGCTGGATACCCAGGGTGGTTCTCTTGCTCGGCTGGTGATCAACGCTGGCTGTCAGCTAGCAGGGTCAACCGGTGAGCCCAGAGTAGGCAGATTTCATGCACGGTGGCTTGGCTGGCTTTCTGCAGAACAGACGTCCCAAGAGGGCCCGGCAGAAACTGCATGGCCTTTGGTAATGTAGCCTAAGAGTAAGCACATCGCGTCTGCCATACTCGTAGATCGAAGCAGTTTACAAGCCTACCCAGGATCAAGGGGAGAGGTCATAGCGTCCCGTGACCATGTTTTAACACTGCCACAGTGACCATCTTTGGAGATTCTTACCTACGTCTTCATCACCGAAATTCGAAACAAGATTCCGACTGGAAGCAATCTTTTTTTGTTTAAGTTTGTTTGTTTGTTTGTTTTGAGTGAGAGAGAGAGCATAGGAGGGGGCAGAGGGAGAGGGAGAGAGAGAATCCCAAGCAGGCTCCACCCTTTCAGGGCGGAGCCCGATGCTGGGCTTGAAAATCACCAACTGTGAGATCATGACCTGAGCAACATCAAGAGTCTGATGCCCAACTGACTGAGCCACCCAGGCGCCCCTCCCCCCACCCCGATCAAAAGCAATCTTGAATGGTGATATAGATGAACACTGTAGGGTATGAATCAGAAATGATATGCCTTTCGGAGCTCTAGTGAGCAAACCTGGAATCCAGAGGCCGGTGTCTTGAGGCATTTGGGGACTGGCACGAACCAGACACCAGAACGATGATAGGGCCAAAAGAATGAGACTCCCAGGACCTTTTTCCACCTCCCTTCCAAAGACTCAAGCCTCTGCCCCTTACTCTGGAAAACACCCAGCCCTCTATAGAGGTGTAGCCGCGAGGCATTTTGCTTTAGCGTATCGCTTTCATTCCAGGCCCAACTTACTCAACTACACCAGATAACCCCGTGCGCCATATTTTATCAGATCTGTGGAGCTGTCTCTCATAGGATGGGCGGAAACAAGACGGACAGGACCACGTGACCATAGTGACAAGGCAGTGAGAAGGGATCAGGTCCTGCCAATTGCTAGGCTGAGAAGTGAAGGCACTTCTACCGTGGCGGGAAGGGCAGAAGGATCTGGGTGGGGAAGAGAAAGTGTTAGCGACTAAGCCAGGGATTTGTTGAGATGCGTCAAGACCACTCCAGGTGGTTGTGGGGAACAGACGACACCCTAAACACCCTCCACAGATGGCAGATCGCCTTCCAGCTGACCAGCCCAGGTTACCAAGTAGCTTGGGGCTGGCACTGGAGCGTGCCTTTCTGAGCCAATACCCACACATTCTGTTAATATGAAACATCTCACAGGACTTTGAAAAGGGGAAAGCCCCCATGGCTTCTGCAAAAGAGGCTGGCTGTGACCTCCCTAGTAGGGTCTTTAGCTCTGTTTAGATGAGATTGCTCATCCTGGCACTTCGTAATCCTTGCTCTCTGGCATGAATGCACGCACTTACAATGTCCCTGATTTGCCCCCATATGGGCACACGTCACTATATGGTTGTTGCATGAGGTGTCTGTTTTCTTATCTTCTGATTATTTCTTTTGCAGGGTGGTTTATGGTGAAGAGACACTTTATTTTACCCGTTTGCGTCCGTGGGTAGACAGATTCCACCAACACTCTGAAACAGACATCTCTTCAACTCATCCGAGTCATATTAACTAACCTAGGTTTACTTACATGTTAACTCTTCGTGTCCTTCGAGGAACAGGGTGATATATCTGACTTTCAGGAACGTTACCTTTGCTGGAGGTGCGATTGGTGGATAGGGTTTGGAGGGGAAGGGGGAGACCTTATCTGTGCAAAGACCTTTCCTGGAAATGTTAATATTGCAGGAAAGCGAGATGCTCGGGATGGACATAAGAATCATGCTTAATATCTCCTAAGACAGAGACTGACCTTTTTCCCCAAAGAAGGTCTTTTTGCTTACTGGGGATATGTGGACAAAGAAATGTTATGTGTACACAATAGGGGTGTGTGTGTGGGGGTGTGTGTGGGTGTGCGAAAACGCCCCTGCTGAGTTAAGAGAGTTTGAAAAGACTCGTCGTGTTTCCTATCTTGGCTCTTTGGTTTTGTTTTGTATTTTTTTTTTGTCCAGACTTCATCACTTACCAGCTGTGTGACCTCCAGGCAAGTTTACTTAACCTGTCTGAGCCTCAGTGTTCTCATTTGTAAAATGGAAATAACAGTACCAACACTTCCTAGGGCTGTTGTGAAGACGAAGATAATGATGTAAAGCTTTTAGCCTGCGGCTTGGCCGCAAGATAGGCACTAAATCCATGGTAACGGGACAGTTGGGTGTCCACGGTCTAAGGACTCTACCCGCATCCCCTGGACCTTTGCTCTGAACTCCCCCAAGTCTCCGCCCCCTTTGATTTCCGGTCATTTGAAGAGAAATTCCTCCTTTCCCCAAGTACTGGTATTAATTAATGGTCCAACCTTGGGGTGGATAATCACATTGTGTCATCAGCCTCCAGATTATAGATATAATTTACAGGAAAAACAGACCTGGAGTTCCTCCCAGCCCCAGGACTGAGGGCTGCAAATTGAGTTTCGAAGGTTGTCGACCTTTAGACCCAGGCTGGCTTGGGCCGCAGCCCACTCTCTTGGTCTTGAAAGCCACAGCAGGCTCTTGTAATTGAGTTACCGCTTGGGATTCAGTGGGACTAATCCATCTATATAATTTCTCTGCCTGGTTTAATGCCATTAACGAAACCGAATTAAGGATCGGGTGGAGTTGGGTGGGACCAGGGGAAACGGATTCTCTGCGTGGGAGTCGCTGCCGAGTCTCCTCCGCCAGGCTGGAGCCTCTGGTCTGATTAATGGACGGCTCTGAGGACCGGGTCGTGTTAGCTGGGCCACCACCCCAGGGTATCCGAACCTCAGGGTATCCGCGCGCCTGGACAGGGGCCATGAGTGGGGGAGGGGGCGGAAAGGGTTTCCCAGCTCGCCCTAGGGCTCGTTCCAGACTCCGCCGTCTCTCCATCCCTTTTCTTTGGGTCTTTCTCCACCCCAATCGCCGCCTCTGGTGCAATTTCCGGGCAGTTTTCCCTTCTAGTTCAAATCTTCGGGGACCTTCCCCGCGTTTTGTCACCGGCGGTGCCCCAGGCGACGTGCCAACCCCACTCCTCCCTCTCCAGCACTCGCTCCAGTTGCCACCTCACTCCGTTTGGTTGGGGCTGGCTCTCCTGGATGGTGGGCACTCTTTTGCGCCCAGTTTGCCAACCAGAGCGCTCAGCCCTAGGAGGAGGGGCCTGCGTGTGGGGGTGGAGGTGGGGGTGGGAGGTGGCAGCCGCCGCGGTCAGTTTCACTCTCTGCCCCAGTGACACCAGATCCCCCAGCGCGCCCCTTCTCCCAGCAGGGGAGAGCCCGGCTGCCTCAACTTGGGCGGCCGGCCGGAGGCGAGGAGTCGCCGACTTCCCTCCCGGACTGAGATTCCACCGCTCGGTGCGGGCACTTGCCGACAGCCGGAGTCCCCCAAAGTGTAGGTGGCGGACCTAGCGCGGGCCCGGGGAGCATGAGGGGCTAACCGGGGCGGCGGGTGGGGCGGGTGGGCGCAGGCCTCGATGTCCGCGGCCCGGAGCGCGAGCCCGCTCCGGCGGCGCCCGCAGGCCCTGCCCGCCCGGGGCGGGGGGCCCGGGGACGCCCGGCCGCCACGCTCACCCGCTCTCCGCCGGGCTCGCCGGGGTTTTGCAACCGGCGGCTGACCGTCGGCGCGCCCCTGCCGAGCTCTCCTTTTACTACAGCCGGCAGGCGGCTCCGTGCGGGCCCGCCCTCGCCGGCCCCCGCCCCCCGCGTGCCACACACCTTGCCGTTTATATAGAAGGCGCCGCGGGCTGAATTCGCGGCTCTCTGGACCGGAGAGTTCTGGGGAAGGAGAGCGCGAGCGAGGGAGCGGGCGAGCTCCGAGGGGGTGTGGGTGGAAGGGGAGAGAGCAGGTAAGGGCCATCGGTTCCCGCTCCTCCGCCGCGAGCCGCTCGGGTCCCACCCTGGGGGCAAAAGAATAGCAACCTGCAGACGGACGGAACAGAAAGAAAGGGCGACCCTCCCCTCTCGGTTCCCCGCGGGCGACGAGCTGCGCGGCTCTGCGGTGTAACAGGCTCACACGTTGCTCATCACATGTTCAAACATTTCCCTTTCGGGGAGGCTCGTTATTTTTAAGTGATATTTTCGTCTTTGTTTTGATTGTTTCAGCCTTCCTCGGGTCTTTATTTTGATGGAGTTGGCGGCCCGCAGCGGATCGGGAGGGTGGGGGGGAGGGGGCGGGGGAGAGCAGCCCGCCGGCGCGCGGGGAGCCCACCCGGGCGATTCCCCGCGCGGCCCGGCGAGCGGCCCGCGCGGAGCCTGGGGAGGCCGGCGGCGGAGCCGGGAGTCCCGGCCGCACCTCCCGGCGGCCCCGGGGGTTGCGAGCGCGGCCCTGGGCGGGCGCGGCGGGCGCGGCGGCGCGGGGCGCGGAGGGAGCGCCGCGCCGCTTTGTCTCTTCACTTCTGGAGCCAGGCGAGCGGCTCCTCCCGCGGCCGGCCGATCGGGCTCGCGGCGGCGGCGGCGGCGGCGGCGGCGGCGGCGGCGGCTCCTCCTTCACCCCTTCTCCTTTCTCCCCACTCTCTCGTAGGCAGCGGCGGCGGCGGCGGCGGCAGCGGTGGGGGAAAAGCGGATCCCTCCCCGAGCCACACCGAGGGGAGGCTGCGGTCGCGACTTGCCGCCCTAAGCACTCTCCGAAATCCGGCCCGCTCGGCGAGGACTTCCGTCTCCTGGGCGACCCTTGTCAAGCAAGCTGGGATCTATGAGTGGAAAGGTGACCAAGCCCAAAGAGGAGAAAGATGCTTCTAAGGGTAAGCCAGCCCGCCCGCCGGCTTCCCTTCCTTGGTTTCCCTCGCCCCTTCGCGTGCGCGCCCGCCCCTTCGGCGGTTCGCTGCCTCCCTGCCTCGGTGCGGAGCCTAAGCTGCCCGTGACCTCTGCGACCCCGGGCGAGAAAAGGGGGGCCGGGCCGGCCGGGGGAGGGGGGCTGGGGTCGCACCACTTTCCCTCCTTCCTCGTGGAATTGTCGCCCCGCGAGTGCCTCCAGCCTCTTCCACTCCCCCTCTGGACGCACCGTGGTGGCGCTGCGGGCGGCCGGAGCTGCTGCAGCCCGGAGCGCCGGGAACAGCGCTGCCTGCTGCCGGCCGGCCGCCTATCCGTGCGAGTGCCTGTGTGTGCGTGTGCGCGAGTGTGCATTATGTGTGCTGCGCGGGTGCAACATGGTGACATACTCAGGAATCTGCCCCACTCTCACAGACCCAAGCTCCAATCCACCTCCAACCCCCTCTCCCCGCCCCCAATGCAAACAAAGAGCCGGGCCGAGACGCGAGACCCCTCCCCCCACGCTCCTTTCCCCTCACACCCCCTACTCCCCACGTCTCTACCCCCTCCCAGAAGGCGGGAGCTTGCAACCTTCGACACGCCGCGTGCAAAAGTGAGCAATCCGGGGTGCCCCGGCGCCGCCCGCGCTGCGCCTCGGCAACGCAGCCTCGCCAAGCCCCGGGAGACAAAGGCTGTTGTCCCCTCGCCACTAGTGCCCAGCGGGAGCGGGCCTCCGCGGGAGGGGAGAGTCCCCCTCCCTCCGCTGTCTGGGGTTCAGCCACCTGGCCCGGGGCTCCCCGCCGCCGGTCCCCCGGAGTGTGCGTCTTGGCCTGGGGCCTCCCACCGGCGGGTTGGGGAGGCGCAGCAGAGAAGGGCTCACACTGGGGAGAACTCAGAAGGAAGGGGGGGGTCTCCCCCGCCCGCCCCGACCCCCGCCCGACCCCCGCCAGCGTTAGCTGTTGCCTTGCTAAGGACCCGGCTTAGCTCAGGGACGTAAACTGGAGGTAGCATCCTTGGAGACCCGCGTTCAGGGAGAGGCGCAGAGAGGGGTGTGGTAAGAGCAGTTGGGAAAAGGCAGGTGCCTTGGACTCAAGTGTCCGGAATGGCTATAGAAGAGACACTGGAGCGGGTCGGGCCGGCTCTGAGGGCCCCAGGTACACTGAACCGCAGCGACCCACACCGAGTCCAGAGTCCACGCTGCGGAAGTGGGGCTGCAGCGAGGGAGCCCCACCTTTCGTTCACGGGGCCCTAATTCCTCCCTGCACCCTGGGGCCCCCTTCCCTCCCACTCCTGTCCCTATTCCTTTTTCTCATCTCCTCCTTCTCGCCTCTCCCCATCTCAGAGCTTGCCTTTCCCGGGAGATTCTAGGGCAGCACCAGCCCTCCCCCGCTGAAAGTTGTCAAAGTCTTCAGCTCAGGGCCCTTTATCCTTGTTTCTAAATGGAGTCGATCTCTTCCCACTAGGCGAAGCGTTGAAGAAAGGCCCGGAGTTTGTAGGGAGTATAGATCCGTTGTCCTAAGGGTCTGTGTTGCCGCTGGCCTGGCTCAAGGCTAGAGTTCAGCCCCTTCGGACCCGCTCATAGCTGCTGGCTTTTGGAGGTGCGCAGATGAATTGAAACAGTCACTTAGAAAGTACAACTCTTGAGTGTGCATTTCCAGAGCTTTCCCTAATTGTGGTTTGTCTTAAACAGGCATTTGTACCTTTAAGAGAAAATGACTTCAGAGTTGTTAAAAGGTTTTGTTTTGCGATGAGGACCCGAGAGGTAACCAGGACCCAGAGAGGTAACCACAATGGAAGAAGATTGTAGCACCACATTGATCTAGGGAAGTGATTCCTTTCTGAAGCTGGGAGTATTTCAGGTTTGTTTCTGGAACTTTGGTTCCTGATTTCCAGCAGGTGGTTACCTCAGGTTTATTTCAGGTGACCTTTGGGAGGACCCTGAATCCAAATTCACTCGTGGAAAGTGAGTTGGTGGTTTAGGAATGTAATTTCCAATCGTCCAGAATGGAGTAACAGGTCTGGAAACATTAGGACAGGTTTTTGTAACTCCATGGTGAAAATTTTACTAGGCGTATGTCATAACATTTTCTTATGTTGACTCACCACATTTGAAACCGAATACCTCTCTGCAGGAATTATGTAATTAGCATTTGGAATTATGTTGTAATTAGAGAAATTAAAGTAATTTGATAAGGCAACTTTTAAGAAGGGAGTTACCTTTCCCTAGGAGATGGGAATCTTATGGCTGCTGAGAGCAGAAGTCCCATTTTTGCCTCCGTTGGTGTTGAATTTAGAGCATTTTGAAAATAGCCAGTGCGTAATACTCGTTAGTATTTTCTCCCTTTCAAGTATGTTAAAAGCCTTACCCTACCAGATTTTAAAGACTACTTTTTCTGTTAGAGACGAAACATACCAGCTCTATTTCTTTTTGTAACCGAGAAAGTTTTCCGACCCATATTCATAAAGAGGTTGTTATTTACAAATTCCTACGTATGGGCCATTTTGAATTTTTTTAAGTTTAGGAAACTCACGTGCACACCCTTTGCAACATGGCGAGATGTAGGATTGAACCTTTAACAGATACTTTGAATATACACACATTTGATTTCGAACAACAGTGTGACAGATGATGGAATCAAGTCAGTCCTTTGAATGAATTTCATAATCTGTTTTCAGAGCCTACTGTTCATTTAAATTCAGCCCTCCCACCCCATCATTGGGGGTTCATGCCACCAGCCTATCGTACTACATAGAAGATTATAGTAGATTATAGTGTTTCCAGAGTTTTGAAAGCACAAGATAGTAGGTAATCAGTAAGTTATTTTGTGCTGCTGAATGAAATAGGGCTTTCAGAGCACATAAATTGCCAATTGTCTTTAAATGATGTTTTTTTCAACTCGTTGAGGGTTAAGACCAGTCTCAGTGATGGGGCCATGATCTTTTCCATAATCTTTTCCCTAACGTAGCCAGACAAGATAGTCTGTCCTCTTTTGTGGGTGGTGGGGAGGAGGGGGGGGGGGAAGCTCGATTCTGTTTGAAACTGTTAAAATGGCCTCTGTGTAGCATATCACCTTTCCCGCATTATTTCGGCTTTGCCTGAAGTTTTACGTTGGCAGATGTGTATATAGCTAGTACACTCAGCTTCTGAACAGGAGGACTGTTTCCATTTCAGGAAGAAGAAAGCATAACATTTGTTTGTGGAAGTGGATATTCACTTAGCTTTGACTCACCCTTCTCTACCCTGTCACATAAAATCTTTCGGCAGTTCTCTGTTGGAAAAGCACTCGGTCGAGGCTGTGTCTGGTTTATTGCAACTGGCTTGTCTGTGGCATTCAGAAAACATGTCGCTCCTGCTACAGATAACACCAAATCCTCCCTGGGCTGAGTAGAAGTGCTAGCCAACTCTTGATTTCCAAAGTGCCATTTGGCTTGCAATTACCTGCCGGGAGTTGGTGTGTTTTTTGAACCACCTTTCCCCCCCTTGTGCTTATGGAGAGCCATCTCAGCCAGGCAAGTTTCAAGGCCACGGGACTGGGCTGTGGATTCTCTCGGTGAGATGGTCTGGCGTCAGGCTGGTGATGGAGGACAATTCCACACATAGTCCAAGAAGCCACGTGCACAGCTGTTGCATAATGGATTGTGGTGCCAGCGTGCATTTACTGGGCATGGCTTTATTTTCTCCTCCCTTCCTGGCCCTTTCCAATAGCTCTCTAGCCATTCCTAATGACAGGGCATTGTGGTCATGGCAGCCAGCATGTCAAGTATTGAAACCCCGAATGCCATTCCAAAAGATCATCTTGGTCTTGGTGGATTACTGTAATCACTTCTGTCAAGGCGTCTTTCTTCGGATGGTGGGCCCAGCGAAGCAGGTGTTAGAGGTATCTTACCCACAAGAAATCATGACGTTGGTGACCTCTTCTTGAAAAAACGAACAACCATAATCTACCTCCTGTTTGTGTAGGGACCTGTTTTTTCACCTTGTGAATAAAATCATCACGGACCAGTGGTTTTATGGAGTGTCATAAACGCCATGTTTTCTTCTATGCCGAAAGTGATCACCGCCTCGGGTGAGGGTGTGTGGCCAGGGAGATCTCGAATCAGGAATGTCCGTTCTCTTCTTGGGGATAGGTGCAGAAGACACATCACGCTCCCCAGTGCTCTTCCTTAGCAGCTTCAAGTTGGGACATGGTCTCTTTGCAGCTGTGCTGCTTCATGTTCAAATCAACGCCTCATTCTGGAATTACAATCAACACGGAACGACCGGAATGTGTTGGAGCTCCTCAAATATATCCAATAAAAAGGCTTTCTAGTGTCTGCTTCGTTATGGCTTATATTTTTGGAGTTGAGAATTTGAAAGGAATAGAAAATAATTGCCACGATTAAACAATTCAGGGAGAGAAAAAAAAAACCATGAGTTAAAAATACTTCGGGTGGAGGGCATCCCCACATCTCTTACCTTGCCAAACCTAACACGCTCTTTGAAACGTAAAGATTCGGCAAATACTGTGGTTCAGTATTTATTAGAGGAGACAGACGTCTGCATAAATCATTGTCGACAATCACCAATTTCTGTTTGCCTCTCCAGAAGACACATTAGCCCAGGGATTTCTCAGCACAGGCTGAGGATGGATTCACGTTTGTTGTACCGAGTAACGTGATTCATCTAGTCCTCGCCACTTCTCACGTAGCTTATCTGTTTGCGATATACTGGTTCTACAAACGCACTTGAATCGGATTTCTGACAATCTTTTAATTCGGCATTCTTGTCACTTTGGTGAATGCCATATTTGATGCAACATTCATCAGGGATGTGGATTTCTGGGTAAATGCGTTAATTTCCTGCAGAAGGTGAAATATATATAGCAATCATTATGACCGCCTCTCCGGCCTGCGGGTCTAATTTCGCCTTGAGTTGGCAGGTTGTTTATTTTTTCTCTAAAGCAGGTTTTCCAGGGTATTAACTCTGAACATGGGAGTTTCCTATTAGACAGGAGAGAAGTTCTTGATTCTCGGGGTATGATGGAAACGGGGACTATTCTATTAAGGACCTGGGTTTGTAACAGACGTGAAGCCCAATTACGATGACCGTATGTTGGGATTACTGGAGGTAAAGGCAGTCCCCACGCCCTACTCGTGCCTCTGCCCTTCGAAATTGCTTTTAGTATTGATTTTCAATGGAAATGGTATTCGTGCACACTGGCTAATGAACCTCCATAGCAAAGGGCAGAGGGGTAGTAGGTGTCCCTGATTCTTTTAAAACTCTGGCAGCACCCCCGGCTTCTGTTGGTGGAAGGTTGGGTTGATATCCTAGGAGGTGCAGTTGGGCTGGAATGAGTCCGGTTGCTTGCCTGGCCCGCCTGCCCTCACCCTTCCGCACAGACCTCAGATTGGTTTGCGCAGTTCCCTCTTTGGCCTAAAGGAATTCTCAGCATGTGGTGTTCTTTCTGGATCCTGTCAGGAGGGCCGAGGAAGAAAGGAAAAAAAAAAAATCTTCCGATGAAAGGCAGGCCTGGTCAGAGGCCAAACTGGAAAAGAGTTAATTTAAAAAAAAAAAAATTATGAACTCAATTTCCTTTCGTGTAATTGAAGATTATACACAGTACCATACACAGATCTTAAGTGTGCGTCTTGATTAACTTTGACAAATGTTTACACCCATGTAATGAGCATCAAAATCAAAATCTAGAAGGTTTTCAGCACCCCAGAGGGTTCTCCGCGTGTTCTTTCTCGTCATTTCCCTCTGCAGAGGCAACTTCTCTTTTGATTTCTGTCACCCTGTTTTAGTTTTGCCTGTTATCGAATTTCATATAAATGGAATCAAGCAGTATGCAGTCTTTGTTTCTGCCACCTAGTCACCTCTCCTTTCAGGACCCACTTAACACCCTTTCTCTGGTTTCTTGGGAGCCCCCCCTCCCCCGCCCCCCCCCCGGGCACTCAACAGGGTCTTGGACTTGGCAGGCCCATGAGGAGTACTTGTGGAATGATCTTGGCCAGATGAGGATTTCCTTTAAGCAGGGGTGGGTTTGATTCAGCATTTAATAGCAGTGTCAGTACTGATCACAGTTACGATTATAGTAGCTTCTAAATTATCGAGTGCTTATTTAGTAGCCATGTATTATTTTTACGTATGTCCCATTTAATCCTCACGACAGCCAAACAAAGTAGTGATTAGTGTTTGCGGACTCAGAGATGAGACAGTGAAGCTTACAGATCGAACATAGCGTGACGAGGTCCCATAGGTCGTGGGTGGGACCTAACACAGTGATTGGCGTTGTAGTGATTAGTGAATGATGATGCAATGCAGGTACCAAAACTCTTGGTACTGTGCTATGTTCATTTCCAGTTTATTGTCAGATCAGAAAGCTGTGTGTTAGAGAAAGGCTCTGTCTCTGTGTCACTGTGGCTTATCCGATAGATGCCTGGGGATACTTACATCTTCATTAAGGATTGCCAGAGGCAGAGCTTAAGGAATTATAGTCCTCTGGTTGACTTTCAGACACCTTGGTTGGTTGGAGACATAATTTGGTTAGGGTCTTAACAGTTTTTCTAAGCACGAAGGGATTTGACGCGAAATCTCCTGCATTCTTCGTAACAGTCTATCCAGGATAGATATATGCCCTATAATCACTCCCATTTGACAGAAGAGAAAACTGAGCCTCAGAGACTGAGGCCAGCCTGAGGTCACTTAGCTAGCAAGACGGTAGAGGGTTTGAGCCAGGTCTGACCGACTTCAAATCCACCTCTTAAACCCTGTGTCATAGCGCTCCCTAGGCATCACAGTGATTCTTTCTAATCACAGGTTTGCACAGAGACAAAATGACTTCCTGTTGGCCAGTGTGGGACATGATTAGGCAGAGTGTGCCTATACATGCACGCATGATTGCTCCAGGGCTGTGGTTTTTGTGCAGCTGCATGAATCGCTGAACATCTGCTGAGTGACTTTTCCCTACCAGGCACTGTGCTGGGCCCTGGGTGCACAGAGATGAGAGAAACCCCGCCCTGCCTTGGGGTTGCCCTTCATTCTCTTTGGCCTTGGACATCCTGCCTTTTTACTTTTCATTGTGTGTCCTTCCTTCAGTTGTCCTGACTGCGAGTTTTCAGACTTAAGCAGCCGTCAGTTTGAAAATAATGGTGCTTTGCTCCAGAGCTGCGTCTGGGAACTTGCTTCACCTGTGTTCTAAAGATTACACTTCCTCTGAATTCGCTGCTGGGTAAAACTCGCAATTGTTTATTTTTTTCCCCCTGTTACATGGCATACGCTTTCAGTCTGTCTCTTGTCAGAATCCTGTCTCAGTTCCTTCTCTTCTCACCCCTACCCCTGTTCCCTCTCCCTCCCTCCCTCTCCTCTTTTCTCCCCCTCCTTTTCTTGTCACAGATGTCCAGTGGTTTCATTAACTGAATGAGGTTCCTTAGGGATGCTGGGCGCATTGGAGGATTCTCATTTCTGGATTTTCTCCCTTGATAGCTATACTGACTTGAGTGAAGAAATCCACCCCTTAAAAGGGTAGCTCCGTGGAAGAGGCTTTTCACTACTTATTATGTAACTCATTTTAAATGGAAAAAATACAAAAAAAGTGTGAGCTTTACTTTTATACTATTTATGCTGCCTTCAGTTAGATAATATTTCCAAAAATATATCTCGTTAATGGAGACACACGCCTTGAACGAGCATATTAATTATAGTTCTCAAAGTTGGGAAGCATGTAGTTGCTGTTCTGCGGAACCCGTGTTTAACAGCTGTAATTAACGGCGAGGGGTGTATTGCGTGGTTATAGGTAAGTTGAATAACAAACGTGAAACCCGCTTCTCAAAAATCCCTCCGAATTGTGGAGGTAGCATTTCTACTGCTCTTGAACCAGGGAGGGGGGGGGTGAGTAAACAGATCGAGTTCCTAAAATATTTAGCTTGCTGTTAAAAGTAGAAGTAAACAACCCAAAGCAGGCAGGCTGAGCGCAGTTCTTGAATATGCCTATAGATATTTTCAGAATCTCCTTTCAAGCATGACTTTGAAAGTATTGTGAATTGACCTGCTTATTTTGCCTTTGATTCTCTGTGTGTGTGCCTGCCTGTCCCCTGGCGGGGGGGGGGGGGGGGGTTGAACATTAAGACTTCCAAGAGCTCTTGGATTTGCGCGTGGTTTCCCGAGCGCAGGGAAGGATGTGAGAGCCGTTCTGCTGGAAGCAGGGCCGGACGCTCCTCGATGCGGTCGGTCCGGGGAGTATTTGTTTTGCGACTAGCTGGTGGGGGGGGGGGGGGAGCCCGGACCGTAGCCCTGACCGTTCTGGTTACCCGCGTCCCTCGGTCGCCGCGGACCTGGCCGGCGGCTTTATTACAGACCTCAGTGTGCTCATTAGCCTCGTGATGTGGCGGCTGCCTAAAAAAGAAACACGGAAAAGTTGTGTCACCGAAGGTGAAACTTGGCGAGGCGCTGCTCGGGCGCCGGGCATGACGAAGCTCCTTCCAGGCGGCGGCGGCCGGCCGTGCCCCCCGGCCCGGGTGCCCGCGGCCCGGCCGGCTGGCGTCGGGACGCCGCGGAGCGAGCCGCGGCCGGGGCAGGGCTCCGGCTCCCGGTGGCCGCGGCGGCGCGGACGGCTGCAGGCGGGGGAAGGGCTCGGCCTCGCGTCCCGGCGGCGGCGGCGGCGGCGGCGGCGGGCGCGCTGCAGCCGGTGGGAGGCGGCCTTAAGATGGTGGCGGCCGGGCGGGGCCCCCTCCGGCCGTCAGGGCCGTCCTCGCCCTCGCCGCGCCCGACCCACCGGCCGGACGCCCCGCGGGCGGACGCGGAAGGCAGATCCCAATCAAAGCCTTGAAGTCGGGGGCTCGGCCAACGCGAGAGCTTTGCTTTCTCCGGCTGATGGTCAATGCTAATTCGGTTTTAGCTGCTCAGAAACCCAGGATGCGTCTTGAGCAGTACGTTCGTTCGGGGCCCGATTTGAATTCATTTGTGTGCTTTTGCCTTGCCTATGTTTCATCGCACCGATTTTTGTTTTTCCTCCGGATTACAAGAGAATGCACGTTTGCGGGGGACAGTTTGGAAAATCTTAAGAGCATAGATCAGAAAATCTCATCCAAGGGTTCCTCCTCCTAGGTTAGGCTTCTGAGATTTTCCTTCCAGTCTTTTTTCTCTGAATTGTAGCATGCATGCATATACGTGGGTAATTCATGCAGTATATACTATATAACCTGTTCTTTTCTCTCAACGACATATTAGAATGTTTTTCTGTGTTGTTCAATAATCGTCCACACCGTCTCTTTTAGTGTGTGCACTCTGGGTGTGGACTTGGGGGTGATGAAGGAGAGAAGGTGATTTTGTGCCCGGTGCGAGTGAACAGTCATTCTGCACCACCCAGAGAGCCATCTCCCTGGGCTCCACAAACCTCACTGGTATTTCATAAATGTGCATATATGAATGTGCATGTGTAAAGATACACAGATGCATGTGTACATCTGTAAATATAAAATGCATGTAGACAAACAGGCATATGTCTAAATAAATAGACACGCAGTATACTTAGAATAAATCCTGGAAGGATAGACACCAAAAGGAATCTCTGGGTGGTTGGCTTATAGAATATTTATAGTTTATTTTTATTTGTACTTTGTCTCTACAGTGAACATATGTGATGATACTGATCGTATAATAAAAATAATATAAGCAACTTATTGCTCATATTCTTGTCTTCAAACTGCCTTTTCTGCCCCAGCTCCTACCGTTGCTTGCTCTAGAACGCTCTACCTATTATTGCTTCGTGTTATGATTCTTCACGTCCAAGCTTACGCCACAGCCTCCAGGAAGCCTCTCTTCCGCCCTCCCCGCAGGAACTGCTCACTCCCTCCTCTGGGCTCCTGGCAGTGTTCTGTCCATGGGCTATTTTGGATAAATCTCATGATGAACTTTTCACCTGCTTGTGTTCTAGCTCCCCAACTAGATTGTAACCTCCTCAAGGGCCCTTTTCCCAAAACACTGGCTCAGTAAATGTGTTACTTAACCTCAGGGGTCAGCAGAGCTTCCTAGGTTTCTTTAAATGTTCCTTTACTTTGAAACTCCAAACCATACCAAAAGCCCTTAGAATGGCAGCATCACTCCATCTGGATTCAATATTGCTAGTTTAATTTGGGACATAATTTCTACTTTACAGCAGGCCATCTTCCATGTAAAAGTGGCTACACGGTTAAAAGCGTGGATTTTAGAGATCTGGGTTCACATGTGAGTTCCTGTACTTATTCACCGTGTGATCTTGGACAAATAGTCTTTGTAAGCCTCTCGAAAACGGGAGACAGTTACATTTTTCTCACATGCCCTGTTTTATTTATTTTTTTGTTCAAAAATTTTTAACTTTGTTTGTTTATTTATTTATTTATTGTGAGAAGTGGGGTGGGGGGAGGGGCGGAGAGAGAATCCCAAGCAGGCTTTACACTGTCGGCTCGGAGCCTTGACGTGGGGCTCGAACTCACGAACCATGAGATCATGACCGAGAGTAGGACGCTTGACTGACTGAGCCCCCCGGGCACTCCTCACATGCCTCTTTTAAAGATGGAATGAGATGTGTGGAAGACATCAAAGACAGTGCCAGCTACATAGAGTTTGGTCGATGGGGATATTGATCCTACACGACTAAGATAGTAGCGATTTTCACATTGATTATTCGAGTTCAAGGGTTGTTATTAGCAGGCTTGTTGGCCGTAGAAACAAATCTATAGATTCACACATTTGACAGTCACACTCCAGTTTAATGGATTTTAGTTATACTAATTCATGTGTTAATATTTATTGGACTTCCTGTGTTATGCCATAGACACTGCGGATACAGTGGGGAGCAGAATAGATGACGGTCTGCGTCTTTGGGGAGCTGACATTTTGCAAGTTTGCTCTGAAGAAACCGAGCTATCCTTGTACCAAGTGCCCTGCTCCGTGTCGGTCCTATGTCAAACAGTGAAGGACCTGGTGCCTGTCGTGGCCACCGGGGCCCCCGGGCAGGCCAGACTGCCAAGGGGGTAGCCTGCAGGGGGTCAGACACACGTTACTCCTCTTCAGTCCAGGGACCGCTAGACGAGAGCTTCCAGAACCCGCCTGGGCATTGGCCTCGCTTCCTGTCACCTACGTCCCCCACCGTGAGAATTTGATTCAGGAGAAGCTTAGGAACCTGTAGTTTTCAATAAATCTCCTCAGCTGAGTCTCAGGCACAGCCAGTTTAGGGGTTTACTGCTTCGGAGCACTGTTTCTCAAGCTTGCCCGAAGAATCACCTGTAGGGTTTGCTAGCAAAAAAACAGGCTGCCTCCTTCCTCCTGATCTGCTAAATCAGAACCTTAGGAAGAGAGCTCGATAATCTAAATTGTAAACAAGTGTCTAGGACCCCTGGAAATTCGGTGTAAATGCGCACTTGTTGGCCATTGGGGTCCATAGCTTTCAACTCCTTCTCAAAGGGCTCAGTATCTCCAGAACTTTCAAGTGAGTTGGAGCCCTAAGGCCTCGGCCCATCATTGTTCATGAACTGTGTGATGGGGTGGTCCGTTTCCTCCTGGGTTGAATTAAATAACCTCTCACTTCCCCACAGCCCTACTCACCTTGCGCATGCAAACGTTCCGTTTGAGAGCCTCCTTCTTTTTGTTCCGGGCTTCTCTCTCTTATTGGCAGTATCCATTCTTTTCCTCACTGCCTCCTTTGCAGGAGAAACTAAGGAAGGCAGAGAATTTCACAGCCCGGACCCTTCCAGAGAGGGCAGGGCTGGGAGGGAACTTTGGGGGTGCTATTAGAATGGCAGAAGTGAATACTCAAATATTTTGACCGTTCTGGTGGCTTGAACCTCAGTGGATCTTCATGTGGTGGGCTAAAGGGGGTGAGAATAGGGCTTCTCAGATATCCGTTTGCCAGTCCAGAGCAGGTGGGCAAGAGAGCTCCCCTTCTTGGATGCCCCTTTCCCGTCTATATCTGGCAAGAGGTGGGAGTGTGAGGGAGGAGTGTGAGGGTTGAGTCAGGGCTAGGTCCAAGCAGTGTCCCTGTAATTGGTTTATGACCAATCAAGTGCATTGACCTACCACTGTTAGTTACTTTGAGTTATAAATGGTTTTTATTTCCCCTGCTGGAATTGGGGGTTCGGGCTGTATAGAATGACCTGGTTTGTATCACAGGAGCCTTTGGGACTTTGACAGATTTCACCATTTCAGAAACACGCAGCTTTCTCCCTCCACCCCACTGGCCATAAAAGCAACCTTTGAATTTACAGAACAAAGAGCATGTCTTTAAAGGGCAGCATGCCCTAAAAGGGAGGAAAGGAAGTAAGAGAGCCCATCCTCTTTTCTGAGGCCATTGTCTCCAGACGAGCCACAAAACTGAATCCCTGGGAAAATCTCGTATTGATTCTCAGTGCACCGGAGATCTCCCTAGGATCTGAAATTCCTGACAGAAGATAATGAACTTGTTCCCCTGCTTGGAGCCCGAGGCTGAGTTGCTTCGTTTCCGTGGCTGGAGGAGATAAGAGTAGTTGCCTTACCAACCAAGAGTGAGATTTTCGCCAGGGCGCGGGGCTCCTGACCATACGGTATATAGGTGGTTCTCCGTTCATGGAAGCTCTACATAACGCAGATTGGACCCAGATGGCGAATGGGAGGTCGTTACAGTATCGAAGGAGCCCCTGTCTTATGAAAAGTTTTTCTCTTCATAGCACCATCTCCGGCGTATCTGAATGTTTCTTTGGGGATCAAGGATTACTTGATTCAAAATAAAGAAAGAAAAGCTAAGCCTGGAGGCCTCTCGTTGAAGCATTTGGGTCTCCCACAGTTCTAAGTTATTGTCCAGAGTGGCCGTTTTTGCTTCCCCGATTGCTTTTGAAAAATTTTATTTCTCTTTATTTCTTTTTTACTGTGGTAGGAGAGCCAACATAAAATTTACCATTTTAATGATTTTTTTATTTTTTATTTTTTTTGGGGGGGAGTGCAAGTGAGCAAGGAGCAGAAAGAGAGGGGGGAGGGAGGGAATCCCACGCAGCCTCCGCACTGACAGTGCTTGAGTTAACCCGAGGCGGGGCTCGGACTCACCAACCGTGAGATTATGACCAGAGCCAAAGTCAGATGCTTGAGGGACTGAGCCACCCAGGCGCCCCAGTGATCTTTAAGTGAGGTTCCAGTGCGGCGTTATGTTCTCCAGCCTTCACTACCATTGCTTCACAGGTTCTTAATCAGGGATTATAGTGGCTGGAAGGCACCATAAAAGCCATGTGATCCAACTTTCCCATTGCAGGGAAGAGGGAATCAGGCTCACAGAGAGGCAGGGCCCAGGCCCAGGGTCATAGAGCAGGTTACTGGCAAGGTCGTAGCTTGGTGCATTTCCTCGTAACCACACCGATAGGCCCGGGCAGGTGGCCTCCTTTACCCGACTGATAGCAGAATCAAGGATTGGCATACATAATTTAGGATGCTTGCTGACTTTTTTAAAATCAAGTAAGCAATCAATTGTTATGATTTAGAGCCAGAAGGCCCTTCAGACGCCCATCTAGTCCAGATTCCTAATTTAAAATATTGGCTCTATTTGCTATTTCTAAATCCAAATTGAACTACAAAAAAGATGCTAACATTCTAATTTTTAAAATCTGGGCAAATGCTCTCCTCTGAATTCTCTCTTCCAACGACTCCATGGCATCCATGGTTGAAACCAGGTCCTTTGTGGGTGGCTGTTATTAATAAGCTTTCCTTGGGATGTTTACAGTAACTACTGTGACCTAAATAAGATTGCTTGTATTGTTTTTCCCCCACGAAGGCAAGAACATTTTTAAAAAGCATGTTGATCTCCTCTCATTGGACTTACCGTGACCAAAAGAAGTGAGGCATTGCATTTTTTTTTTGTATTTATGCATTAAATGAAGAAACTTGCATTGGAAGGAATAGAGTATTTCTATACAAGTTAAACATTTGGGGCCTTTGTATACTGTAACCACTTTTTCTTAGAGTAGAGGTTCAGGACACTTTTCCAAGTATCATTATAGCATGTTCCTTTTTTAGTATTTTATTTCCAGTTGTGGTGAAGTACACATAACGTAGAATTTACCATCTTGACAACCATTTTAAAGCCTAAGGTTCAGCGCTGTTAAGTATATTGACATTGTTGTGCAGCCTGTCTCTGGAACTTTCTCATCTTGCAAAACTGAAACTCTGTACTCATTAAACAACACCCCCCACCCCCAACCCTTCCCCTGGCAGCTGGGGCTTTCTGGTTCTAAGCCCCCTAAGCAGCTCTACTTTCTGGTTCTAAGAGTTTGACTAGATACCTCATATTAGTGGAGTCATACAGTGTTTGTCTTTTTGTGGCTGGCTTATTTCACTTGACATAATGTCCTCAAGGTTCATCCATGTGGTACTGTGTGTGCGTCAGAATTTCCTTCCTTTTAAAAGGCTGGATGTTTCAATGCATGTTGTATTAGGGCTCTCCAGAGAAACCGAACCTACCTGTCTACATCTATATATGTGCTTATACACATGTAGATAGATAGATAGATAAAGATATATATGAGTATTTTAAAAAGTTTTTTTAACGTTTATTTATTGTTGAGAGATGGAGAGACACAGAGCATTAGCAGGGGGAGGGGTAGAGAGAGGGGGAGACACAGAATCCGAAGCAGGCTCCAGGCTCTGAGCTGTCGGCACAGAGCCCGACGCGGGGCTCGAACTCACAAACTGCAAGATCGTGACCTGAGCCGCAGTCGGTTGCTCAACCAACTGAACCACCCAGGCGCCCCATATAAGAGAGTATTTATGACAGGAATTGGCTCACGTGGTTATTGAGGCTGAGAAGTCCCATGCTTTGCTGTCTGCAAGCTAGAGAACTGGGAAAGCCGGTGTCATAACTCAGTCCAAGTATGAAGGTGTGGGAACCAGGGGGAAGCCAATGGCGTAACTCCCAGTCTAAGGCCGAAGGCCCGAGGGAGGGGGCTGGCGGGAGTCCCAGAGTTGAAAGGCCTAAGAACTTGGAGCTCCAATATCTTGAGGGCAGGAGAGAGGTCAGGCATCCCAGCTCGAGAGGAGATAGGGAGAAATTGCCCTCCCCATACCTTTTTGTTCTAGCGGGAGCTCTCAACGTAGTGGATGATGCCTGCCCACGTTAGCGAGGGCCATCTTCTTTGCTTGGTCTATTGACTCAAATGGTAATATCTTCCAGAAAACACCATCACAGGCACGCCCAGAAATAATGTTTTGCCAGCTCTCTGGGCATCCCTTAGCCCGCTCAGGGGTTGTTTCCAGCTTTTGGTTTTGTGAACAATGCTGTGAACGTGAGTGTTGATTCTTTTATTTTTTTTAGTTGATGGGTGAAGTTGTCTTGCCATATTCAGTTTGGGGGGCGCCTGGGTGGCTCAGTCGGTTAAGCGTCCGACTTCAGCTCAGGTCATGATCTCATGGTTTGTGGGTTCGAGCCCTGCGTTGAGTTCTGTGCCGACAGCTCAGAGCCTGAAGCCTGCTTCGGATCCTGTGTCTCCCTCTCTTTCTGCCACTCCTCTGCTCACGTTATGTCTCTCTCTCTCTCTCTCTCTCACGAATAAATCAACGTTAAAAAATTTTTAAAAATTTAACATACTCAGTTTGTCTCTTCAGTCTTTAGTCCTAGGTCATCAAGGTAACATGGTGAGTATAGAGAAGGAAGAGCCCAAACCCTCAGGGACCCAGAGAATTGAGGTCTTAATGCAATGATGTGCAGGTTTGACAACCATGAGAAGAGTGAATAGGGCTTTTCTTGGTCCTCTTAGGTCTATTTATTGTTTATGGTGTTTTCTTGTACAGTGATTTTTTTTTGTAGAAATAATTTAGTTCCTCCGTGATAGCCTCCAGACCCTTCATCCCTGCATTTGGAGTGGATCGTGTCTTCCTGCGCCCTTTGCAATTTGTTTCCATTTCCCTTTTGCTTTGTATGTCTCTCCCACTATACTGTAAACTTCCTGATGCTATCATTTGTCTCCGGATTCCCCGTCCCTGGGACAGAGCCTGGCCTGCAAAGCAAATGCAATAAATGCTGGTTTGAATAGAAATTTGACTCATTCTGTCATTTGGAAAAGTTTAACTTCCTAGTTGGTCTTGGAACAATTTGACATTTTTATTTGTTTCTCTGCTTCTTTTATGTGTGAGACATGGCTTATGTTCAGGAGCACAAATTAGGTTTAAATATATGGCAATTAAGTTCTTTTCTCAATCCTTTTTGGGGAATGGGAGAAACACTTGCTGAGTACTTGGCATCAGATAGGGGAAATAGCCAAGCCCGGACTTCAGTTTTGATTTGTGTAGGCCCCTCTGATCACCATCGCTGTGCATTCTCCCTCCTCCCAGCCACCTCTGAAGACGGTGTGCGCAGGTGTGGTGTGAACCTTTGCGTTGTGCAGCTAGTGCTGTGAGCGCTGTATTTGTATCAGGGCACGCATTTCCCACGACACCTATTGGCTCCTAAGCCGTGGTTTTCATGTCCCCGCCCCCCACCTTCTGAACGCTTCCTAGCTTCCTAACGTCTTTATACGTTTCCAGAAATAGAAATCTCCCAAAGCGGACTCCGCTTTCTTACAAAGCCCCTCACGGTGTTTAATATGTTCTGTTTCCCGTCGGCGGGCAGAGAGTGTGCAGATGCGTTTACCTCAGGTGATAGGCAACGCTTTAGAAACACACGCCTGGGAACCTGGACACCGTTCATTCAAAGAGCACGAGCCATATGGCAGGCTCGGTGCCAGGCACCCGAGAAACCGATGAGGAAGAGAATCCCTGTTCGGCTCGTGCGGGGCTGATGGCAGGAGAAATAGACAAGGCAGTAGTACCCGGAGCGGGTCGATGGAGAGTTCGGGGAGCTCGCGGGAAAGGGAACTCACCTCGTTCGGCTGAGAGTCGCGGTGGGAACCTGAACCCAGCACCCGAAGATGGGTAAGGGTTTGCCAGTTGATGAGAAGGTGGAAACGTGTCCCGGACGGTGGGAGCGGCACGCGCAGAGCACGCAGGTTACCTACGCACCCGAAGGAGGCTGAGTATTCGAGAGGAGCGAGCCACTGTGGTCCCAGGGGCAGCGTTTGCGTGTGCTGAATTGTGCCACTCTCACGTCAGCGGACTTTCCATTGATTCCAGTATTTAAGCAGGAATACCAAAAATGCCAGTTCTCCATTCAGGTTCCCTCATTGGAAGCAATATGGGAAGAGACAAGCTACTCGGAATTGAAGCAGGTTCAGTGATAAGGTAATAATGTACATGTGTTAAAAGTAGCTTTTTTTAACACTGATCTTTGAGAGAGAGAGAGAGAGAGAGAGAGAGAGAGAGACAGAGCACAAGTGAGGGAGGGGCAGAGAGAGAGGGAGACACAGAATCCGAAGCGGGCTCCAGGCTCTGAGCTGTCAGCACAGAGCCCTGCCTGGGGCTCGAACTCATGAACCGCGAGATCACGACCTGAGCCGAAGTCGGACGCTTCACCGACCGAGCCACCCCGGCGCCCCAGTAATGTACATGTTTAAATGCCAGCTGGGAGCAGAACCGTGGGACATGATCTTCTTCAGTGAACAAAACTCATTAGATTTTAAGTGGAATCCTGCTTGTTGCTGATGTTCCTTTTTTTCACTGCTAGGACCAAAAAGACTCCTTAAGTCGAATTGATATTTTACAGATAATATCATTCTCGAGAGCTTGGGGTACAGTCAGGCAGGACCCAACTCATTTCTGACTCCAGGTTACATCTGTTGGTTCTCATCTTTTTTTTTTTTAAGTTTATTTATTTATTTGGAGAGAGACAGAGACAGTGGGAGTGGGAGAGGGGCAGAGAGAGCGAGGTAGAGAATCCCAGGCAGGCTCCACACTATCAGCATGGAGTCTGATGCGGGAGCTCGAACTCACGAACCCGTGAGATCATGTCCCAAGCCAAAACCAAGAGCCCGATGCTTAACCAACTGAGCCACCCAGGCGCCCCTGTTGTCTCTCATCTTTGACTTTAGCAGTGGCATGAAAGTAAATGTGCTTTCACAAATATTGCCCAGACGCCGCCACATAGAACTTTCAGGACGGTTCCATTCCTATCACTTGTTCATGCACTGAACACGTCTTGGGCACCAGCTCCGTGTCAGGCTTGATTCCAGCTGCCAATGACACAGAGGCAAACAAACCATAGATGGTCCCCGCTCTCACGGGGCTCACGGTCTAGTGGGCAGGTCAGATAAGGAAATAGTCTGTTGGGATAAACACAGTGTGAGCACTGCGGTAATAGAAGCTTAGGACCCTGTGCGAGGCCACAGGAGGGCAGGGAACTCAGCTCTGAAGGGTCCGGGGAGGCTTCCGGAGGGAAGGGTATTTAACTGAGATCAGAAAAGTGAGTTCAGAGCTGGGCAAGCAAAGAGGAGGGGGAAGAGCATTTCTAGCATTTCCATAACACCACATTTGAAGACAAATGTGAGGAGTAGAAGGAAGAAAGCAAGGGAGAAGGAGAGAGATTGCAAATATGAGTCTAAATGTGGAAAATTGAATCGCACTCGTTGTGATTGGAGACGCACGAGACACGCCTCTGGTAGGCAGGGGCCGCCGCACCTGGGCATTGAGGGCTTGGTCAGGGTGAGGGGCTTGAATTTCATGTTACGTGCATTTGGGAAGCCTTTAGAGGGGGTTGTACGGTGGGGAGCCCCATGCTCTGGTGTACATTTTACAAAGTCCTGTGTGGCAGGAATGAAGGTCAGCGTCTTCACATTTGAGCGCACAGTTCAGGGGTTGGAGGATATTGAGTTCAATGCTAGTAATCACAGGAGTGGCCCGTTTACATCTCAATTAAGGGGGAGAGAGGAGTCGAGAATCATGACCGTCATGTTTCTGGAACTCAGTTCCACCTCTAGCACTTACATGCCGTGTGACCGGGCAGTACCTCCTCTCCTCTCCGCGTCTCCTTCTATGCATCTCCTAAGTCGCCCCGGTGTGATGGCAGACGGTTTCGTTGCAGAAATGAATATTAGGAGATACTAGGGTTATTATCATACCGGGGTGACTTAGGAGATTATCATTGGTGACCGATAATAACCCTGGTATCAGTCACTTCTAAAGGATGCAACAGATCCTCAGTGAGTGTTGGTCAAACAAATGAAGTGACATGAGCCAGTCACCCCTCATATTTTACAGAAGTACCTTTCTTGGTTAGGTACATATAAGCATATGCAGCCTCCCTTATCCAGAGCGCACTGCTGGGAATATTACTTGTCAACGAGGGCTCAACCAGTCAAAAGTGGAAATTGAACCTTCAGTGAGTGTCTTACAACGGTCTTCATACTGGGGAACTCAGGTTTTGTGTCCCCCTTTGCTGTTATCTTGCCTTTATTTAGTGCAAGAGAAAATCACTTAAGAGGTTTACTTCGATATTCGTGTCTGCAAATGTAGGTGACCGTGCCGGATTCTGACTTGTGTTTTAAGGGGTGCTAGCGTTTATAATAGACCATTCTCCCAAGAACTTAAGGGTGGTTGTCACCGAGGGTGGGCTAAGGCAGAGAGTAGAAGCCCTGGGGCTCTTTTCCAGAAAACAGACTGCCGTGGAGGTGTGGGCTGGATACGCACAGCGGCTCCTGCTGTCTGGGGGGAATCCCTCTGCTCACTCCAGGGGAGAGGCCCGGCTGTGCACAGTCCTGTGCAGGGTGGGTCTTTTCTTGTTTCCGGAACACCAACTATAAAAGCCCAGAGTACCACTGGGAAGAGCCCAATCCCAGTTAGGGGGAAATGTACAAGGACTGGTATTGCAATTAACGGAGGCTAGATTTTTAAGGGCAGCTTTGGAATCATTGCAGCCAGGGATTGGTGTCTTCTGAATGGTAGAAGAGGAAGCTGGCATTGCATAATGGGTTGCAAGAACTACTTTATTACACACGAGCATGCATGGCAGCATGAACTTCTAGCTCGCAAAATTGTATAGATTTCAGGGATTTTGTGATGTTGCTGCAATGCGTAAATACGTATCTTTAAAAGTTTTCTTATTGCTTTTAGAAAGTAGTCACTGCTAGGGTGCTTGGCCAAATGTTGCAATGTGCTCAGAATATGCTCTCCTTGGAGGTCGCCCGAGGTTGGCCCCTGTGGGATTAGTGGATTCTGTTATCATTGAGTCTATTTTATTTTGTTTTTAATTTATTTTTTATTTTAGGGAGAAAGAGTGGGGAAGAGGGAGAGAGAGAGGGAGACAGAGAGAGAGAGAGAGAGAGAGAGACAGAGAGAGAGAGAGAGACAGAGAGAATCTTAAGTAGGCTCCACACTCAGTGTGGAGCCCGGTGTGGGGCTCGATCCCACGACCCGGGGATCGTGACCTGAGCCAAAGTCAGGAGTCGGAAGCTCGACCCACCCGGCCACCCAGGCACCCCCCATTGGGTCTGTTTTAATGAGTTCCACTCTGATGCCAAACAAAGTTAATACAGGTACTGCCTAGGGCTGGTTTCATCTGTGTGTGAGCTAGAACTAAATGGTTTGTATTTGAGGCTGTAGGATAGTGGAAGTTGTCCTGATCCGGAATAGGCATTCGAGTGCTTTCTAACTGAAGAAGATAGTCATGTTAAGACAGAAGTGCATAACTAAATATGAACTGGAAAAGGTCGTTCATTCTGAAATTAGACAGAGTTCTTCTGGGAAAATTTGATTTCAATGTTGAATACAAGGCTTAAAAAAATTTAAGTTTATTTATTTATTTTGAGAGAGGCAGAGAGAGCATGAGCAGGGGCAGGGCAGAGAGAGGGGGAGAGTTGAAAGTAGGCATCAGGCTATCAGCACAGAGCCCGACACAGGGCTCGAGTGCACGAAACCCTGAGCCGAAATCAAGAGTTGAGCACTCAACTGACTGAGCCACCCAGGCGCCCCAAGGATTTTTTCATATAACATTCCTTCAACTAATCTTTATTGAATATCTACTACGTGCCAGGCACTATTCTAGATCTACGTGATATAGCAATGAATAGCACGAAGATCCCCGTCTTCCTGAGCTTACGTTTGTGTGTGTGTGTGTGTGTGTGTGTGTATGTGGGTGGCATACGATGAAGCAAAATATATAGGTAAAAAGATACGTTATCTGCCTACAAGTGTTACAGAGAAAAATAGATCTAAGACAGTGTGGTAGCGGTGGTCATTGGCCGCAGTGGCGTGCATGTGGTCAGAGATGAACTCACCAAGATGCCATTTGAGCAAAAACCCGAGAGACAGCTGTGGGGATATCTGGGGGAAGCGCATTGTCAACTTTTGCACGTTGCCTGGGGAAAAAAAGCGTCCGAGAATTAAAAATGTATTACCCAGAAGTCAGGCAGTCAGAGCGTTTTTTTTTTTTTAAAGCGAACAAGAGTGAAGTCGTCCTTTCTGCATTCCTGTATAAATTGTGCAAGGCAGAATTTCAAATGCAGTCTACAGTTATTTGAATCTTAAAAAATGCAGTTTTTTTATTGCATTCCCTGAAATTTGTGTATATGCGTACACATAACATTTGCATGTACTAAATTGGTCCGTACCCATGTATGCACCTGCTTCGGTGTTGAAAACCGCTTGCCGATTTGCAAACGCAAGCATGCCGCATTTTCATTTATGCAAAAGAAAGCATGAACCATTCTGATATCTCGGAAGGATGAGCATCTCCCTGGTATGGGAGTTTCAGTTTGAGCTACTTTGGACCATTTGCCTTCTGAAACGAGGAGGGAGCATCAGTTTAGGTAGATGAGCTTGTCCTGAGGACGTGAAAGGTGCAGGTGAGTGCAGTGTGGAGCAGTGAGTGAGTCAACGCCATGGGGAGGAGAGGTTGTTGTTCAGTATTTGTTGTGGATTAAGGCTAGAATTAGTAGATGCGGGTTCTTTTTCTCTCTCAACAGTGCTGTGCTTAACCCTTGCTGCTTGCACGTGGATAAGGTGGGAAGGCCCACTAGGTATGGAAATGCAGAGTTGATTGTATGCTGGGGAGACCACAGACCCAAAGTGAAAAACGTGGCCTCCCTTGGACAGGATCTGGGCATGTGATGCTTTCTCTTTCTACAACCTGCCTGCTTCTTCAGTGCAAATAGCTGGAGTGTTGGAGTGGATGGGCCACATCCACAGATAGGTAGTTGGGTTGGAGCCACCTTCCCCTCTTGTCTTCACTTAAGTGCTCATTTGTTATCTAAAGATTTGAATGAGCTGGGGGTGGGGAGGAGGGAATTGTGTGTATTTGTGGAAAGAGGACAGGAACAGGGTGCCTTTGGGTGAGCCTTTCTGTTTCAGTGGGTCTCAGTATCGTGAACCTATATGATGAGATAAATAAAATATATATGAAATATACGTATATTTCTTCTATAAGGTAGAATAGATTTCTTCTACCTTATAGAAGAAATATACGTATATTTTTTCTATCTTATCTATATTTTATATCTTATTATATATGTGTATATATATGTGTGTATATATACATATATACATATACATATATATATATTTAGAGAGAGAGAGAGAGCACACATGCATGAGCAGGGGAGAGGGGCAGAGGGAGAGAGAGAGCATCTTAAGCAGGCTCCGTGCTCAGCACAGAGCCCGACATGGGGCTCGATCCCACGACCCTGTGATCATGTCCTGAGCCAAAGTCAAGAGTCGGCCGCTAAACCGAGGGAGCCACCCAGCATCCCATGAGAGGAATATTTTTAAGCACTTACCAAGCTTGTTGGAGAATACAGTGAGATATGGCATGTGAAAGCACTTGGCATAGCATTATCCAGGTAAGGGGACTTTTACAAATGAATAGACGTGCTTTTCCAGAAAGCCCGTATTGGTGGAAAATTGTTACAAATGACACATGGCCTTTTATCAGGAAATTCCCCCAAATTCGCATTATTCACATTTGAATTTACATGTTGGTTCCTAAGATTTCATCACTTAGGTAATTTCCTTTTTCATACCTTCCCCACCCCACGCGAAGGGAACAGGTGGACAATTGACTATTGACAAATAAGGATAATGTACTGTGCAAGTGACAGGCCGAATCAGCAGGAGAACTTGCATTTCTGCTGCCTTGCTGTCATTCAGTGATGGAAATAGTGTAGAACGTTTAATACTCTATGTCCTAGAACAGTACACAATTTCGAAGAAGCAACCTTATGACCCTTCCATTGATTTAACATAAAAGACTGATGGTGCCATTGAAGTTCAAAGATTGGAAGGTTTTCAGTTTAAAAATTTTTCACTTTCAAATATTTAAAATATTTAGGATATGCCTTACGGTGTCCCCTTTTGGGCTTTACCCTTTGATATATTAAAAAAAAATTTTAAGTGTTTCTTGGTGGGGGGGGGACATGAGTGGGGGAGTGGCAGAGAGAGGGGGACAGAGGATCCAAAGCGGGCTCTGTGCTGACAGCAGAGAACCTGATGTGTGGCTTGAACCCACTTGAGGTCATGACCTGAGCCAAAATCGGACGCTGAACCAACTGAGCCACCCGGGCTGTGTGGAGCTTCAGCATCTCGTTAACAAAGAGACAGTATGGTGTAGTGGTTAAGCACGCAATTTGTGCCTTAGTTTTCCCATCTATAGAATGGGAATAACGACAGTGCCTACCTCAGTGGGTTGCCGTGTGGATTAAATCAGTTACCGTATATGATACTTAGAATAGGGTCGGACACACAGTGCGCATCGTATAAGCGTTTGCTAGTAGAGTTATCACTGAAGCCCTCATTGCCAAGATTATCGGCCCAGAGGATGTCTGTCTAAAGCCAAAGTCCGGGGTCTGTTAGAGAGGGAAAGGGGGCTGGTAAAGCAATTCTGTTCAGTGAATAACCAATAGTAGCTGCCACAAATGTTCTTCTCTACCTCCTCCACCTGGCAAAGCCCCTTCAAGTCTCTTCAAGGCCCGCTTCAAACATCCACCTTCCTTAACTTCCCCGCCCTTCTCCCTAAACCTGGTGGATAATTCTTCGTGTAATCTCAACACTTTATCTGGATTTCCTGGATTTCCTGGATTACCTCACTTAGCGCACAGCATTATATTAGGTGCTTGTGGGTCTGTCTCCCTCACTAGACTGTGGGCTCCTTGTGGGCAGGGGCGGGTATAATTCAGGCACAGTGCTTTGGCACACAGTAGGTACTCAGTTGGTGCTTGTGGGAGAGCAGAATATCGCTGGGCAGGAGATTCCTCTTTCAGTGCCGACCTTCCTGGTGGTCACTGCCTTCCCCACAAGACTGGACTAGAGCCAGCCCCAGGGAGGCTCGATTCACTGGCTGGCCAGAGGCCTGCACTCTGCAGTGGGCAGCCGGGCAGCCGGAAGAGGTAGTCATCGCGGCCGAGGTGGGTGGCGGCAATTGCTCGGGCAGAAGGGAAAACAAGAGGCAGTTACAGGACTGTAAGGACATCTCTACCTTTCTGGGGTGGGGGGGCCGGGGGGTACTGCCCTCTCTGGACGTCACTCCAGCTAGACTGAGCGTCTCGAGGGCAGGGCCACTTCTACAGATCGGTAAGGCCTGGTCTTTGTCCCCAAAGAGTTTGCTTTGGTCTCAGAAGGGGTCATACCTGAAAGGGCAGCGAGCAACTTGGAAGGATATGAACGGTGACGCTGAGGTGTCTGCTTTGTGCCTGTGCCAGGTGTTCAGAGGGGGCATGCTGAGGACGGGTGAACCAGAGAGGACCGTGAAAAGGAGGGACTCTTTGGACGGCAGCAGTAAGGGGAGCGGAAAGTGCAGTCCAGGTGGCGGCAGTGGGGAGACAGGAATGTGCGTAAAACGATCATGGGTGTGAATGACGTGCCCGGCCTGGCCGCATCATTCACTCATTCATTCATTCATTCTTTAGGTGAAATTTACTTGATCAACGACGTTGAGCCATGTCCTGTGCTGGCTGCTTGGGAACAGAGATGCAGGGGACATGGCCCCTGCTCTTGGTGCTGTGGGAACGCACAGGGGCTGTCTTTCTTCACTTATCACTCGTTCTTGCCTTCGTCATACACCAAATGTGTGTGTCATTTGAGTCTCAGTGCAGGATATTGGGCAGACAGAAATAAATCAGATCCATGCTCTAGGCAGATGCATCTACCGAAACCTGTGATCGGCCGTCAGCTATTTGCAAAGTGCTTTTTCACGCGCGAGGCAGGCCTGATCCCGTGGGGTTGTTCCCATTGTCATCCCCATCTGGCAGATTAGAAAACTAAGGCCCAGAGCAGTTAAGCGATTTGCCTGTGATCATGCCGCTAAGAAGCATCTGAGCTGGGACTCGAACCCAGTTCTTCCGTATGTCCTGGAATCATAAGACTACCCGACTCAGGAGCACATGAGCGGAAATAAAGCTTAAAATTGATCGTCTGTGGAAACAGATGCATCTCTGAAGGGGAAAATTTGCTGTCCACTCAGGGAAAGTTAAGGAAAGTTTGAAGACCTGTCACGGGAGGGTAACAGAAGTACTAAAAAGAAGAAGGGACCACATCTGGGTACATTGCTTCCCTATTCCGCGGTGAGATCCTCACCTTGGATTTGCCATGATCTGTGGTACATTCTGTGCTGTTCTTTTTGGGCTAGGAGCTCGGATGCAATTGTGGAATCCTTCCAGACTGGCTCCTGAAGACTGAGGCAGTCTTAATATTTGGAGAGGACTTTGATTAAAAACTGAGCACTTACCAGACACGAGCCATTCCCATGTCAGAATTCTTCCCCTTCATACCACTCTTGGGGTTGTTGTGATCTCTTCCTTTCCCGAGGAAGCAGTGGGAGGCAGCTGGCAGATGAATCGATTGGCATCATGGAATATTGACCGTAGGGTGAAATGTTCCGTAAAGTAAAACTATTGTTAAAAAGTCACTTGTGGGACCTCACCACCTGCAAGTGTCAGTTTTTGATCTTGGCTGGCTTGTAATTTATAAACGCATCTGTGTTTTAGAGAGTATGTGAGTGGGGAAGAGGGGAAGAGAGAGAGAGAGAGAGAGAGAGAGAGAGAGAGAGAGAGAGAGAGAGAATGAGAAAATCTTAAGCAGACTTCATGCTCAGCACATAGCCTGACACGGGGCTTGATCCCACGACCGTGGGATCACAGCCTGAGCTGAAATCAAGAGTTGGATGCTCACATGACTGAGCCACCCAGGCACCCCATAAATACATTTTTTTAAAAGAAAGACTGTGTTAGGTAGGGTGATCTCTCTTTCTCTCCTTTTCTGGCTTTTCTCCCTCCGTTCCTTCCTTTCTCCTTTCTTTTGCTGAGTCCATAATTTTCAGATAAGGAAGGAGATCTAAAAAGGGTCTAGAACACTGATGTGCCGTTTAATCCCTTACTCTCTCTCTTGCAATCAGAAGGTAAAGTAGGGAGAAAAGAATGAAAGAAAGAACTTGACTGTGATGACAGACCTCACGCCAAAATTATGATTATAGACCTGACACCCGAATTGTACAGATTGGGGACCACCCGTTCTTTACAGCCCTTAGACATATAGCTGACAGTTGAGAAATTCTGTCTCTGGCAATCACATTCCCGGCCTGCCCTGCCTCGAGAGCTTCATGGGGAGTGTCCAACTTTGCGAGAGCGCGACACTTCCTCATGTGACACGGTGTTGTGAAGTGTGAACTTGTGGCTCGAGGTTGGGACGGGATGGGATCGTTGCTGAAGGTGTTTTTAAAGTGCGGCAACACACAGCTCCTGGAAATGCTTGCTGTCACTTGATCTTTAGAACAATTGGATGAGCTAGGTGGGGCAGGTGGGTTTGTTTGTTGGTTCCATTGTATGGATGGGACAGTTGGGAGCCAGGGGAAGTTAAATCGCTGGTCCACGCTCCGAGAGATAGCCAGTGGCCGAGCCGGGACTAGCCCTTCTGATTTCTGGTAGGACGCCGTAACGCGTCCGAACCCTTTTCTTGCCGAGCAGACAGTTCTTGAGTTGTGTTGAGTTCGTCAGAGCACCGCCTGTCATGTGTCTTCACACCATTATTCACTGGTGCTTGTAAACTGCCTTAGATTGTAATTAACTTTTTAAATTGGTTGATATTTTGTGTCTCTGCCTTAGTCCGTTCCAGCTGCCACGACACAAGGCCGCAGACTGGGTGGCTTGTAAAAACAGATGTTTCCACGGCATGCTTTTGGAGGCTGGGAATCTAAGATCAGGGCACGGGCATGGTTGTGGGAGGGTCCTCTTCTGGGGGCCCCGGGGGCTCTCCGTGACTGCTTACCTTCATGACCTGATCCCTTCCCAAAGGCCCCACCTAAAACCGGCCCCTGCAACATTCAGTTATCGACACGTGGGCTTTGGAGGGGGACACAGGCATTCAGACCATCGCACTGACCATATTAGAAACTCTCTGAAGATTGGAGACAGGTGGGTTTTGCACAGCATTGGAATCCCCTGTGGTACCAGCCGCATAATATATGCTTGATGAATTCCTGTTGAATTCAACTGGGGGGATGGGCATATGTCTAACGCAAATCTGAGAATTAAAGTGTCTTTTGGTTCTTGGCTCAGGGAAAAAAAAAAAAAAAAACAAACCACGGGTAATAGAATCTGCAAGTCTCTTAGCCTAATCAGGTGTTATGTAAAATTTGTATCTTGATTTGAGAAAATCTGTGTCTGCCAGCAGATTCTGACTGTTGGAACGTGAATATACAGATTAATTTGTGGTTGCAGAGTTCTGGCGTTGGGCTCGTGGAAGGAATACTGTCTAAATCATCCTCAGAGCTTTCTGGTATCTGCCAATAGATAAAACAAATTGATCTCGTTTCTCCTTTAAAGATGTCTGTGTTCAGAGCTTTGTGAGGAGACCTCGGAAACCTACGATGGATCAAATGCCTGGTTTGTGCCAAGAGCCAAGAAAGAGGAAGGCAGGTTAGGCAAGGGCGGGGAACAGAGAGAGAGGAAGGAAGAAACGGAAAGTGTAAGTGATGTGAGCAGAGGTCTGGCATAAGCCTACGCTGGCAGCAGGAAACCAGGCCCTTGGGGGACCTGCCTGGGTGACTGTCTTCTCCCCACATGACCGGCTGGCCGGCGTTAGTGTGTGTTCCTTCACCAAGGCTGGCCTTCGAGCCCTGCTGCAGAACTAGCCGAAAAACTATCCGATTAATCACACATAACTTTCTCTTCAAATTGGATTTGGGTCCTGATGTTAAGGAATAAAAAAATAAGCACTTCAAATGTTTATGAAACCGTATGGGATTTTTACGGACCAGTGGGGAATGCACGACAAATAGAACAGAAACACAGAGTCACGTCTGAGTTTTTATGTTGGAATCTTGTCTTGACAAAGCTAATTTTAAACAACGATATTTATCGAGGACCCACTCGGGGCAAAACACAGTCCACGTATGCCTTTCGGTTTGCTTGTTTTTATTTTTTTCAGCCAAGAGACAGAACCAGTCGCACTGAAGTGACTTGAATGTTTATAAAGGAAAATAATAGAACAATGCGTATTCTTTACTCTTGAAAAGTTTATGAATCAGCTGCATGTCAAAGCAATATCATAATCACAATGCAGAGAAGATAATCCATTGTTTTCTTGTATAAAGTCATTAACATTCTAACGTATTCGCTCATTTGGAAATCACACATTGAAAAGAAAACCATTAGCACGCCTGATAAGGCCTTCCCACTCAGGAAGCTGTTGACTAAGGGGCATGCTGATTTCTTCTTAGTGCCTTGTGTATTGTAGAGAAAGCATCAGATTTAGATATGACCCTCAATGTTTTTCATTTTACAAAATACAAGTCAGTATGGGTGGCCAAAAGGAGACAAGCAGGGAGACAAACGAGGCAGTAAAGCAGGGCTCCGATTGGGGTGGAGGGTCTGTTCACCCCCCACATCTGCAGAGAGGAGATTCTAGTTCACGAGCGTACGGTAAGGGGTTGGATTAGAACCTCAGATCAGAAGGTATTTATAGGCCTTCCCCACCCCCCTTACTCCCTTGCACTTGTTTCCTTAACAAGCTCTTTCAGTATTCTTTGGGTACTCTGTTGTCCAACCTACGAGAAATTCGGCATCTAATAATAGTTTTCTTAAGGAGGAAAAAGGAGCACAATCTAGAATTTGCATCTCACACGTTCCTAATAAGGATTCTTCTTTTAAAAATAGCCCCGAGAATGGATCCTTATTCTTTCACGAAGCTTGCATTGGGCACCCACTGTCCGCTCTGGGGACACAGAGATGAATGGGACACGTGTCCTGCTTGCCGGGAGCCCACAGTCTAGTAGGTCCCAGGGGCTGAGACCCGCATAAAGACGCCAGCAAGGGCGTCTGGGACTTCAGGGGAGGAGATTGGTTCCTGCTCCGGGGACTCACGGAAGAGGGCAATCAGAGCTGGTCCTCGACAGCCGGCTTAGATCTGGATCCGCGAAGAGGGGGGAAGGCAGAGGGAGCAGGCGCCGGCTTGCGAGGGCACGTGACGTGGGGGCTGACAGCGAGAAGTACGGCGCTTGGGAGAGGGCGTGGATGGGGCCTCGGGCTACTAACGTAAGTTGAAGCTCGGTTGGTAAGGACAGCCTCGAATGTCGGGCCAACAGCGTCTTTTGGACTTTATTTATAGGCAGTGCTGAGACTCATCCAGAGGATTAGCTAGACGGCATTACGGACAGATGTTAACAGCGTATTACGGCGAGAGGCATGATACAAGCTGCCGAGGTGTGGAAGCTGTGGCACACTCAAGAAAGGCTTTACGTAAGGGACGATGCCCAGCTGGGTCTCGGAGGTGGGATAAGAAGTCTCCGGGGGATGAGGCGGGGAATAGCCTTCCAAGCAGAAGGAATAGTACCTGCAAAGGCCCAGAGGTCTGTGAGAGTTGTCAGGCAGGGGACCGGTGGTTACTTTGGTACAGACGGTGTAGGGATATAAGAAGAGGGCAGGGGCCAGATCACAGCAGGCCCGGCAGGCCTGGCTCAGCAGCTTGAACTTGAACTGGAAAGAGGCCCGATGAGACCTGTGCTTCAGGAACGGCGCTCCAGCTGAGGGAAGCAGGGCGTGTGAGCACAGATGAGGAAAGTTCGGCTTGCTGGGTGGCTTAGAGTCTGGGGCAGATGGGGACGATGGACTGAAAGGATTTAAGGGAATGGTTTTTATACGATTCGTTAATACTATAGTTTTAGGGGCGCCGGGGTGGCTCAGTCGGTGCAGCGCCTGACTCTTGGTTTCAGCTCAGGTCATGATCTCATGGTTCGCGAGTTCCAGCCCCGCGTGGGGCTCTGTGCTAATAGGGCGGAGCCTGCTTGGGATTCGTTCTCTCGCCCTCTCTCTCTGCCCCTCCTCTGCTCTCTCTCTCAAAAAAGAAAATAAAATAAAACTTAAAAAAATACTGTAGTTTTAGCAATAGGACCCTTTGTACAAAGGAAATCTTACATAAACTCTTTGGACGGTTTGGGCACCGAGAATGCCGGCTTATCTAGGGACAAATCAGCATGGTCTCTTTTAGACACTCTCTGTCCCTGGTGGCTCCCCGGTGGGTTATCTGGGGTCTCCTTTGATCCCCAGGTCATCGTAGATGCCAAGGCACGCTGAACGATATTTGGTGCTCCGATCAGGCTGAGTTTGTGCAGGGGTTTTTGGAGCCCTGGGTAGACAGCAGGCTGAAAGCCGTACCTCGGCCAGAGGTCAGCAAAGGGGAGCAGATGGCAGGGTCACGGCACAAAGGCGCCTGGCTCTTGGGGTGAGTGGGGCTGAAATCCAGACAGCGCCTGGCAGCCTGGCAAGGGCTTGGGCTCTTCCAGAGAGGATGCCTTTTTCTAATTCCCCAGGACATGTTATGCTCGAGGCCTGGATATTTGGGAAGACAGTAGGAAGAGGTAGGAAAAGCAAGAGGGAGTTTAGGAGTGAAGCTGGATCCAAATCTCCGCCCCACCGCTTACTAGCTGTGTGACCTTGTAGAGCTTTCCTTACCTCTTAGGGCATCGACTTCGTTATCGAGCAAACACAAATAATACTAGTATCTCCTTCAGAGGGGCTTTATGAAGATAATTTGTAGAAAGTGCTTCACACGGGGCCTGCCACATATTAAGTGTTGGATACATTTTGGCTATTGATATTCTTATATGTAATCAGAAGACTTTCCTCAATTACGCCAGTGGCTTCAGCCTTCATGCCTTGAGAAATTTCTCTTTACTAGGAAAGAACGCGTCTCAGTTCACCAATGTGAGCATCGTTTATTTTTAGTTATGTCCCATAAGGGGAATTCAAGGAATTAACACCAGCCCTGGTTTTTGAAAATTATTAAGAAGCGCTTCAGTTATAAAAATGGTATGAAGAATAATCTAGTGAACACAAATGTTACATCACGAAATATTACGGATACAGTTGAAGCCCCTTGTGTATCCCTCGCTGATCATATTGCCCTCCCTCCTGCCTGGAAGTTACCAAGATTCTGAGTTTGGCATACTTCCGTGCACGTTTTTATGTTGTGATTCCATTTGGAAGTATCCAGAAAGAATATATCATTTGTTTTTCATTATTTTTTACTTTATGTAGAGGACTTCTTACCGCTTTTATTCTTCCGCAGCTCACTTTTTTCCTCTTGACATTTATCCAACAGAGATATTAATACAGTATGTATTTGTTGTAGGGACGCCTGGGTGGCTCAGTTGGTTAAGCGTCCGACTGTTGATTTCGGCTCCGGTCACGATCTCACAAATATGTATATTTGTAGTACATGGGGATGTTGCAAACATTCTGTCTGTAGCATGGGGGTTAGGGCTTACCTTTTTATTGTAAAAGAGGAAGGGTATTTGAAATTGGCTTTCTGCGTGTTCTAGGCAGCAAGAAACTCAGATTTTGGAATTTTAGCTGATATACCTGCAGGCCAATCATAAGTCCAGTGTGCCAACGCCTGCACCTTACGAAACCTTGATTAGATGGCTTTTTTTGATGAAACTTCCGGAATTTTGTTTCTACGGTGCTCGCCTGGATTTAGAGACTTGCTGTTTTGACCGTTAAGAATAACACCTCCGTAAAAAATAATATGAAAAGCAGCTCAGTTCACAAGTGGTTATAACGAAACGCCATGCATCTGTAAACTGTGCTGTCGCATTTCGTTATTTGAGCATGAAATAGTATCTTACTTTTCCGTTTGAATTCCAGCACCTTATATTTGTGAAGTATGATGCTTCCTCATTAAGCGTTGTCGTATAGTTTTCGAAGAGATCGCTATTTATAGTTTAAATTCTGACAGCGCTGACATGCAGTATTTGCACTTTAGTGTTCGAGAGGCGATCTCTGCGCTGTTATTTAAAAAGCAGTAGATGGCACGGACAGTTTGACATTGATCCTCATTTTTGCTGCATGTTTACCTTCGGGACCAAACGTGTGGCTGAGGAATGCAGATGTTGCGTATGTGTTCTGAGATTGCCAGCTGGGACTCCAGAGACACTGGCGATCAGAGTGTGCATTGCTATGTATAACACATGGAAGGTCAGGGCCCCTGGAGGTTTTGACACCTGGCCGTGTGCTGTGGGATGGAACTCCTCTGGGAAACTGTTATTCCCCCGATCTTGAGTGAGGTGTCTTCCTTCTTGAGGTGTCGCCACCATTCATATCTCAGATATTGGTAATAGAAAGTTGCCCAGCGTGAGTGGAGATGATTGACATTGACTGAGCTTCTAATTTGCTATAATTAATGCAATGTTGACGTATTGGCTTGATGTCTGTGTGTATGCGTGTGTGCACGCACGAATGTAATTGCTGAGTTGACTTTTGCTTGTCTTCATCTCTATAATTAGAATATATTTTGGCCCAGTGTTTAGATTAGACCTGCCGTTTTCCCATAAACATTTTACTATATGCCAGCTACTATGCCAAGTGCAAGGTGTATAGAGATTATTTTACCCTCGACGAGCTCATAATCTAGGAAGGGTGTGCACTTCGGCAGGTTCTTCATTTGAGTTCTGTGCAGTGTATTAGAGGAACACAAGAGGAAGGGGATGTTAATTTATAAAGGGTAATTGCCCAAGGGAGGCTTCTCAGGGGGGGTGAGGTTTGGCATGAATCTGAGTGGAAGAATAGGAATTTGCCAAATTGAAACACAAGGAGAATACTACTTGCAAAGGCACAGAAGCACAAGAGGGTAATGAGTTTGGGAAGCATGTGTGGGGTAAGAGGGAGGCTGGAGATACAGGCACGGGCCAGGTCCTAAACGACCCTTGTGTCATGTTAAGAGACTTGGACGTTGTCTCTTAGGTAGCGGGGCCTTGGGGGAGAGTTTTACGTGGGAAAGTGGCATGTTCACATTGGGTTTTAGGAAGAGCTCGCTGGAGGGCAGCCGAGATCGCGGTGGTGGAAGGCAGGGCCCCCCCTGTGATCTGGTCTGACGCAAAGAACCTGGGGCTAAGTCAGAACGACCTTGGTTTGAGTCCGTGCTCTCCCACTTACTAGCTGTGTGACCTTGGACAAACGATGTAACACGTCAGCTTCAGTTGCCCATCAGTGAGGTGGTGAGGACAGTTCTTCCCTTGCAGGGCCGTCGTCAGGACTAAATGATATCAGGCGCGTACCGCCTGTATCACATGCCTAGTATGTGGTAGCTGCTCAGGAAATGCCACCTCCTTCCCTAGACGCCTCTGGTCTCTGCACTCCTACCCTTCAGATGATGCCCAGAGTAGTCAGTCTGTTTCGCTCTGATGCTTTCCCAGCTGTGTCTGTCTGGGTCTTGTTCTCCTCAAATGGCTTTGTGGTGTTAACTTTATTTCACTCGGCTTTTGACTCCTCACTTGCATTTGACGTAAATAGCAGCTTAAGGACCTGTTACTTTTTCATCACCTTCATTTACTGTGGCCTGTGAAGCTCAAAGGCGTTGCCTTGAGGACTGAAGGGTATCTTGCCTTGCCTTCGATTTTAAGTATGTTCCTCATGGCGACGCCCAGTGATATTTGTAGTCTGGACATTTGTTTGACGGCACTGTTCTTCCTGTAAAGTGCTGAATTTACCTAGGGGTGGATGCCCCATCGGGTCCAAACCGTACTCCCCAGTTTCCAAAAGACATAATGATTTACATGCTGTAAATACCCTGTAAGTTTCACTTCCACATTCCTTTTACCGAGTGTGAGCAGAGACCCGGCTCAGCATCATTCACCCGAGGGAAAACCACTGAAATTTTTGTTGAGTTTCTTTCCAGTGTTGAAGCGGGGATCGTGCGTGTTTCCCTCTATACTCCTTACATTTTTTCACCTGTCACGTTAACGTTTTCTGCTGTGATTAAAACTTCCAAGGGTGTTTGTCATGACTGTGTACTGTCCAATCATACGGGTGTATTATATTTTATCTGATCGTGCTTTTATTGTTGGGCGTTTTAGAAGTTTATAATTATGTACACGAGGGCTGTGACGAATGGCTTTGTTAATCTTTGCGTTGTCAGTGAAGGTTTTCGAAGAAGGGCGTTGATATGATCCCGTTTCCGTTTAAGGACGATCATTCCGGAAAACCGAGATTCTTCTTGCCACCTGCTTACTGAATGGAGAAGAGGTGACGGGTGAGAAGGACTCCAGGCAGGAAAATGAACAGGAATTAGGATCCGTTGTTTGGCGAAGCATAGCATCAGAGTCTCTGTTTGTTAAAAGACGATTCAGAGTCTCGCGCCCCCTACTCCCCAACATCGCCGAGTAAGACCCCCTGCGCATACTAAAGTTGGAGAGCCATTAGGCCTGTGGGTTGTCGGACTGAGGGCCTCAGTTTTCTGCTGGCTGCTGGCCGGAGACCACCTCAGTTCCTTGTCACATGGGCCTTCCCAACGTGGTTGCTTGCTTCCTCAAAGCCAGCAAGGGAGAGAGTCTCTTAGCAGGAGGGATGTCCACTCCAGTGCAGTGTGATCACGTACACGTAATCACAAACGTCCCGTCGCAAAGGCGGGGACCGTACGAGGGCAAGACACCAGGGGTCGGACCCCCACACGCCCCGTGAGAGGAGCGGGGGGGGGGGGAGATTCACACGTGACCTTGAAAGTACTTGTGGGCAGAGGTGGATTTATTGCGAATTTAAAGAAAGCCTCAGGGCCCTGTACTTGCTTGGCCCGTTACAAGGCCATAGGGCTAATTTGATAGCCATAATTTTGTATTCTCTTTCTTTTTTTTTTTTTAATTTTTTTTGAACATGTATTTATTTTTGAGACAGAGAGAGACAGAGCATGAACAGGGGAGGGGCAGAGAGCGAGGGAGACACAGAATCGGAAGCAGGCTCCAGGCTCTGAGCCATCAGCCCAGAGCCCGACGCGGGGCTCGAACTCACGGACCGCGAGATCGTGACCGGAGCTGAAGTCGGACGCTTAACCGACTGAGCCACCCAGGTGCCCCTGTATTCTCTTTCTAAAAAGACTCTCGAATTGTGGAAGCTTTAGGCCTCACAAAACGTAGATGTGCCCCTGCCGGTGGGAGGTATCAGGTAGGCAGTTACCTTCTTGGGTCTGCAGCTTAGCAGAAAGGTCAGTCAGCGCCCACCCAGTGCACGGGTAGCTGATGACAGTCATGGGAAAGCTGTCCCTTACCACCAAGCGTAGCACGTTGCTGGAGCCCAGCTCCGGGTGATTTCTTGGGTCTTGTTGGAGAGGTCTTGGCTGCCCAGAGCTCACCGTGACCAACAGCTCCTAGCTGTGGCTTGCATCACCTTGGCCTAGCAGCTGTTCCGAGGAGGTGGTCATTAGCAGGGGGACGTCCCTCAATCATTATCCCCAGAAGACTGTCCAGCATTCCTTGGGAGCTCACACTAAGCAGAGAAGAGAAAATCGAAGTCTCAGGCAAGCCTTTGCCACAGTTGTCTCTCCCTGCCTGTTAGGCACCATGTCTGCATCCCCAGGGCAAAGGTGCCTCTGGGCCCAGGTTCCTACGTGGTGGCCAAAGAGCCTTTGAAGGTTTCGGCATGTCTTTCTGCATCCAGGGCCTCACCGGTTCTTACCCCGGGATGGTGAGTCAGTCTCCCGAACGTAAGTCAAGGAGGACAACCTAACGTGTCAAAGAAGTTGTGTCCCTGTACCTCCTGCCATCTGAGTGCCGGGGGATTTCTTTGCCTGAGGTGGGACTTGAGGGGCTTTTCTTCTAGTTAGCTACTTGACCAGCACTGACCTGGCCGGGACCTCCGTGGAGACACAGAGCTGGACCAGGCTTTCACGTATGTCCAGCAGAGTCCCAACCTGTGAGTCCTGGGCCCCGAGGATGATGGCGGGGCGACCTGAATGCTTCAGATACTCTGCACAGCTAGGGTTAGCTCTAGACTAAATGATTAACATGCTCCGTACGCGCGCCCCTGGTTTTCGCGTGTGCGTGCTTGTGGCCGTGATGGCAGGTGAAGTAACCCGACCGCTTGGTTTGAGAGTCTCCACGTAGAACACACGCGCTGTGTGATGCGTGACAGTACTGGACAAATTGCTTAACTTCTCGGAGCCTCCGCGTTGCCGTCTGCCAAATGGGCCCAACCGTAATATGTACCTCACAAGGTTGTTGTCAGGCTTAAAGGGAGATATTCCAGAAAGGTGCTTAGAGCAGTGCCTGGTGCAAAGCATGTGCTGTATGTGCTAACCTTTGTTACCGCTGACATACACACGGAAAGAACTGCTCTAGTGCCTTCTGGCTGTTTCTGGTTCATGCGTCCTCAATCAAAAGACGCTAAAACTACGGCTGCTGTCATGTCCTTGAGTCAACACAGAGCTGGGGGTGGGATCCAGGGCTCCTGACGATAGTCACGACATCTTTTTTGCTGTGGCAGTCCCTACCTTTTGTCTCTTAGAGCCTTCACTTAATGAAAAAAAACAGAACTTTTTGTTGTTTTTGTTGTCGTTCAGGACCTCTTGCTATTTAGACCGCATTTTGATGCTGGGGACCTCTCTAACCGACAGGCAGCGATTGTCTGGGCGCTCTCCTCTCAGGTAGTAAGCGCAGGAGAGCCCCGGTTCATAACTGTTTCTTTCCGTGGTCGTGTTATATGTTCATCCAACCGGTTCCTGCCGATTTGGGGTTGGTCAATACATTGCTTTGTTGCTGCTCTTAAAATGGTGAGTGACTGCGTGCTTTGTGAGCAGCACAAAATGTTCTGAATAGAAAACCTCACGGTAACTCTAAGTAGGGCGATGTTGAGCCCCCTTGTGCACGCCTGCATGCATGCTTGCTTTCTGTATAGCCGGGACCCTGTTACTATCGGGACCCAAGGACCTGCCATCAGGACCCAAGGACGTGCCAGCCAGGGTTGGTCAAGGGGTATTAGGTTGTAGGTAAAACGAGAAGACCTTTCCTGGGTCTGTTTGTTTTTTTCTTGTCAAGATGGCACCCGTGTTAGTTCCCGAGGATTGATAGCAAAGTACCACAAATTTGGTAGCTGGAAACAACAGGAATTCATTCTCACAGGTCTGGAGGCTACACGTCGAGAATTCAAGGTGTCAGCGGGGCCGTGCTCCCTCTGAGGATTCTAAGGGGGACATCCTTCCTCACCTCTTCTAGCCTCTGGCATCGTTGGTAGCCCTTAGCACTCCAGTCTTGGCTCCCATCTTCCCAAGATGTGTGTGTGTGTGTGTGTGCGTGTGTGTGTGTGTGTCTCCTTTTCCTCTGTGTCCAAATTTCTGTCTTCTTAGAAGGACGCCAGTCATTGGGTGTCCACCTTAATCCACCCCACGAATTCATCTTACCTTGTTTACATCTGCAAAGACTCTGTCCCCAAACAAGATCATATTCACAGGTACTGAGATGTCTCAGATGGGGCTGCTCTGACAGAATACCATCTAGTGGGTGGCCTAAGTAACGTTTATTTCTCATAGTTCTGGAGGCTGGAAGTCTGAGATCAGGGCACCATCATGGTTAGGTTCTTGATAAGGGCCCTCTTTCTGGTTTATCGATGGCCATCTTTTCACTGTATCCTCACATGGTGGAGAGGGAGTGAACTAGGGTCTCTCTAGGGTTCCCTAGAGGAACCTCTCTAGAGGTTCCCTTATAAGGACACCACCACCATCACAGGGACTCCACTCCCACGAGCTCATCCTATCCAAATGACATCCAGATACCATCACATTGGGGATTAAAGCTTCAACATATCAATTTGGGGATGTTGCAAACATTCTGTCTGTAGCATGGGGGTTAGGGCTTAAACACATGTTTTTGGGGGGACACAGTTTGACCCACAACAGTAGGCATCTTTCTTTCTTTTTTCCTTCCTTCCTTCCTTCCTTCCTTCCTTCCTTCCTTCCTTCCTTCCTTCCTTCCTTCTCTGTCCCCTATTTCTTCTACTTAAAAAGAGGAAAGCTCCCCTCAACCCCAGCTAGCTAATAGTACAGGAATAACTGGCTTTGTGAATTAGAATGAAAAGTCATCGACTGCTAGAGCAGGAGGAGAAACTACAAGATACGGTCCATTTCTTTTATTTTACCAACTGAGGCCTAGTGGGAGGAGAGTATTGGGTTAAGATCAGAAATCTGGTCTGGGGTAGAACCAGTCATCAAACTCCTCGGGTTTTCCAACTCCCAGGTCAGGCTTTTGTGTTTTGTGGGTTTTGTTGTTTTTCTTTTTTTTTGCATTCCCTCTTGATAAAGATGTTCACAGTTGTGGTTGACAACCTTCACGTGGCAACGGTGCGCTGAGGCAAATTCCTGTAAAACCAGAAATAGCTGGGGAAGTGGAAGGCAAACTTGGTCCTGCCAGTAAGTTGGAGTTCTTGGCCGTCTGTTGGGGAGGGGGGAGTTGACAGCCAAAAGCCCTGCCGGGCTCCCAGATCTCTCTCTTCTACCCGTTTCAGCTCCACCCGTCGGTATTTTTATTGAGCTTTTCACCCCAACTGGGCCCTGGGGATTCACTGATAAGAAGAGTAGCTGCTGTCCCTGCCCTCACACAACTCGCAGTCCAGTGAGGGCTGAAATGGTGCTAGACTCGACTGGCCACTCATGTATCTCAGGGGCTGTCAGACGAGAAGGACCTGACAGGGGCACCCGGGTCAACTGGGGGTGGGGGGAGCGGAGACCCAAAAGATGATTAGGAGTTATCGGGAAAAGGAAGAGTGGAGAAGGGTTGGAGGTGCGACAGTGTTCCAGACGAAGGGAACGTGTGCTTGAGGGCTTGGAGGTGAGCAAAAAGAAGGCATGTTGGAAGAAGTGAATGGAATTCAGTCTGGGTGAAGCACAGGGTGTGTGTGTTGGCGGGGGAGGGGGGCATCACCAACAGCTTTGTAGACTTTATTTCAGACATTTGGTTTTTTTCCCCCGAGGCAACGGGAAGTCTTTTCAGGGGAGTCTGGGCGTGGAGGAAGCATTCCGGACGGGGACTCCAACCCCCAGATGAGGCTGAGCAGAGCTGTCTTCTGAATAAAGAAAGCATCGGGATAGCTCCCTTCTGGGTAGAGCCACCTTTCCTGTCTTTTACTCTCCAGATAACGTCAGTTCAGAATTAGCTACAGCACCTGCCACAGGCCCTGCAGCTAGAGAGTTCTCTTTAGAGTGGAGCGCACGGGTTTCAGTCTGTGGTTCGGTTCTCTGTGTGTGGGCGTGTGTGTGTGCACCTTTCTGCTAGCCCACACTGGAACACTTAAAGCCTAGTACACATTGGCCTTGTTTTTTAGCTTAATTGCCTCGGTAATTGCCCCAAGGACTCTTTCGTCCTTTTGCAATAGTTCAGTCTGAGCTTAGAGTTCCTCTGGATCTACTCTTACCTTCCTGCGCAGGAGTCGAGCTGTGGTTTCCTCTTTGCCTGTCGCTCTGAGCCTATGTGCTTTCCATCTCCAGGGAATTCTTCAAATTCAAGTACGCGGAGCACCCCCGCGTCTCCCAACCGTTCACGGGGTTGCAATTAGATCCTCTTGAGGCAATGGAGATGAGTTCACCGCCTTTGCAACCACTTATCGCTCCCCTAAAGTGCCCATGTAGCCACTTTTCCCCCTAAAGCCCCCTGTGAAATTTTAATATGGAGATACACTGTATTTCTCTTTATGTATTATGTGTATATCTGTGCTTCACACATAAAAAGCATAAGGCTTACTTACGTTTTTGTAACATGCAGGATTGAGAATGACATTTTATTTTATTTATTTATTTTTTAAAGTTTATGTTTATTTCTTTTGAGAGAGAGAAAGCATGTGCGTTCGGGGAGGGAGGGGCAGAGAGAGAGGGAGAGAGAATCCCAAGCAGGCTCCTCACTGTCTGCGCAGAGCCCGGCATGGCGCTCGATCTCATGACACGTGAGATCATCGCCTGAGTTGGAATCAAGAGTCAGACGCTTAACTCAGGCGCCCCCAAGAATGACATTTAAAAAAAATTTTTTTAATGTTTTATTTAGTTTTGAGACAGAGAGAGACAGAGCATGAGCAGGGGAGGGGCAGAGAGAGAGGGAAACACAGAATCCAAAGCAGGCTCCAGGCTCTGAGCTGTCAGCACAGAGCCCGACGCGGGGCTCAAACTCACAAACCGCGAGATCATGACCTGAGCTAAAGTCGGATGCTTAAATGACTGAGCCACCCAGGCGCCCCTAGAATGACATTTTAAAGATAAAAGTCAAGTTTAAAATAAAAAAGCTACTAACAATAAACATATTTGTTCATTTGAATTTGCAGAGTAACTTTTATTTACTTGAAAATTGCAATGGGTTAGATTGCATGTGCAGATTTCCAAATTATAGAACTAGCAATGGGATCAATAAAAATAATAGTAGCAATGGGATCAAATTGTAAAAATTCAAAACTTGTTTTTCTAGTGAAAGTAAATACATGGAAAAAAAACAAATTAACTTCTTAAAAACACTTCTAGTGCACTTGTAACTATTGCTTGGCCTGGGAAAATAACTTCTAGTTTAATTAGCTGCTAGATATTTATTCAGATCCTACCTACACTTTCTTTGCAGTTGATGTAATTAATGATGGTTGAATGATATTTTTAGAATTAAATAGTGTCATAAAATATAAATTGAGGACCAAATGTAAATAACATTCCCAAGGCAGCCAATGGCAGCTAATAGGCACACACATGTGACCACTTGTCATATAATTTCTAGGATGAACACTCAATCCAAAGAAGTCTTCCGGTCAAGCTGTGTGTTGGTCATAGTTTTGTAGGACTGATCTTGGGTGCGTTTTTTGGATCATCCATAATTCATTGTCAATGCTGTTCATATGATGGCTAGGAGAACCCAACAGGAAAACTAAATTCTAAGCACAAGATTTTGGTAGGTGGGGTGAGGTCTCGAGGACCACAAACCATTGTAATATGTAAGGTTTTCTTGCTTCCCTCCTCAGGAAACAATTTTCACCCTCTCAGAGGCTTTGTGGTGTCCAAGAGGCCGCACGGTGTATCTGACTATATCCTCTTAGGAATCTTTTTTTAAAAATATTAAATATAATTTATTGTCAAATTGGTTTCCCTACAACACCCAGTGCTCATCCCAACAGGTGCCCTCCTCCATGCCCATCACCCACTTTCCCCTCTCCCCCACCCCCCATCAACCCTCATGTTGTTCTCAGTATCCAAGAGTCTCTTATGGTTTGCCTCCTTCCCTCTCTGTAACTTTTTTTTTCCCCTTCCCCTCCCCCATGGTCTTCTGTTAAGTTTCTCAGGATCCACATAGGAGTGAAAACATATGATGTCTGTCTTTCTCTGCTTGACTTATTTCACTTAGAATAATACCCTCCAGTTCCATCCACGTTGCTACAAATGGCCAGATTTCATTCTTTCTCATTGCCGAGTAGTTTTCCATTGTGTATATAAACCACATCTTCTGTATCCATTCGTCAGTTGCTGGACATTTAGGCCCTTTCCGCAATTTGGCTATTGTTGAAAGTGCTGCTCTAAACATTGGGGTACAAGGGCCCCTATGCATCAGCAAGGAGTCTTTTTTTAAAAACAATTTTAATGTTTATTTATTTTTGAGAGAGAGAAACAGAGTGCAAGCAGGGGAGGAGCAGAGAGGGAGACACAGAATCTGAAGCAGGCTTCAGGCTCTGAGCTGTCAGCACAGAGCCCGATGTGGGGCTCGAACCCACAATGGTGAGATCATGACCTGAGCCCAAGTCACACGCCCAACTGACTGAGCCACCCAGGTGCCCCAGGAGTCTTTTTTTAAGTTTATTTATTTATTTTAAGAGAGAGAGATTGCACACGTGAGAGAGCGGGGAAAGGGCAAAGAGAGAGAGAGTCCCAAGTAGGTTCTGCACTGTCGGCAGAGAACCGGATACGGGGCTTGGTCTCACAAACCATGAGATCACGACCTGAGCCAAGATCACAAGCTAGACACTTAACCGACTAAGGCACTCAGCTACCCGTCCTCCTCAGAGTCTTAATTCTCTAACATTTAGGGCCCAGGAGAGCTGGATATTAAAAGGATATGGGGCAGAAGATGAGAAAAGATTCAGGGCATGAGCCATTGGTCTGGGAGGGCAGCGCAGGTAGGGTACTGAAACAGGGGGACTCCACCTCCTTCACGGGCAGATGAGGACGGGATCCAACAGGAACCCAGAGGATGCACCGTTTGCTAAGAATCCCAAGCCACCACCTCCAGACAAAGGCTTCTTTTCCACTTCACCTCATCTACCTGAGCCCAAGGGAGGAAGTGACTGGATAGCCGAGTTTGACTGTTTGCCCCTTACATACCCAAGTAGTTTTAAGGTGGAAAGCTTGAGTGGATACCTTTCTGAAATGTACTCAGTCACCACTTGAAGCAAATACTGCTGAATATAACTTAGCTTTTATTGGAGGCTTAAAATCTTCCCAAGAGGAATCAGTTCTTGAGGTACCAGGAGCAGTTTGTCTAGCAAACGGTCTGAGACCACTCTGGGTTCTTGGGCTGATGTTTCTGAGTTTCGTTTTTGTTCGTGTCTCCTTCCCTGGCAGGCCAATAACTGTCACTTTGAGTTGTTGTGAGTGGCCTACTGGTAGCACTCTTTCTCCTCCCTGACATTTGATGGTTCTCAGATGTTCTCATGGCCGTCAGTCACCAATCCTGTAAGAACTTTGTATAACGTAGGAGAAGGGAAGGTCTCAGTGAGGAGCTGTCCCGAGTTCTGGATTGGCGAAACGCGTAGTTAGGGTTGTGCTGGATAAGCAAGCGATCGGTGTAATGTCTTCTCAGAAGAGCTTCTAGAAAGTGTACATATGAAGAAGTTTGTGTCAACGGGCCGTTCAAGACTACTTTTGAGAGAGTTCAGCCTTGAATCAGGGGCTGCAAGTTCCCAATTCCTAACAAAGGTAACCCCTGGGAGAGCTAGGTTGTTCTGTATGTGGTCATACGTACCTGCTGAAGTCATCTAATCAAGTAGCACTATCCGATGGTGTTTTTAAGAAGTGCTAATTAACATTTGGTTGGGAAAATGTAATTACTTGAATGGGGATTTTTGATCCAGACACTCAGCTATTCTTAGGACATCTTAAACTTAAACACACTTTTCTTTCACTGAACACACTAAGACATAACGTTCGTAGCCCCTGTATGTGTGAGCACTTTAAATTTTCAGCATTTGTAAAGATCGAGTCCTTGTGTATTGACCTTGTGTCTGTTTAACAAAGTATTCTCAGGATAACACAGTACGTGGTCCCTCTTGATGTCAATTCCATGGTTCTAGTTTAATTTTTAAACCTTTAATCTTATGTGTTACACCAGTATATATTACGTAGATAGGTCTTGAAATGGAAAACCTTTGAAATGGTGCAAAGTAATGATGTATTAAGTATCACAGTTTGAAGACGGCAGTGAAAACATCCGGAAAGAATAGAGGAAGAGTAAAGAAAGGAAGACAGACAGAGAGAGAAAACGAATCCTCAAGGGGAGTAATAGGGTTTTGCAAATACATTGCCGCATCGCCAAGACTGACAGCCGAAAAGGTCAAGGCCATTTGAACATTGCAGGAGATGAAGTCCAGGTTGCCTTTGAGAAGTAACGCTGTTTTTGAGTTACTCAAAATTGTTCTAAAGGGGGACAAAAGGGAATCACAGCAGGACTTGCGGCCCGCTACCTCATGGTCTGACAGATTCTTGTGTTCTGGGCAAGGGGGTCAGCACCCTAGGGGAACTGTCCCCATGAATGTCAGAATACTTTCTAGGCATCCAAGCGTCTGGGGGCTGGCAAGCCCTGTTGTGAACTGATGGCCAAACTGCCATTAGGTACACGCTCATTACTGCCAACAGTTCAATTACGGGTCCCCCAATGTGGGTGTGGTTGAACCTTCCCGGCCTTTCAGTGGTAAAGATGGACAAACCATATTTATTTGTTTCTTTCAACAGATTTTTGTGGTGCTTTACTGTACTATTTCCTGCTTTGTTGTAACCAGTGGCCACTGACATTAGAGAGCCTGTTTGCATTGAAGCAGTCTGGATCGGAGCTGATTTGGGAAGGCATTTTTAGGGTAATTGTATCCAGAGTCATTTTTCCCCCTTTTATTCATTCGAAAAAAGCTGGCCTTTAGGATTTATTGTGCAGCCTGCATACACGAGACCTATTCTCTCACTGGGAAATTCTATCCTTCTTGCTGAGAAATTTTGGCATGAAATTATGGTCCCTAAGTATGAGGAGGGGATTCCTGGATAGTGTTTGAATAGGCAGGTGTGTACTCTGTATGGGACTGACCAGGGTGGGGTGGGATGGGGTGAGGGAATAAGGAAACGGGGAGCCAGAGCAGTTGTGGGAGGGAGGTAGGAGCTGAGAAGGAAAAACAGGCCACTGTTGTTTTCACTTCCACCAGCCTCTCACGTTTTGCAAGTAAGCGTGTCAATAGAAAGCCTTCCGCAAGCCCAGGGCGTCCTCCTGTGACCGGAGGCACTTGGCTGCTTTTCTGCATTTGCAGAAGGACGGGAGGATGTTTACAAGAGCTGGGTACCTACCGTGTGCCAGGCGCTTCCACACGTGCTCTGTGTATTCTCCCTAGAATTTGCGTCTAATCAGAACCTCAGAAGGGGACTTTGTTTAGAAATAGAATCCTTGCAGATGTCACCAAGTTAAGGTGAAGGTCATACAGCATTAGGGTGGGCCCTTTGTTCAGTGACAGGTGTCTTCAGAAGGGAAATGATTGGAGATCCACAGAGACCTACGGGGCCGTGTGAACATGGGCACGGAGACTGGAGTTCCGCAGCTACAGGGCAAGGAACCCTACAGATTGCTGGAAACCACCAGAAGCTGAAAGAAGCCCGAAGTGCCTTGGGAGGAAGCAAGGCCCTGCTGGCGCCTTGATCTCAGACTTCTGGCCTCCGGGGGGGGGGGGGGAGAGAGAGAGAGAGAGAGAGAGTAAATTTCTCTTGTTACGTCAGCCCTAGGAAACTAAGACACCCTGTAAATAAGGACTTTGGACAACCCGTGTGGGTAGATCCTCTCCGGTGCCTTTTGTAGACTGAGGAGCGGAGTCTGATTCGGGACGTTCTGCCTGGCTTGCAGCACAGATACTGCGTGAGCACCTGTGACGGGCCGGGCACTTGGAGGGTTGCAGGTGGCCAAGTGTGGCCCTTGCCCCCAGGAAGCTCCCTGAGTGTGTATATGGAGTCATGACCACTTCTTCTGGGTTGGGGTGGGGGCCAGAAACAGAGATCGATATTCCTCAGAGACCTCGTGACCCTAGGCTGTTAGTCCTGGGCTGCCTTCATTTGCTTCTAGGCTTCTGTGATGCCCCCCTCCCCCCTTTTTTGGGTGTCTCTTCTTGATTCAAAGAAGATGAATGGCAGATGAGCCAGTCTGAGGAAATCCTGATGGAGACGTGCCCCCTGTGCCCGCTGCTCTTACCTGATTCTTTCCTCACCCACAAGAATTGCGGCGACAGCTTAATTTTCCTTGGAGAGGGTGTTGGGATCGAGGAACGTTTCTCAGGCTCGGGACGTCTGATGTGGATTTTGAGGACTTTCTCTAGTGGGAGAAGGGAGGGAGGCCCAGGATGGAGGCCTCGGTGGGGAAGGCATTTCAGGCCGAGGAAGGGGTGGGAAGAAAGGGGCCGGGCCGGCTGGGTGCCAGTACCGCACCGCTGGCGTGTCGGTCGTGTGGCCTTGCGGGGTGGAGGGAGAGGAGGAAGAAAGGGAGGTTGACGCCGTGAGGAACCATTATTTTTTTTTTTTCCTGTGTTTAATGGCCTTATGGAAATAAGGTATAATTGACGGGAAACAAACAGCATGTATTGTCACATGTGCGGTTTCGATGTGTGTGTGCACCTTGAAACCATCCCCACAGTCAAGATAGGGAGTCTGTGAAGTCCTGCGTTTTCTAATCACCTACCTGTGTAAGACGGACGTGTCTTGTCGTGGCGTCAGCTATAACAACCTGCCCCGATGAATCACATGCAGAAGCAGGTAGGAAAATCCGGCTGTCCTCTATTAGACCAGACGTTCCAGAGGTTTGCAAAATGACAGATCCTTGGTACTCTTGCCTACGTTTCTGGTTGCTTTGGCAAATAGGGCTATTTTCGGTGAAGCGTGGTTGTTTTTCATACAGAGTGGCACTTATGTCACCACGCAATTTTATTATTTACGTTAACGCGTAGTTAGTTGGTTTATAATGGCTCACTTTAAACGCATCATTACCTGAATAGTTTATAAACTTTCGGGTTTAATTTCTTTTTTAAGTGAAAAAAATGGTCAAGTTTGTTTGTTTGGTTATTTATTTTGAGAGAGACGGAGACAGCGCAAGTGTGGGAGGAGCAGAGAGAGGGGCTCAAACCCATGAACTGGGAGATCGTGACCTGAGTTGGAACCAAGAGTCGGGTGCTTGACCGACTGAGCCACCCAGGTGCCCCATAATTTCTTTTTTTTTTTTTTAAGTGTTTAAGGTAGCTATTCATTTAAGTCATCTCTACACCCAGCATGGGGCTGGAACTCACGACCCTGAGATCAAGAGTCACACGCTCTTCTGTCTGAGCCCACCAGGTGCCCCTCAGTTTTAATTTCTACTACGATAAATATTGACAGTTATATAAGCCACGTAAACAGAAACCCTCCGGCATCCTCAGTTATTTTTGGTTTCAAGAAATTGTCCTTTTTCCCCCTGCCCCCTCTCAATTCTTGTTAAGGTTCTGAGATCAGAACATTTGAGGATTGCTGGCTATAGAGGGCTTTGAATGCTGTGCTAAGGTTTGTGGGATTTTTACTTATTTTATTTTATTTTTTTACCTAAGTGGTGCAGATGTATTGAAGATCTTTCGAGCAGGGGAGTGACAGGCTCCACCTTGGTTTTAGAAGGATGCCTCTGGCAGCACAGAGAAGGGGGAAGACTGCGAGGATCCGGGCATAAAAGAAGGAGCACCTGCCAGAGGGGCGGGGCCGTGGGGGCTGGCCGGAAGTGCTCTGCCTTGAAGGGCCGTCAGGACAGAAGGTACAATCCCGGGACGTTGTTCTCAGAGGATGCGGAAGTGAACTGGCCCCCCAGAGAGGGGAGGACCTCAGGTAGTCCTTCAGAGGAAAGCAGCTTCTTGTCTCCAAGGTTTCTGGCTGGACAGTGACAGCCAGACTAGCAAATACATATGCAAACATAAATGTGCTTAACGACCCCGGCTCCCTTATCAGAATCTTCAAGGCACGGATCTCAGAGGCAAGAAGGCCCCCATCGGCCTTTTCATCTCCTGGCTCCCTTGTCTTGTTCGTCCGGCTTATCAAACTTAGGGGGAAGGTAGTGTTGGCATTGCTGCGTCCTACCTTTGGCAGTGTGTTGTTACCACATTTTTATGTCGACTGGCCTTCGATTGCTCTCCAAATGCTCATTCTTCTTTCCACTGAAGGAAGCGTAACAGGACCTCTACTTGCCAATATCTCTTTAGCCGTTAGCCTTTAGTTCTGTGTGGATGATGGCAACCCCCAGCACCATGATGAAAATAAGTAACGTTTTGATGAGCGCGCGTTCTGTTCTTTTCATAGATTACTGCATTTAATTCTCAGCAGGCCCATGGAAATGAGGGAGGCATTATTTTGGTTCCTTGGTACATATGAAGAGGAAATCAGGGCTCACAGTGGTATCACCGTGTGCCCGAAGTCCCGTGGCTTGCGAGTTGCCAAATCCTCTTTCTCACCCTCTGTCCTATACCTAAAAGCCAAAAATCACTTCTTTCCCCAAACCGCTAAGAATCAGTGGCAGATTTTGAAGATCCGTGCACTTCACGAAAGTTTTCTTGGAGAGGGGACTATGGTTATTCTCTGGAAGTTTACACCTTGTCTATTTTTATTGTGTGCCGTTCCACTTATGATGCTTTTATGTGGTGGTGTTTTTCTCTTCCCCTTTCTGTTAGCTGCCAGTTTTATCTAGAGAACCTACAGCTGATTATCTGTGCTAGTTTCGCAGATACGCGACAACTGAAATATCGACAGTAAACATCTCCATCATCGCTTGCAGCTTCGACAAAAAAAAAAAAAAAAAAGGTGGTGAAGCACATTTATCCTAACTGCGTTGTGGGTACTATCTGTCTTCGTAGTCAGGTGACAGATACACTCGCAAAGAGCCGGTGTTTGCGGCACCGATTTCTATGTCACAGAAGGAATGCGGTGGTCTCGCTTAGCCTGTGCCCTCCTCAGCAGAGCCGGTACCTTGAGTGCTTGAGCCCTGCAAAGGCTTAGGTTGGCCTGCGCTCCCGGGACCTCGTGTTTGTGGCTCTCAGACTAATCACCGTGTTGGTCCCAGGGCGCACTAAACCCGGGACCTCGCATGTACAGAAGCGAACACGGTTGGCGTTGCATTATCAGGCACCTGCTTTTCACTGTCAGTTCACAGATAGTTACTGAGCACCTACTGTGTACATATCAGGCACCAGAATACTGAATAAGATGGGGATGATCTCCATTTTCATGGTTCATTAGGGGAAACAACATCAAGGAGCTAAAGAGAAATACATAAGAGATGTGGGGAAAGGCTACAGAGAAGACGCCCCAGTCTAGGGAGTCTGAGAAGGCTTCCCCAAGAAAGTGACCTTGCAGCTGGCTTGGGAAGGCTGTGGTGGGGTTCATCTCTGATGAGAAGGGAGGAGAGCATTGCGGGGGGAGGGCTCAGCAGATGGGAAGGCCCGTCAGTGGAGGAAACAGCAGCGTGGTAGAGAAAGGAGGTCCAGCAGGGCTGGGGCAGGAGAGGGGAGGGAGGGTGGCCAGAGGTGATGCTGGCTTTGCACTTGTTTCCATGGCAGTGGGAAGTCATTAAAGGAGTGCCAGCCTGGGGTCACGTGGCCCAATTTGCATTTACCTGTGGAAAAGGCCAGTGCGGTTACTATTCATTCCACAGATGATTAATGAGCATTTACTACATTCCAGGTTTTGTCCTGGGTTCTGGGCATAAGTCAGAGAAAAAAACAGAAGTAGCGAGTCCCTGCCCTTGTGGGATTTACGTGCATGTGTTGGGGGTGGTGGTGGGGCTGGTAAAAAAAAAAAAGAAGCAAGTACATATAGAAGGGCAGTCGTGGTCCAGAAGTGCGGGGTGGCAGAAAGGGTGCCGATTTACATAGAGAGGCGATGGATGACCTCAAGCAGAGGGCGGCGTTTCTGCAAAGGCCTGAAGGGAGGGGACAGAAGGCATGAGGGAAAAGAGTGTTCTAGACGGACAAGAGCAAGGTAAACAGGTCCTAAGGAGGGAAGATAATGGGGGTGCTCAAGGCCCCGTGACAAGTCCAGTGTGGCTGGAATGGACTGAGCCAGGCAGGGTGGTGGGAGTCGAAATCCCCAAGGCAGTAGGGCCCCGGATGGTGGAAAGTCTTGCTGGCTGGTGTAAGGATTTCAGCTTTCCCGCTCGGTGAGAGGAAAGCCATCAGAGGAATGAGGAGAGGTGCGTGATCGCTTGACCAGGTCAGTCTGATTACTGCCCTGGCCTCCCCGTCGTGGAAAGAAGGAGATGACCCCTTGGGCCAGGGATTTGGGTGGGTAGGAGGCTAGGTCAGAATGACTCAGTACAGAACTGATTTGTATAAGGGGAAGGAGGGAAGTGGGGAGACCCGGGAGCAGGGTGCTGCATGAGACTGGGAGAGAGCCAAGGTGTTCTGGCCCTGAATGGGGCCGCCGGGGATGGAGCGGGGCGGGCAGGTCTGAAAGAGAGTTAGAGTGCAGAGCTGACCTCAGGACTTGCTGCTGGGTGGGGAGTGGGGAGGGGTGAGACTCCCGGATTTCTCATTGCAGCCCCTGGATGATGTCATTTACTGGAAGCACTCACTAGACACAGAGCAGTGAGTGAGGTGGGGAATGATTCCAGTTTCGATTGGGGTTAAGTTGGAGATACCTGTGAAAACCTGAAAGGGGAGAAGAAGAGTAGCTCATTGGATGGGCAAGTCTGGATTTCAGATGCCTGACCCGTGCTGGAAACGTAGATTTGGAGGTTGACTGTGCAGAAGATACGAATGCGCCATTAAGCCATGGATTGTGGATGAGCTTGTACAAGACTAGAGGGTCTGGAAGAAAGGGCATGACCCAAGTTGAGGAACACTATTTTTTTAAAGTTTGGAGGAGTCAGGGGCGCCTGCGTGGCTCAGTCGGTTAAGCGTGCGACTCTTGATTTCGGCTCAGATCACGATCTCGCGGTTCGTGAGTTCGAGCCCCGCATCGGGCCCTGCGCTGCCAGCGCAGAGCCTGCTTGGGGCTCTCTCTCCCTCTCTCTCTGCCCCTCCCCTGCTCGTGGGTGCTCTCTCTCCCTCTCTCAAAATAAATAAATAAAACTTAAAAAAAAAAGTTGGAAGAGTAAAATCAGTAAGACAGATAGAAACGGAATGTCCGAGGGAGTGGAAGGAAAATCAGAGTGATGTTCTTCACGGAAGCCAGGTGTTTCAAGGAGGAGGGATTGGTCAACAGCCTCACTCCTGCTGTTCCAGTGCCTTTGTACATGCTGTTCCTAGTACCTTGACCCCCTCCCCCAGCTGCTCTGCATATTTCTCCCACATTGTGCCCTATTTTACCTCTTGGGCCTAGGGACCGGTATAGTGCCTGACATGTAGTCCCACCTAAGTGTTTGTTGAGAAAATGAACTGGTGAATCTGTAGAGGGCCCACGGCGATGACAGGTCTCACTGCATTTAGGTTGCCTCTTTCATTAAGGTGCACGCAGATCATTTTCAGAGGAGCAGAACGACCAATTTCTCCCCCTTCCAATCACCGTTGTACACTTCTGGAAGCCTGAACGTTCTTAGCACCTTTAATTGGCCACCCTCCTTTGTTTAGTCTACTTCTCAGGCCTGGAAGGGATTGGACAGTTTATTGAATACGTTCTTTAAAAACTATGCTAACATTTAGGGGTGATTTCAGTGATCTGACCATTCTCCAGTGTCTCTGTATGCACACCCGGGCACATAGCTCGTGCCCATTTTTGTGGATTCCTGGGTGTTTCTTACAGTCCTTTGTAGGCAGTGAGGCACTCAGTAAATCTTTACCCACCTTGCATGGTGGGATGGTGATGGCTCTATATTAATTAGTACCAAAGGCAATTTCATATGCACAAGCTCCAAATCTGGAACCAGAAGACCTAGGTCAGGGTCTGCTGTCTGCCTCCTAAGCAGCTCGATGTGGACCAGTCACTTGACACCCGTCAAACTCCGTGTCAGCTCTCTAATCAGCAGTGAGGGGATCAGGCCTCAGTCAGAAGGCTGCTGGGAGGCTCCAGGGAGGTCGTGCACGTGAAAGTGCTTTGGAACCTGGAAATCGGTCCCCTGTGGAAGGGGTGCTTATTATTGGAACCCCAGCCAGAGCCTTCTGAGGCCTGAGGAGACAGGACCCTTACCGAGTGCACTTGGTCTGTATGAAGGGAGGTGCTCTTAGGAAAATGCATGGTGGGCCGCGGGTCACAGACCTTTTCTTTGGGCCCAGTGCGCACCTCCTGTGACCAGACCGTTTTATGCTTAGTGCAGAAAGAGCCCCCTGGGTTGGGAGGGGCTGCTGTCCTTCTCCTTCAGCTGGCCTTCTCGACTTCCACACTGGCTCTTCTAAGGCAGCGAGCGATGTGGGTAGTGACTTGGGTTTTGTGGTCGAGTCGAAGCGGGTTTGAATCGCAGCTTTGCGACTTCGTGGGTGTTGAGGCTTGAGAAACCTACTTAACCCCTCTAAGCCTCAGTTTGCTCGTCTACGATGTGGGGCTGGCAGGACCCCCTACCTCACAGGGCTATTATGAGGAATAAAAGAAATGGTGCATGTAATGTGCTCAGTAAGTGCTTAATAAATGCTGGTTGCCCCTGTCATTATTGTTGCTGTCAATTCCAGTGGGTCCTTTCAACTTTGCATCGACAAAGGACAGTCCCCAGAGTCAATCTTGGGAGAAGAGAGCAAGGACACTTCCACTTTTGAACCCTTATCTATGACATAGTCTTCAAGGCCAGTGACTAGAACTCGTTCATCTCTGTATTCCCAAGGCCCAGGCTAGCGCTCTGGCCAGAGCAGGCGCTGACTACAAGGCAAAGGACTTGAACTAGAACCGGATGCGTACAGGTTGCTTCACAGTGGTTTTGAAAGGGTTTTCCTAAACACGCACACGCATCCCAGCTCGGTAGGTGAGTCATTGGATGGCGCTTGGCCTGCTGTTGTAGGCCTCAGAGTTGGCTCCGTCCGCGGATACGAGGGTTGTGTTTTTGTGAGGAGACTGGCAAAGCTGAAAGAATGCTCCTGAAGTAGGGCCTGCTTTGGCTGTGGCCAACTCCCCACCGCGGGGCCGGTGGGTGGACGCCTCTGGTGGGTTTCTCCCTGCTCAGCCTGACAGGCACTGCTCTCTTCCTGCCCTACGCCACTCGCTGCCGCTTGTATAATCCCCACCGGGTAGGCAGCTGTGGGGAAAGCACAAAAGGCATGAGGTCCGGACCAGGCAGCCAGAGGATCAGGTCCTAGTCTTGGCATCTTCCTGGCCGTGTTGTTTAATCTCTCGGTCAGTTTCGGGTCGACAGTGAGAATCGTGACGCTTCCGTGGTGGAGCGATTGTGAAAAGTCCCGGGATTGCCGAGGGAAATTGACTACTTATATGTCGGACATTTGTCCATTCTTCATACATGCCCTGAATGCCTCCTCTGGGCCAGGCTCACCGTGAGGTGTTCTAGATTATGCCAAGAAGAGGTAGCGTAGCAAGCCTGACTGCTGTCCTTTGGAAGGCCTGCTTGCAAGGTTGGTTCCTGGCTAGCATCTGGTGATCTGAACTTCAGGAAGGTTGCCACCGTTCCCTAAATGATAAGAGGGCTCACTGTGCCTAAACTGTTTGTACAAGCAGTGTTACTGATGCTGAATTTGGGGAGTCTGAATTGCTTTTAACTTTATTTTGAGAGAGACAGGGAGCACGAGTTGGGGAGGGGCGGGGGGGAGGGAGAATCCCAAGCTGATGTGGGGCTTGATCTCATGACTGGGAGATCACGACTGAGCTACCCAGGTACCCCTAGGGAGTCTGAAGTTTTGATAGGTGCTTGGCAGAGGGCCTATGTGAGCATCCCCGTAGAAAAACCTGGGACCTTTAGTCTAATGAGCGTCCCTGGTAGACAACCCTTCACCCTTTGCCGACTTTGCTTTGGATCCTTTTGTTGCAATAAATGATAGCTGTGAGTGCAACAATTTGTTGAGACCTGTGAGTCCTTCTAGCCGGTCTTTGAACCTTGGGGGGTGGTCTTGGGGACCTCTGACACACGGATGTAGATGTGAATGTTAGGCACACTCTTTGCCCTCGGAAGACTCACACTTTTAGATACAAAATGCGTCACGTAAGTATTTAATGACAATATAGTGAGTGAGGTTAGTGGCAGGGGACTGTGGTAGCCCTGAGGAGGGGCAGTGACTCTGGCCCCGGGGGCTAGAGAGCTTTCTGGAGGAGTTAACATGGGAGTTGAATCTTGAAGGGTAGTTAGAAGTTAGTTATGTGAAGCATGAGGAAAAGGCATTATACACGTTCAAAGTCCAACATGCTCTTCTAAATCACTTTAGATTTGATTCACCCCTTTCTTTAATAGTATCGTTTAATGGCGCTATGCTCGCTCATTCATCAAACCTGGGGTGAGGACTGTCTTAGACTATGCTGTGCTGTGTACTAGCGGTCCAGGAGTGAATAAGAATGGCTCCTGCTGTCACAGCAGGTCTGGCAGTTTATGGGTCGAGATGGTCGGGTTTGGAGGAAATCTTGATGCAAGGTGATGCACGTGATGATGAGAACACGTAAGCTCGCCTGGGGGTAGGCAAAGCCTTCTGTGAGAGGCAGTGTCGAGATGGAAGGCTAGGGAAGCTTCGGCTAACACGGGAGAGGAAACAGCATGTGCAAAGTCCCAGTGGCAAGACAGACCATGGTGTCTCCTGAGAACAATTAGTTGATCAGTGTATCTGGGGAGAGGCAGATGAAAGGGTGGTAGGCGGGAGCTATATTAAAATTTTTTTTTAATGTTTATTTTTGAGAGAGAGAGAGAGAGAGAGGGAAAGGGTGAGAGAGTGAGTGAACCGGGGAGGGGCAGGGAGAGGGAGACACGGAATCCCAAGCAGGCTCCAGGCCCCGAGCTGTCAGCACAGAGCCCCGCGCGGGGCTCGGGCCCACAGTCTGTGAGATCATGACCTGAGCTGAAGTCGGACGCTTAACCGACTGAGCCACCAAAGTGCCCCAGGCAGGAGCTATATTTTTACAGGTAGTAAGGTCAAGTGTAAGGAAACAGGTAGAAAGATGAAATGAGCTGTACTGAGGAATGGGAGAAAAACTGGAGCAGAACATCTAGAAAAGCTGTTGTCCAGGGTGAAGACTCAAGAAGGGTGGGACAGCATGAACATATGTTCTTGCCGTGCTGATCTGGAGTTGGGGCTTTGCCAGGTGGGAGAAATGGAAGGAAAAGGAGGTAGAGAAGTTAAGGATGTTGGCAAAGAGTGATTGGAGTCAAGGACTCCCATGCCTAAGATGGAACCAAGAGTGGGGGCGCCTGGGTGGCGCAGTCGGTTAAGCGTCCGACTTCAACCAGGTCATGATGTCGCGGTCCATGAGTTCGAGCCCCGCGTCGGGCTCTGGGCTGATGGCTCGGAGCCTGGAGCCTGCTTCCGATTCTGTGTCTCCCTCTCTCTCTGCCCCTCCCCCGTTCATGCTCTGTCTCTCTCTGTCCCAAAAATAAATAAACGTTGAAAAAAAAAATTAAAAAAAAAAAAAAAGATGGAACCAAGAGTGGCCTAATGGACTTCACGCAGGCTTCCTGGTCTTCTGACTTCTCTACTTTCTAGTGGCCAGACGATCGGCTTAAGTTTGAACTTCAGATATCAGAGTTGAACTGTTCTGGGTGAGTACAAATTCTAGAGGTCAATATGGATAAACGGAAGTGACCTCTGGAGATGAGGAGAGCAAGACACCGAGGGGCCAGAGGTTGGCTGTGTTACCTCTATGCGCATTGAAGTCATTTGGGTGCGGGTGGGACTTAAGGGGGAGTGGGAGACCCGGAGCCCCCAGCCAATGCGAGGGAGTGCTCAGGAGGCCTGGGGTGACAGTGATGAGGAGTGGGAGAGGGCACTCTGACTGCATGGTTGGGAACCTCCAAGGAGAAGGGACCCGTTTCTCCTAGCACGAGGTTGCTCTTCCTCTGCTATCTAAAGCTCAGTTTGACTGGAGACACTCTCTGCCTTGATCCTAATGGACGGACACCCTTCGAAATCTGTAGAACAGTCACCAATGTACTCTTTTCGCTACCTGCCCTCATATCCTCTGCATTTGTTTTGCCCCAGCTTCCTGGTGAGGAAATTTTCCTCCTGGTTCTGCCGAGAACTATCTATCCCCGGCTTGACCTCCCTGGGCCTCCTAGTGGGGCATTGGTGTTTGCCTGGGGAACTTGCTTCCGAAGAGCCTGTGGATATACGTTGGAAAGTTCCAGTCAACTGTCAGAAAAGAGTTATGTGGATTTCCCGCTCCCCCTCACCCCCCACCCAACAACCAACGGCTATTTATGTAGAAGAGGAGCACAGTTTCTACTAAAATGACATTTTACTGCATTCCCAAGTTTAAATACCATGAATTACTACGTTTGGTTAGAATTAACACTTTAAAGTACTTTGTTTAGACTGACTGTCATTCTTACGTTAAGTGGCAACATTAGGAAATGAACTAACAGCATTTCATTTTCCTTTGGAAGAATTCCCATAACTAAGATTAGAATCTACAGAAGAAAATGCACATTTTTCAGGGTCCTCTTGCTCTTACTTTAATTAAAAATGACAGCATAAATTTCAAACTAATCACATTATTTACTCTTAAGGGAGCGATAACATTTCTTTGCAAATGCATGTGGATCATTCATAAAAACTAATGGTATGCCTAGATTTGGATGCATACTTTGAAAATATAAGAAGACAAAAGTACTAAAAAACACTTTATGAAGCCATAATGAAATGAGAAAAAAAAATAAGGGAAATGAATAACATAGTCTCTTAAATAACACCTCCTGGGGGAAGTGCAGAACCTAATAACCCAGACTTTTTAATAAGCAAAACAAACATAAATATGAATATATCAAAATACTGTGGGTTGTTGCCAAAGTGGTGCTTAGAGGAAGATACATTATTCTAGGTGTTTATGTTGCTAAGAAAGGAAAAGCAGAGCATAATGAATTAAGCTTGCATCCAGATGTTTTTGAATAGGAACAATGTCAGAAAGCCAGAAGGAGTGGGCAGAATTAATAAACTTAAAAGTAGAAATAAGCTGGAGAAAAAGCCGATAAACCCTGTAGCTGATTTTGGAAAAAGAAATGAACAGTAGTTTCATCACAAATTTATTAAAAGAGAAATCACACATTCATTAAATTAGAAATGAGACAGGAGAGCTGACAACAAATGTAAAAGATTTAGAAATCTGCAGATAAAAAGTACTCTTTCCTGTCTGCTAATGAATCAGATCAATCAGACTGGGAATGAGTGACGCCTCACAAAATTACAAAATATAAAAGCTCATGCAAGATGAACCAGAAAACATGACCAGACCAATTGCAGAGAAAGAAACAAGAAGTTATTAAAAGTCTTACAATGGGGGCGCCTGGGTGGCGCAGTCGGTTAAGCGTCCGACTTCAGCCAGGTCACGATCTCGCGGTCCGTGAGTTCGAGCCCCGCGTCAGGCTCTGGGCTGATGGCTCGGAGCCTGGAGCCTGTTTCCGATTCTGTGTCTCCCTCTCTCTCTGCCCCTCCCCCATTCATGCTCTGTCTCTCTCTGTCCCAAAATAAATAAAAAACGTTGAAAAAAAAAAATTTAAAAGTCTTACAATGAAACCCACACAAACCGTGGGTATCTGGACCTACTACCTACATAGGAAGATCCCAAGGGTTGAAAGCCATGGTACTTTTTGACCACCTGGACTAGATCATTTACACACACACACACACACACACACACACACACTTATAAGTTCTGACCCATACAATGATTATATATGGGAGCTATTGGTAACACCGATTTACAGCTCATATACTAGGCTCTGAAAAGTTCAGTGACTTACCTGAGTGACACAGTATGTAACTGGTAGAGCTAGGATTCGAACTCAGATCTATCTGGCTAACAAGTTTATCATCTTTCCCCATGTTGTCCTTTCTACAAGTGTAAAAAAAATCCTGCCTCCCCTAAATTGTTTTTCAAGCCGAATTAATGCTGGTTTGCTCAATTCCCAAGTTACCTTTTGAGGAAATATGCTTGCAACCCCCAAGTTGGTAAAAAGAACAAAAAAGGAAAATTATAGGGCAACTTCTCTTATAGATAGCCATTATTTTCTAACAATTATAACATACTTATTTTTTTTTAATGTTTTTATTTATTTTTGAGACAGGGAGAGAGACAGAACATGAGCAGGGGAGGGGCAGAGAGAGAGGGAGACTCAGAATCAGAAGCAGGCTCCAGGCTCTGAGCTGTCAGCATAGAGCCCGACGCGGGGCTCGAACTCACCGAGTGTGAGATCATGACCCGAGCCGAAGTCGGACGCTCAACCGACTGAGCCACCCAAGCGCCCCATATTTTCTAACAATCATAAACAGGAAATAATTCCACTTAAAAATTTGTCTCTGACCGGGGCGCCTGGGTGGCGCAGTCGGTTAAGCGTCCGACTTCAGCCAGGTCACGATCTCGCGGTCCGTGAGTTCGAGCCCCGCGTCAGGCTCTGGGCTGATGGCTCAGAGCCTGGAGCCTGTTTCCGATTCTGTGTCTCCCTCTCTCTCTGCCCCTCCCCCGTTCATGCTCTGTCTCTCTCTGTCCCAAAAATAAATAAATGTTGAAAAAAAAATTAAAAAAAAAAAATTTGTCTCTGACCAAGTGAGATTTAATCCAGGAACACAGGATAGGCCGATAAAATTAAAATTAATGTGACAGTTCATCATATTAATATGAAAACACAGTTAAAGTAATATCTCAATAGATGTTGAAAAGGCATCTAACAAATGGAGCAGTTATTCTTGGACAGTGGATTTAACAACGCAAAAAGGAGAGTTTTCATATATTTAAATATTATGTCTAACTCATAGAGAAGAGAGTTCCATACAAATAGGAGAAATTACAGTTGATGAAGGTAGGACTCCTTTTTTTTTAAAGTTTTTATTTATTTATTTTTAAGTTTTTATTTATTTAAGTAATCTCTATGCTCCACGTGGGGCTTGACCTCACGAGCCCAGGTTCAAGAGTCGCCTGCTCTTCTGACTGAGCCACCCAGGTGCCCAAGGTAGGACTCTTACAGGTTTTTTCACACTGTGCTAGAAATATGAGCCATAGTAATTGGTAAGGAAAAAGGAATTAGATGAGCACCATCAGCAAAGAAAACCATACTTTTCTTCACTAGGCCGAGCAGTTATTGTATGCCAGGCATTGTGATAGGTACCAGGAGCATACCCCAGAAAAACTGCATTTCTAGAACATACAGGGTCATCACATACCAGTTGGTGTACATGAGGTTAACAACATGTTGAAATTCAAGGCCAATGAACACGAATAGTCATGTTCCTGGTTGCAAAAACACTAAGGAATATGATGAAGAAGAGAATTCATTTGCAATGGAGACAAAATACGCTAAATTCTTGGACGTTGATTGAGTTTGGGACGTGAGATTTATTTAAATGAAATGATATCATCCTAAAGGGAGGAATGGAAGGCATTGGATAAATGAACGGAGAGATACCTTGCTCCAGTTGGAAAGACAAAACATGGGAACGATTACAGTATTCTCTGAGTTCATATGGCGTATCGGTACGTGCCAATTAAAGACCTGGTGGGCTACTTCGTGAGATGGGACACATTGCTGGCAAAATTAGTCTAGAAAAACGAGCAGGAAGAAGTACTAAACAGTTTTCAAAATGATCATTGGATATCATACTTTCTGTGATGTATTTGTTCAATCTTGAGTTAGTCTCTCTTTCCATATCTATCCAGTTCCTAGCGCTGTGCCTGACTTATGAAAGGTCGTCCATAAACATTATTGGAAGAAGAGGGGACAGGGTCCTTATTGTATACGGGCTTTGAAAATGAGTTAGAGACCGACTAGTGGCTTTCTCCAGGGTGTCAGAGAGCTGATGAGATGGAACGTTAGTGACTTGGCCTCATCTTTAGGCAAGCAGGCAGGAGTGGTCCTAGTCAGAGAAGAGGAGAACGTGCCAGGATCTGGTAGCCTGCCCGCTGCCATTTTTCAAGCAGAAGAGGGATCTGCCTCCTAGCTCTCTGCCTGGGCTTTTCCTCGGCACGTGGAGTGTCCAGACTGTGCCACCGTGGCACTTGGGAGAGACCTCGCTCATCAATCACCATGTTCATAAAGAAACGTGAGAAGTTTGGACACGAGGACCAGTCTGCAGCTCATTGCTTCCTGCTGCTGCTGTGGGTCCGGTCCCTCCACTCTTCAGGTGTAAGAAATCCTCCTTCATTTTTTGAGGTCCGTCGCTGGTGTGAAACCATCTTTCTCAGAAGCCCCCAACAAACATGCTCTACGCTTCTGCAATAGTTGACTTGTTCCGCGGAGAGCCTAAAGAGGGCCATGTTAAACCTCATCCCATCCAGGCATGCCTCCCCACCAGATTCCTTGAGGGTAGGATTTAGGCCCCCCTCTCTCTCTTTTCTCCATCACATCAATTCTGAAGCTGGGCTGGTTCTTAGAATCACCTGAGCCTTAACAGACGCAGATATCCCTGATGTTGGTGATTCAGATTCAGTAGGTTTAGGGGTATAATAAATAGACGATGAATATATTGCATTATATGTTCTGTTGCATTGCACATATACACGTATATACATACATACATATATGTAAAGTTCCCAGATTATTTTGCTTAAGAACCAGGTTTGGAAAGACTGATTCCATAGCCTCGGACAGAGTGTCTCCACAGGGGAGGCCCACCCCCAACATTTACTGAATGAACGGAGTAAATTAGGTACAGTGTTCACGGTGGTTGTATTGTGTTGCTGTGCCCACATAGATGCTCCAGGTGCTGGAATGTACCTCAGGGGCCAGTCAGCAGTGACCATGGGATGGCCTAACCAGCGTTTTCCTTCCTATAACTAACAATTACAGGGCATTTGCTAATTTCCTCTAGGATGTTAGCACTAGGTGGTCCCCACTGTATCCCCCACTGGCTGACGAGCACAGTGTCTCACACACAGTGAGCGCTCAACTATTTAAGGAACGAAAGCAACGTTTTTTTTTTTTTTTTATATCAATTCTCACAGCGACCCTTTAAGGTGGTCATTCATAAATGAGGAAGTTGAAGTAGGCTGATGTGTTCAAGGCCATATGGCTGTGAGCAGTAGGGCTGCAGCTGTCGCTCGTGTCTTTGCCATTCTGAAGCCCGAGCCCCTAAAAGTTATGCCACATGACAGGAGGAGCCTTTCCAGTCCGTGGACTAGGCAGGGGCCGGGCCAGGAAGCACAGGGACGCAGGTAGCAGTTACCCCAGGCGGGACCGCATGGGCAGTGGGGAGAATAATTCGCAGCAAAGTGCTGGAGAAGATGTAGAGTATGGTACCTGGGGTGCCACCGTGGGGCTGGTGACTGGCAGTTGTGGCTGTAGGTAGTGATTGGGAGTCCCGGTCAGGACTGAGACTATTCATTCCGGGCCCTCAGAGATAGGGAAGGAATAAGACAGGAGCCCAGACCTGGAGGAGCTGGAGAACACCATCAGCCTTGAATGCAGTGGGACAAGACAAGAAACAGGTGACTGGATTTGGGGGACAAGGCAGGGTGTCACTCTCAGAAATAAGGCATCGCCCCAGCAGTGAGAACTGGAGCCGGGGCCCAGTCCTGAGGGTGATGTTGGAGCTGAGCTTCTGACGTGCCTGCCCTGGGTGAATTGTGTTTCCCCAACTGAGAAGAGGCTGGGACCCACGTGGAGGTAGAGGGGTGTCCGTGAGTCCAGGCTGAGGAGCTATCTAGAGGTAGAGAGAGAGGTGGACATGCCGTGACGTGAAAAAGGTTGGGGAACATCACTGGAGCCCCCTTCTTTCTTGGCCTTCCCCTCAGCACCGACGGTCCTGTCCACTTCTGTCCGGCCACCACCAGAGACGTGGCATTCAGCCTTCTCCTGGCCCCAGGCTCTTGAGTCACGACCCCCTTGCAGGGGGCAAGGTGCTTCACCACAGCTCTGAATCTCAAGACAGGAAGGCCACGTTCCAGATCCTCCCAGAGCTGGATATGGCTTGTGAGAGCCCCTTGGATGACTGAAAGGTCTTCCCGGGAGAGGGGCCACATTCCTGTCCTTTGAGAATGATTAGTTCCTGGACAGAAGAGCATTTTCACTCCCGTGGTCTCCTCACTTCCTCCCATCTGGTAACATTATCGTCTCCAAATTACAGATAAGGAAGCTGAGGCCTGAGCTGCCCAGGGCTCTCACAGTTGAAAAGTGGGGGAACCAGTAGTAACACCTGGGTCTTCTGACTCCAAGTCCAGTGCTTTCCTTCTGTGGCACTGTGCCCCATCCCTGATATTAAGATGAGTTCCGAAGAAGAAAATGTCAAGGTCAAAAATCAGGCCCACGGACACACCGGCATACCTCTCGAAGGCAGTACTCGAGACACGGTGGGTGTTGTGCCACTGGTGGGTGATTGGCCAAGGCAAGGTATGGCGAGCTGGAGTGAAGGAGGTAAGGCCTTTGGAGAGGCAAGCGGACCCAACAGCCTGGGATGTGCGTCAGCCCACAGGCCCCTGGGAAAGCTGTGCTCGGAGCCGAACGTAGCTTTTGGGGCTGTGGGCCTGGTGGGCGAGCCTTCTCTGCCAGCAGCGGGGGCAGGTGGGACTCTCCTGGTGATGTCTCTTCAGCCACACTTGGTTGTTGGAGAGTAGCGTCCTCCCGTGGTCATTATTCTCACTGATGGGCTATGACCTTGACTTCAACAAGTGCGATGGCAGTTGTTGAGCGGTGGGTGCTGTAGCTTCGTGTGACATTACAAACCCAGCACGGCCGAGCCCGTTCATTCCATCAGGATTTATTTAGTACCACTCCTGGGTCAAGCCTCTGTGTCCTGGGTGTTCAGGGTCCACAGATGAATGAGCCACAGTCCCTGCCCCCGGGGAGGTCACTGTCTTGGGTTTCAGACAGAGAATTCTAACCAGTGTGATTAGCGCTTCAGAGGGGCATGAATTGAGGGCAGTTTGAAGGCTCAAATTGGAGTGCTGGTGGGGTGAAAGGTCTAGAAAGGTTTCTCGGAGAGGAGGACTCTTGAGCTGAAATTTAAAAGATGAATGGGATTTATTCAAGTAGGAGAAAGGGCAGGGCATTCTAGGGCAGGGATCTGCAAATTCTTCCTGTAAAGGGCCAGATAGTAAATATTTTGGGCTTTGTGGGCCATAAAGACTCTGTCTCAACTCTTCAGCTCTGCCTGGGAGTGCAAAAAGTGTCATCGACAGTATGTAAGTGAACGGGCTCGGCCGCGTTCCAGCCATTGCTGACTGCCAAGTGCGTCCAGCCCTGTAAGGTATAGGCGCACTTAGTGTCCCCGTTGAGAGTGTGGCGAAATGGAGGCTCCAAGGGGCGAAGTGACTTGCTCAAGGCCGACCGTTTGCCTGCGTGTTAAGCACCTCACGTGAGTGGAGGAGAGACCCCAGGCGCGGGTAGCAGGGGCCAGACGCTTACGTGAGATCCGCAGGCGAATGAGCACATGGACCTGTTGTGACTCTCTACCCTTGTCCTTTCTCCCTACCGGACGACCCCTGTCCAAGGCCTTGGCTCTGTAGCAGCCGTGAGCCCGTCAGCCACACAGCTTCATCCAGGCTCATCCAAGTTCATCCCCAAACATAGGACCCGGCACTGAACTGATACCCAGCCCGCATTTGGTTAATCGCTTTATTTAGGATTCGGTTAAGGGCTATGGGTTGTTCGAAGTGCTGTTTGGAATATAACTGGAACCAAACTCTTTGGCTCATTTCATTTGTTTTAATTGATGCAGCTTACGGCTCATAAAAACTAAGACATTCAGCTCTGTGGAAGTCCGTCATAAACATGGGATCTCTTCCAGATTATATTGGAGTTTCCCCAAAGGGGAAAAAAAATAGTTTTCATTCTTAACGAATTATTTTTTTTAAATGAATGGCAGGCAGAACACTACAAAATCCATAATTTTGCGAGCTGAAAATAGAACTGAACATCATTTTCTTGTTCCCCCCAAATTTACTGGTGTTAGTGACAACAGTTGTTTTTTTTTTTTCTGGATCAGATTGAAGACATTTATGAAATAATCAGTCCTAAATACGAATATTCCCACAGGGAGGCTGTTTCTAAGGAGACTTAAAAATACCCCTGAAGTCAGATGTGTGGCAATTTCTATTTCTGTGACTTCCCCCACCTCGCTCCCATAATGGATTTCAGTGGGTTGGGTCCTTGTTCCATGTCATGACCACCTTGGCTTCCCAATTTTGGAAAAAAAAAAAATGAAAAGGGTTTTTTTTTTTTTTTTTTTTCTGTCTCCTGGACCGAAGCATAAAACGTAATATTTGGTTTTTGGTCATTGAACTCTTCTTGTTTTGGAGCCTGAAGACGGTTCACTGTCCCGGCAGCCGGACTTAGCAGCAGCACCCTCTCCCCAGAGGGTTCGTTTGGAAGCCCAGGCCGGTTGTGTTCATCCTCAGCGCGCTCTCGCCCGACCTCCACCCCCAGCCTCTGCTCACTCCTGTGTGCCACTCTGCTCACTCCTGTGTGCCATTTGCCTCGTCGGGCTTGATGGTGCTCATGTTAGCAAAACAGCGAGCGTCTAATGAGTGCCCGTTGAGCCTCGCGAAAACCTGGTGAGGGTCCTGGTGTTGGTCCCATTTTCCAGATGAGCAAACCGAGACTCCGGGGGAGGAGGGGAACTGGCCAGGGCGAGTGCAAGCTGCAGAGTTCTGATCTGAGCCCAGACGCTTTGTCAACGTTGGAGCCCTGGTGTTCTCGTTTCAGTGGCCAGCCCGCGTGTGGCACCAAGTGCCTGTGCTGAGTTGTGGGCTCCGCGTCGCCGGGCAGAGCAGTGTGTGAGGGGGCACAGCCTCGAAGTCGAGGCCTGCGGGGGTGCTGCGGGCACCAAGCGGTGTTTATCCTGGGCAAGAGGGGACTCAGAGGCAAGCGATACCTCGGGTGCCCTCTGATGGGCTTCGACACTGAAAAGATTTCTGTGTTCATTTATGTATTGTTTGAATTGTCTCCTAATTCACCCCACCGGTGAGGGAGAGGTTTGTGCCGTAGCGTGATGGGGGTGGCCCGGCACGTCATCTGCCACTGGGCATATGAGATGGACAACAGTTTATTAGTCACAGGTACCCACAGCCCAGGGCAGTAGGGTACCGCCCTCCGTGCGGTGGCACACCGGAGTTGCACCTGTGAGCAGAGCGAGCAGCCAGGGACTGTGGGACACAGGCTGTGCAGCCTCAAGGGACTGGAGTGCTCAGGCTTTCTGGGAAGATGTGATTGCCTTGTTTGGATGACAACATAGGCTGGCAGGGAACTGAAACTCACTACGCACACATAACACAAGGCTCACTCGAACGGCGGGCGGTAATAAATGCCTCGAAGGGAAAGGGAAAGAAGGGGATAGGGACCAGGGTGCTGGGGAAAGCTGGGGAAAGGCCCCCCTCCCCCAGGAGGTGACATTTAAGCGGAGACCTACACGCAGTAAGTGAGGCCCCTGGACAACCGCAGCAGAGCCTGTCTGCAGAGAGGAGAGTAGGTATAAAGGGTCTGTGCTCAGGAATCTACCTGTGTTTGAGAACCAGCAAGGGGGCCATGGTGTGGGAGAGAGTGGCAGGAGAGGTGGGCAAGGGCCAGGCCATGGAGGGCCTTGTAAGCCATGATAAGGACATCAGCATTTAAAGAATGTTTTTTAAGTTGATTTATTTGTTTGGAGAGAGACAAAGCAGGAGTTGGAGGGAGAGAGAGAGAGAGAGAGAGAGAGAGTCCCAAGCAGGCTCTACACTGTCACTGCAGAGCCCGATTGCAGGGCTTGAACTCATGAACCGCAGGATCACGACCTAAGCTGAAGTAGGACACTTAATCAACTGAGCCACCCAGGAGTCCCAGGACATCGCCATTAAAAAAAAAAATGTGAATCCCAGCCTTAAGGGGAAGGCAGGCGTGGGAACAGGGCTGTTGTCCTGTTCCAGGCGAAAGCTGACAGTGGCTCGGATTTAGGGCGAGGCGGTGAGAAGTGACTCCTTTAAATTTTTTTTTTTTTCAACGTTTATTTATTTTTGGGACAGAGAGAGACAGAGCATGAACGGGGGAGGGGCAGAGAGAGAGGGAGACACAGAATCGGAAACAGGCTCCAGGCTCCGAGCCATCAGCCCAGAGCCCGACACAGGGCTCGAACTCACGGACCGCGAGATCGTGACCTGGCTGAAGTCGGACGCTTAACCGACTGCGCCACCCAGGCGCCCCAAGAAGTGACTCCTTTAGGGCAGTGGTTCTCTCCTGGGGTAAGCTTGCCCCCACAGGACCTTTGGAAATGTTTGGGAGACATCTTTGATTGTCACAATGCCAGTTTCCTACAGAAACAGAGAAGATCCTACCAGCGGAGAACGATCTGCCTCGAAAGATCGGTAGTGTTCAGGTTGAGAAACTCCGCCCTGGAGATGCATTTTTGAAGACAGAACCGATGACATTTGCTGATGGGGTGGACAGGCGTGCGAGAGGAAGAGAAGAGTCCAGGGTTCGGGGCCGAGGGGCTGAGTGAATGGCGGTCCCTTTCACTAAGATGAGGAAGCCTGGGCGAGGAAAGTCATCAAGACGCTGGTGCGTGGGAGTCATCAGGAATTCAATTTGGAACGTGTTCATTGTGAGAAAAGGCTGTTATTTGTCTAAATGTTCTTTAGAGGAGCCTGAAGGGGGGCAGCCAGAGAGGAAGAGCAGGAGTCAAGAGAGTGCGGGTCACAGAAGCCGGGTGCGCAAGTGCATCAAGTGTCACTGAGCGTGGCCTGTTGGATCCGGCTACGCGGAGATCGCTGGCGATCGTGACCAACGTGGTGCCCGTGGAGCGGCGGGGATGAACACGTGCCTGTAGCAGGTTCTGGAATCACAATCTGCCTTCCTGTGATTTCTGCGCAGCCGCTCCACTTTTATGTGGCTTTGGGAGGCCATGGAGAAGCTTGAACTTACAGACAAGATAGCCACTCCTCATACCCACGCCACACAGCTGTTGCCGGCGCCCATTGTAGAGAAGGGGCCTGAGGCCTTGTGTTAACCGTGCCTTCTATTTTCTGTATTCTGCTGCTTTGACATCTTGGGGCCTCGCTGACCCTGGAGGGGCTGCTCTTCCCAGGGTCACCGCTTGCTAGAAGATAGCAAACGAACTGTCCCCCGGTGCGCCTTTCTTACGCAAACCCATCAGTCCAGAGCTCATCCCCCCCCCCCTCCAGCCACCTCCCTTATGGGACTGTCACATTCTGGGCAATTATGCACCTGCCCTAATTACTCCAGGGCCAGGTACCAGACAACTACAGGAGCCTTTCTGCTTCAGAGCCTGCCGAAATGATTCAAAGTAGCCGCTCCTAAACCTGCGTCCCCTGCGTGCCCCGTTCCTTCCCGAGAAGGAGACTCTGGCTCACATTTCCTTCTCATTCCATCTGCCTCCTGACTGGCCCGGTGCCTCCCCACGTGGGCCTGCCGGCCTGGCGCGTGTCCTGCTTCTAGATCTGCGCTCTTTATCTGACCTCCTAGAGGCGCTGGTTTCGCGAACAGCGCAGAAGTGTTTGTCCCAAGAAAACACCTTAAAACATTTCAAACCTGAAAACACCTTAAAACACTTAAAATCCGGTGCCATCTTTTGGCGGGGGATGAAAATTGGGAACTCCTTCTGGGACAGGCCGTATGGATGCGGAATAGAAGGAAACGCAATACGTTATAGTGATGTCAGAACGGTAACGTTGGGAGCCCTGAGGGGCAATAAAAACAATAAATGATTATATGCTTCTCCCCCTACCACTCGCTACTCTAAAATGGTGCTCTTGCCTGCAGAGGCACCCTTGTCGGGAGCGCGCAACCTGAAATTATTAGTGAGTAAGGTTATAATTGTACGTTTGTGGTTTAAAAGGTGAGTAATGCGCTTGTCATTTTTCTCTGCCTCCTCTGCCTTCATTAGTCATCCAATAGTGAACCTGGTTGTCAGCTTGGGCCTGACTTCAATCTGGGACTGGGAGGGCGGGGGGGCGGGGGGGGGGGGCGGTGGCGCTGGGGCGTAGGGCCTTCTGGGGTGGGAGGCCCAGGCTGTGCAGCTGCTCTTGGGGCTTACTCCGAAGGAGGTCAGGGGCCTCGTAGACCTCCTGCTGGGAACCTCCTACAGCAATGTAGCTTGGAAAACCCTGACTACTTGTTCTCCGGCTAGAACCTGCCGTGTTTTGGGGTGGTTGAATAAAGTGATACAGCTGGAGAGACCCAAGACCGCTCATTAGGGCTCATCAGGGTTAGGGCTACAGAGTGGTGGTGGTTAAGGGCATGGACTGTGTAGCCGGACTGCTAGGATTCCGATCCCAGATCCTCTTGGTATTGGCTGTGTGACCTCGGGTGAGTTTCTTAACATCTCTGAACCTCCATGTCCTCATCTATAAAAACAGGGATGATGGTCCCTGCCTCAGAGGGCTGCTTTGTAGATTAGACGAGTTAGTATACAAGAGGTAAATACAGTGGTTAGGGAGACTATGTGGGACCTAAACTGCCTGAGTTCAAATCCTCACTTGACCACTTTACTAGGCGCGTGGGGCCTTTGGCAAGCGTCTTCACCTCTTTGTGCCTTGTCTCATCTGTACATCGGGGACGCGGTGATAATAGGATTGAATGAGCTAACCTCTGTCAAGCGACTCAAAAGGGTTCCTGCCACACGGAAGGACTATTTCAATGTATTACTGGTGCTAATTTCTGTGCATCGTAGAGACAGCATGGACCACAAAAGCTGGAGACCCTGTATGCCTCAGAGTTCAAAGGAAGAAGGAAGCTCAGAGACTTTGGGCTCAGGGAAGGTATCCCAGAGCAGATCGGCCCTGGGGACCCCGCATAGGCTGGCGGAGAGCGGTCTGGCTGTGAGGACCCACCAGGACTAGGTTTGACTCCCCGCTCAGCCCCCTTGTTAGCTGAGCGACCTCGGGCAACCTACGTCACGTCTTTGGGTCTCAGTTTCTCCTGCCGCGAAATGGGGATGATGATGACCGTGCACCCCCAGACGGACTAAGTCAAGTGATACGTGTCGGGGCGCTGGCACGCGGTTAGCACTCTGGAAATGAAGATGCGGTTTACGAACTGCTCTTTCTGGTGCTTGCGGTGAGTGCGAGGAGTACCTCGTGATTGCCAGGCCGAGGGCAAGTGGCCACTGTGGAAGGGAGGCAAGGACAGGGGTGCTCTGAGAGGGGGAGGTTTGGGTACTCGCAGAGGCTGGTGGGGGCGGGAGGGAACGCGGGGGAGGGGAAAGAGAGAAGCTCCCCGGGGAGCTCTAGTGGCGAGGAGCGGGCCACATGGGATCGCTCGGCAGCACCCTGTAGTGGGACACGTGGTGAAAACCAGGCAGTGAAGGACATCAGATGCCAAGGGAAGGAATTCGGCTTTTATTTTGCTGGTGGTAGAGGCCGTAAAAATCATTGAGTACGGAGTATGTTGGGGGTTCCCGGAAGATTCTTCTGTTTTGCCTCGATTTCAAAACTCTAAAACTAGAGTGGACGTCAGGCTCCGTTGCTGCCCGGCTCTTCCTCTGTGGCTTCTCCCGTTTCCCAGGACATACGCTTCTGTCAAGAAACAGTCGGCTGCTTGCCTCTGGCCACGCAGGATACCTCCTCCAGGAAGTCTTCTCTGATCCTCCCCGATGCCACACGTGCTCCTTTCCTCCTGTGGCCTCACAGCACTGTGTAGCTTCCAGAGACTCTTATCCTATCCCAGTTTACCGGGTAGAAAATGGTTCATTACCTTCCCCATCCCCTGTGGACCTGGGGAGCCCCTAGAGGACCTGGACCGTGCCTTGTTTTTGCCTAGATTCCCTTGATCCCCTGCTCTCAGCTTAGCGTCTTGTCCCAAGGAGATGATCTGAAGAGGACTGGATGCACGAGAAAGCAGGAGAGGGGATGCTTCGTTGAGCGACCAAGTGGGCAGTGATTGAGGCAGGGCAGGGAGCTCACTGGGTCCTGGGCAGCGGGAAGATGTGACTTCAGGCATCCGTGGGATGCAGTGTGTGCGTTGGGGGCTGGGGAGGTGGCGCTCCCCCCTCTATGGCTGCGCTGCTCATTTAAAAAAATGATCCTAAGAGGACTTAACTCCGAGGATTGTATGTTTTTCTGGGTAGCAACGGGCTTCTTGGAAAAGGGGGACCACCTGCTTCAGTTTCTCTGAAAACACGTGGGGATGAGAGCAGTGGTTTTCACACTTTTCAGAGTCGCAGGGCCCTCTAGTCACATGAAATTTTCAACTCTGGCCGATAGACAGAGGGATAGAAAGACAGGGACAGAGATGACAGATAAGAATGACTGTGGCCAAGACAGACTCCTTCTGGACCTTGATCTCCTCTGTACCGTAAGGGGGTAGAGCTCAATCGGGATTTCTTCAACATTGACTTTCTGGAGTGGATCATTCTTTGCTGTGTGGGACCATCCTGTGCGTCATCGGTTGGTCAGGGGCATCCCTGGCCTCTACCCCCTAGACAACAGTAGCATCCGCCCACCCCCTCCCCAGTTCTAACAACTAGAGATGTCTTCAGACCCTGCCAGATGTCCCCAGGGGGCCCAAACTGTCCTCTGTTGAGAACCACTGAACTAAGTGGTCTCTGGTACCTCTTTTTTTTTTTTTTTTTATTAAAAAAAAAAAAAAACATTGTAAGTGGTTATACCTATGAGATTTTTAGCACAGCCTCAGGCACATCTCCAGGCATCCATGAGTGGTCGCCTATTGTCACTCTTACGTGCGAGCTTCCCTTTCGTGGTCCTTATAGCTTGGCTATTCCTTGTCTCACTCGGTGGCTGATATTTTTAATGTCCAATCTGGTAGCGTAGCTCATCTTGGGGAGCAAAATGGTCTACTTTGCTCTCTCATTAGCGGTCTCCGGGGTGGCGTAGCCATCAGTAATCAGGAGGTTGCCGTGGTGGAGGCGGAACGTGGTCACTCTGTACCAGTCTCCCTCCTGCTGGATGTTCTGCAGTTTGGCCTTTCCTGTCCTCCCTGACACGCCCCCTGGCGTTCTTTTCTCTCTTCCTGCTTAACTAGGCACAGCGCGAAGTGGAACTTCTCCCCCCTGCCCCCACCCGCCCTGTTCTCCTTTCTTTACCAACCAGACGTAAACGGGATCCAACCTCCAGAACAATTTCTAGTATTACTTTAGGTGGCTGCCACTGAGCGCCCGTTTCAGTCAGCTTTTGGGTTTGCAGTGAGCAGGGGCCTTGGCCATTTTTATATTAATATGCGTGTTGAGTTAAGATTCAGGAAAATGCCAAAGCAGTATTCACGGGAAGACTTCAACTACCACAACAGACAAATCCACAATGGAATTATTATAGTCTGTCATATATTAATTACCCACAACAAGTTGGTCTTTGGGGAGAAATGAGAAGTATTTGTTTCTGTGTTTTCTTGATCTAGGAGGAAAAGTACCAAATGGGAAAAAAATGCATGTTAGAAATGAGCGAAATAAATTAAGGATATCAATCTTAATGCCATAACGTGAACAAGCAGCCCCCTGTTTTGGAACTGGTACATGTTTAATGAAAATTAGCAATAATCGCTCCTCACATATTCGTCGTTAGGATTTCAGGGTCGCCCATGATCAGGGTCTGGCTGCTTTTGCTAATTTGCTACTGAGACAGAGAGTTTTGCACGAAGTGCTGTGAAATGAGTGTTTGGGAACACTTCTCTTTGTCCTTGGCAAAGGGCCAGGTGCCTAGTAGGTGTGCAGTGAACTTCGGTTGAATAGTATTAACAGAAGTGATCCTGGCGATCTATACATTTACTCATTGAGTTAGAGGGCCCCTCCTGAGTTTTCGAAATGGGAGTGACCTGGTGCCCCCACTGTATATCATGCCATATTCGAGCTACTTGAATCGTTTATTTGAAAAATATTTATTGGGCTCCTTTTTATGTGTTAGGCATATGCTAGGAGATGGTAAAGCCAAACAGACACCATCTCTGTAGTCATCGAGCTGACATTCTAGTTCGGAAGACAGACAAGCGACAACAACGAAACCATAAAGAAGTTAAGAGTTTAATAAAAAAATGTTAAGAAATGTTGCGAAGGAAACAAAGCGACATTAGAGCTGAGACCTTCGCTCAGAAAAGTCATTCAACACCAGATACCAGAAACCTCTCAAGATGATAGCTGACATAGGTTTCGCTCACCCAGAAGAAATCTGGAGGTGAGCATTCCAGGGTAGATACAGTGGTTCCATGATGTCATGAGCTCACAGACACCTTCTAGCTTTGTGCTTTTAGAGGTCCTCTGGATTTAGAATGGGGCTTCCATACTTAAGGTCATTTCTTAGTCCAAGAGGCTTGCTGGCCTTCCAGTCAGGAAGGAAGAGGAAAAGGATAGAGGCGGCACAAGGGTCTGCTTCCTTCCTTCCTTTATTCCTTCCTTTCTTCCTTCTTTCCTTCCTTCCTTCCTTCCTTTATTCCTTCCTTCCTTCCTTCCGTCCTTCCTTCCTTCCCTCCTTCCCTCCTTCCCTCCCTCCCGAACTATCTCGTGAGCACTTACTATAACTAAAGCACTGTTCTAGGTACTGGTGATATATATTAGGAACACAACAAAGATTCCTGTCCTCATGTGGGGCATGCTAGTGGGGTGAGACAGACAAGAAATAACATAAAAACAAGCAGGTCATATAGGTCATGTTTTGCATAAGAGCGAGGAAACACCACGGGTACTGTCGCTGTGGATTTTTATTGTCTTCAGTTTCTCTGCTGATTGCCTTGCTGACCCTCGCACATCGGTCAGGTGAGGTAGACGTCCTTGCCTCCATTGAACAGATGAGGAAACAGGCTCAGAGAGTTTGGGGAAGCAAGTTCCAGCTCTTGCTCAGGTGTCCCCTCCTCTAGGAAAGCTTCCTGTTTTAGTGTCTGTCTCACCCATGAGACAATGAGATCCTCATGGATAGGGACTGATTATCCTGAGTTTGATTGCCGGCCTCCTGACCCAGGACCCGGCATTTACTCAGTGCCCAATAAACATCTGGTTGTTGAACAAACCTGGATCTGGCTCATGTGTCTCACATTTAATTGCCAGACCCAGGGTTTGAATCGATCCAGGTCTGTTGGACTACAAGCCCTTGTTCTAGAGTGTGAGCAGTGGCCCCTGATACGTCTGTCTTGTACATCTAGATTTTGTTTTATATATTTATTTTTCCACACCGCCCTGGATTGGTTTTTAACATTTCTTTTCAATGTTTATTTTTCAGAGAGAGAGCGAGAGTGAGTGAGCGAGAGAGTGTAAACAGGGGGAGGGACAGAGAGAGAGGGAGACTCAGAATCAGAAGCAGGTTCCAGGCTCGGAGCTGTCAGCACAGAGCCCGACACAGGGCTTGAACCCATGAACTGTGAGATCGTGACCTGAACTGAAGTCGGATGCTTAACTCCCTGAGCCACCCAGGCGCCCCTTCCCTGGATTGTTAGTAAAGTTTTACTGTACATCTGGATTTTAGATAATTGTGTTTTCTTCAAGCATTTCATTTTTAAGTAATCTCTACACCCAACGTGGGGCTCGAACTTACAATGCCAAGATCAAGAGTCACATGCTCCGCTGAATGAATTTTCCCTCATTCCCTTTAGTGAGCCAGCTTCCAGTGATCTGGGCCCTGAGGCCTTGGATGGAGACCTGAACTCTCTGCTCTTCATTGAGGAGTTCATGATTAAGTCACTTGATGACTCTCCATCGAAGGCTGTAAAGACATTAATTATTTAAATTAAGTGGGTGTTAAGAGAATCTGAAGTCAGTTTTGCTTTGCCTGGAGACATCAGTGAGTTGGAGAATATTAGAGCCTGAAGGGCCCTTAGTCATCCCTGGTTCCATCCTCCTCGTTTCCCGGGAACAGGAAATGGAGATTCAGAGCAGCGAAGGCACTTGGCCAAGATAAGCTCTTAGTGGCCTCCGCCATCTGACTCCCACTCCAGCGCTCTTTCTACGCTGTCACACTGATGCTTGCGCAGCACATTAAAAGGGATTCTCACCAAGTGCAAGGAATTGTGAATGGACTCTTACTCGAGAGTAAAGAGGTGATTTGTTACAATTTAACCATGTATTTCAAATAAGTCGAGTATAGTCAACCCCCAAGCTGGTTTGAAATAGCAACATCTATTAAATGTGTTTTTCTACAGTTGTGTTCCCTGCCACCATTGTAGAATGCACAAAAAAGGCAAGTACAGTAAAACCTCGGTTTGCGAGCATAATTTGTTCCGGAAACATGCTTTTATCCAAAGCACTTGTATATGAAAGCGAATTTTCCTGTAAGAATTAATGGAAACTCAGATGACTCATTCTACAACCCCAAAATATTCATATAAAATGATGATAATACTGCAATATAATACAAAATAATAAAAAACAAAATATAAAGGAAAATAAACAAGTTCACCTGCACTTCCCTTTGAAAACTTGCGTGGCTGGTGTGAGGGAGACCAGAGAGAGGAGGGTTATCGTGTAGGACGACTTCCACTATCACGAATGGATGTTGCCTACAGTAGAGTATCAATAAACTCTGGTCTTATACCGTATTTAATGTACGTGGCGATAAGGCAGCAGAGGAGAGGGTCTCTATCTGCAGGCACCTGACCTAGAATGAAGCAAAGCATCCTAAGCTCACTCTTGTCTGGAAAAGCAAAGGACTGTCCCTAGGTGCCTTGAAGGGACAAAAGATACACCAGGGCCAGCTGTGGGCACCTTCCAACGATCTGAAAAATCACGGATCTCTGCCAAACACTGCACCTGAGACCAAGCATCTGAGCATGGGAGACAATCACCCACAATCCCGCAGAGAGAGAGAGAGAGACACACACACACACACACACACACACACAGAGAAGAACCGTTGACTCAGTTGTGATCATGTGACATCCAGTGTCATGCACTACTCGTTATTGTAAGACATCGCTCGTTTATCAAGTTGAAATTTATTACAGACGTTTGCTCGTCTTGTGGAACCCTCGCAGAACAAGTTACTCGCAATCCAAGGTTTTATTGTGTACTTTTCTTTTTTGATTCCTGAAAAAAACATGAATGATTCTAATAAGGAAGCAGTGTGAAGTAGCCAAAGGAGCATAGACTTTGGAGTCAGGAAGCCTGGCTTTGAATCATAGTTTTACAACCTGCTAGCTTTGTGAGCCTTTGCTAAGAACCTTCTCGGAGCTGTTGGGGAATATGGCAGGTGTAGGTTCATACACTTGAACGATATGAGAAGGGCTTATCGGGAGGGAGATGACAACTTGTTCTGGATCTCTAGAATGTGAATTAATTCCGCTTGGTCTCTGTGGCCGTATTCAGACAGTGATTATGATGATTTGGAACAGCACTGATAGACCACGGCTCTTGGAGAAATTTGCCTCTGGTTGGCATTGGATGTGAGCACATCCTTTTGCTTTCTTTCATAACATTTCTAATATTCAAGAAGCCAAGGGGCGCCTGGGTGGCTCAGTTGGTTGAGTGTCTGACTTTGGCTCAGATCACGATCTCACGGTTTGTGAGTTGGAGCCCCATGACAGGCTCTGTGCTGACAGCTCAGAGCCTAGAGCCTGCTTCAGATTCTGTGTCTCTTTCTTTCTCTGCCCCTCCCCCACCCATGCTCTCTGTCTAATATTTAATGAATAAATGTTAAAAAAAATTAAAAAAAATTAGACTCTGGTGACAGTTGCCCAACTCTGTAAATTAATACAAAAAATTATTGCACACTTCAAACGTATATTATTATTGCAAAGCTATTATTATAAATAGGTTAAGTTGGTGGTTAATTCTAATTGAGAACTTACTATATGTTGTGCACTATGCTAAGAGTTTTATAAATATTATTTTATTAAATTGCATAACCGCCCTGTGAAGTAGGTGTACCAAAATCCCCATTTTATGGATGAGGAAATCAAGGCTCAGGTTGACTAAGACACTTGCCCAAGATCACACCCCTAATAAATATTGGAACCAGGACTCAACCCCATGATCATTTGACTCTAAAGCTTGTGCTTTGTGTCCCTAAAACAAAATAGAGCTTGGGTTTCTTTATGGTATCAAAGAAATATGGCTTCAGTTTTTATTGGTCTTAGAATTTATAATCATTTCTACTACAAAAAGGTCATGGCATAAAACGTTGCAGTGTTTCTGTTCTGCCACATTACTTCTCACACGTATTACTTGTTCATGTAGAAGAAGCTGGGAGATGGGGGCGCCTGGGTGGCTCAGTCGGCTAAGCGTCCGACTTGGGCTCAGGTCATGATCTCACAGTCCGTGAGTTTGAGCCCTGCGTCGGGCTCTGTGCTGACAGCTCAGAGCCTGGTGTCTGCTTCAGATTCTGTGTCTGCCTCTCTCTCTTACACTCCCCTGTTCATGCTCTGTCTCTCTCTGTCTCAAAAATAAATAAACGTTAAAAAAGAAGAAGCAGCAGCAGCTGGGAGGTGTGGGGTGTTGTTCATCCAGCAGTTTAGTGATTAAAGTCTAGTATGTTAAGTATAAGCTGAAGATTGACAAATGCTCCGTGTCTGAGGAATTTAGAGTGGGGGACATATACTAGCCATTTGTTGCGCTAACTTTTGGTAGTACTAAAGCATTTTATTTTCAATGTACTGTTCATTTTGGGGTGTTCTGTTTTGTTTCTCTTATGGAAACTTTCCCCATTTGTGACGTGTAGCAGAATTTTTTTTCTAGAAATAGATAGCATTCATAAACTGAAACCATTTCAGTTTTCTGTGGCACCACGACAGAACCATCTTGGCAGAAATACTGGAATCCTATAAAATAGAGTTGATATTGATATACTTTGATCAAAAATTTCCGTTTAGAAGCAATAAAATTGCTCATTGTTAGGTGGCCTCAGTTGCATCCTTATCCTTCCTGCTACAAACATATTTAATCTTTGGAGTATGATGCCATAACTATAGATCTCCAGATAGTCCTAATAGAGAACTCTTTTTTTTTAACTTTATTGAGGGATAGCTGAAATATAATCGTATATAATTAGAGTGAACAATGATTACCAAGATCAAGATAATTAGCACGTCTATTGCCTCACATAATTATATAGGTAACTGTGTGTGTGTGTGTGTGTGTGTGTGTGTGATGAAAATGTTCAAGATCTACTCTTAGCCACTTCTAAGTATATGATAGGTATCATTAACTAGTCACCATGCTGTGCCTTCAGGCTTCATAACTTCTTTTTTTAAAGCTTATTTATTTTGAGAGAGAGAGGCAGAGAGAGAAGAGAGAATCCTAAGCAGGTTCCACACTGTCAGTGCAGAGCCTGACATGGGGCTCGAACCCACGAACTGTGAGATCATGACCTGAGCCGAAGTCAAGAGTCCGATGCTCACCCAACTGAGCCACCCAGGCATGCCACAACTCCTTCTTCTTATACCTGAAGAGTTGTATCCTTTGACCAGCATCATCCCGTTGTCCCAGCCCCTGGCAACCACCATCTGTTTGTACGAAATCTTTTTTTTTTTTTTTAAAGAGGGTTCTTGAGGGTTGTGATGGCAGGAGAGTCACCCAGCCTTGCCACGCAGTCGGGGTTGGGGGGGTTCATTTTGTTGCATCCCCAGAAAACAAACCTTTGCCTTTGTCCGCTCTGGCGGAAGGCCCCCCCCCCCCCCCCGCACGCTCACCGGACTGCATCCCGCACATTCCTGGCGCAGGCTGTTCCCACTGGCCGGGGTGGCATTGACTTTCTCCACTCCATCTCTGCCTTTCCTTGAGATCTTACCCATTGTGGCAGTCAGCGCTGGCTCGTCGGAAGGCAACAAAAGGTACTCTTGCTGTTGTGGGTGGACGCGTATTTCGGTGCTATTAACTAGGTGCTTACAAAGTCACCGGGATGGGCGGCAGTGGGGGCTTCTAGGCTGGGTCTCCAGGAAGGGCACCCGGAACGCCACCCCTGAACTGGCCCACCAAAGGGAGCCAAGACTGCTTTCAAATCCAGGGTGGTGGGGGATCAGGAAGCTTCCGCTGGAGCAGAAGTGCTTCCAGGCACATAGCTAGTGTTGTAGTTCAGGAGGACTGCTGCCGAAGCCAGTGCACTTGCCTCTCGACCACGTGGCAGGCACCTGCACCCTGAGCCGTTGCTGGAGTAGCCATGTCTCCGCAACACCGCTTGCGAAGAATGAAAAAATGGGGCGCCTGGGTGGCTCCGTCAGTTAGGCGTCCGACTCTTGGTTTCAGTTCAGGTTATGATCTCACGGTTCGTGGGATTGAGCCCCGGGTTGGGCTCTGCCCTGACAGGGCGGAGCCTGCTTGGGATTCTCCCTCTGCCCCTCCCCCACGCGCACGCTTTCTTTCTCTCAAAAATAAATAAATAAACTTAAAAAAAACCCTCAGAACAACGGCAGATGTGGGGAGATGGCCTTTACCTCACTCTGGCCTTCCAAATATAATACATACATACATACATACATACATACACATATATGCACATGGATACATGTCTACATATATTCCAAATTTAAAATATACTAGTACATTGAAAATAAATATATTTCATACATTTATATAAAAACGTATTTAGCTTATTATGTTCCAGGCAGTGTTCTGAGCTTTTAGCTTTTTACGTGCATTCACTCAGTCAACACTATGAAATAGGTACAGTTGTCGCCCCTGCCCTTTATAAGAGGAAACCGAGGCACAAAGGGATTAAGTAATCTACACAGATTGTAAGTGTTTTCACCTGTAAGACATATTTCATTACCCCCTTTATTACCCCCAGAATAGTGTTTTGCCCGAATGTGTACTGAATGAATTGCAGAGAGAAGTGCGTCATGGGTAAACTGTCTTCTCCTCCTCTTCCCTTCCCGTGTATTCTTTCGCCATGTTCGCTTTTTATTGTCGTCGTCCTCCAAAAACACTGCAGGTGCCCTGGTTTATATCTTAGGATTCTCCCCCTTTTGTTTTTTTTTTTTAGTATTGGAGTGAAGAATACTTTGGTTGCTATTGAACATGTTTGACATGTGTTGACAGCTGGGAGCCTTTTCCTTGCTGGGTTGGTGGTTAATAAACACTAATGAGCTGGTCCCATCTCCCCGAGCGGGGACAGATACCACAGGACCTAGTTCTAACAGCTGTCAAGAGAATTAAAACTAGAAGACATTGTGGTTTCCGTACCATATTGTCCCATTTCTTCCTTGTGTTTATTACCTAATAGTCTTCTTCTTATGAAACCCATTTATTTTTGTAATAGAACGTCCTTACTTTACAGAAGACCCACCATGTGTCGTTGTAGCCTTAAAGATTCATGTTTATATGCGTGGAATAAGATCTCAAAATACATACTCAAAGGCCTTAGCCGTGGCTATGTGTAGGTGGTGCAGCTAACGACGTTGTTTATTCTATTTTCTTACATCTATTTTCTCATTTTTTTCTGTCATGAGTTTGTGTGACTTTTCTAAGAACAGAAGAATGATAAAAGAAGGGCATTTACCAGACTCTCCATAGCTTAGAACTTCCAGTGTCCAGAACTCTGTGGGTCTGTGACTGTTGACCTCCGGAGTGTATTTTTAGGCATGGTTTTATCGCGCCTTATTTGATGCGGAAGCGAAACCGTACCTTTCTCAGATCCGTAGCTCACAAGGGACTTGAGAAGGTACGTTCTTTTCTGTCACAGTTAAACAGTGTTACCTGCTGGGAATAAAAATGGTAAAGGCGATAACTAACATTTGTTCGGGACTTTAGAGTGTATATGGCCGATTCACTTCCGTCATCTCATTTCGTCTTTGCAGTCTTCTAGACGGTTAGGACAGGGATTGGTGGTTAATGTCACAGATAGGAAAACTGAGGCCTAGAGTGGCCAGCTGGGAAGTGGCAAAGCCAAAACTCGAATCCACATTTCTTTACTCTTGCCACTTCATTGCAGTGTTTTCGTTAGTTAAATGAGATAATACTACACATTCAACACAATCATAGCTGTTGCCATGGCTGCCTCTGGTCCTCTTCCTTTTTATTACTGTCATCCTTATCTTCCTCTTCCTCCTTCCCTCCTCGCCTTCCTCCTCCTCCTCCTCCTCCTCCTCCTCCTCCTCCTCCTCCTTCTATTCAGTATCTTTATGGAGGTTTACATTTTATGTATTTTGAGATACAGAATATCTGCTCCTGACTGAGCCCTCCTAATCCCTGTGGGCTAGAACGCCCAGAAGAAGACACATGTCATCAGAGGCACAAAATCATCCCTTTGCACCTCCTTCCTCCTCTTTCCTCCCTCCCCCTTCCTCTTTCCATCTTTCGTTTTTTAGTTCATTCTATAAATGTTTATTTTAAACTCTCCTTCCCAGGATTCACTGGAGATTCAGACTTAGGCCTGGCAGATGGCCTGAGAGGCCAGCTTTTATAACCTGATCCTTCTCTTTTCCGCAGCGAAGGATAAATATTTCACAATCAGCATATTTTATCGACAGCCTAAGGCTTTCTGATTACTTTCCATCTGCGGGGCCTAGTTTATTTTGTTGCCTTGGCTTTTTACGAGGTTGCTTGTATGTGATGTATTCATGACAATAACCAGTTGCTTTTATTTCAACGAAACTCCTCTTAGAGGAGCAAGTTACAATATGCTCTCCCCCCACAACCGTAATTTTATTTATTCTTTTGAGTTTATTTATTTCTTTGGAGAGAGAGAGAGGGAGGGTGAGGAGGGGCAGAGAGAGAGACGGAGAGAGAGAAAAACCCAAACAGGCTCCATGCTGTCAGTGAGGAGCCTGACACGGGGCTCGAGCTCATGAACCACAAGATCATGACCTGAGCCGAGATCAAGAGTCAAGAGCTGGATGCTGAACCGGCTGAGCCGCCCAGGTGCCCCCACAACTGTACTTTTAGATATTATAAAATACCATCTTTAAGCTCATAAGGAGCCCGGTGCCCCTTAGGTAATGCCTAGCCTGTGCCTCTGTAGACCATCCTGTGTTATACGTGTCAATATGCTCGTCCACACCCCTCCTCCTAGCTCTACCGTGTGCTCCGTAGGGGTGAGACTATGTCTTAATCACCTTCGTATCCCCAGGGTCTGATACATCATAAAAGTAAAATAACAATGAAAGAATAACATGGCCTCTGTCCTACAGAGGATAATTTACAAGCCTCTGAAGCCTTCTGGAAATATCCCAGGGCTTGAGTTCTGCATCTGTTCAGCGGGTGCAATAGTGATTTTACAGAGTAGCTCTCGGGGACTCTTGCTGTTCTCCCCTTGCTTCTTCTTAGTCTCTGCGGTCTCCTTCCTGTCCTTCAGGGCAGTGCCCGCGATAGCACATCCAGCCTCCTTCACACTTGGCAGTGAAGAGTTTGCAATCTGTTTGTAAACTGAAGGCCCGTGTTAACTCTGTATAGCAGCTTTCACATATTTTCACTGATAAATTGGGAGCCCTAACTGGATCTTAGAAGTTGGGTCTTTGTTCACATAGTCTGTGAGCCCAGCCCGAGAAAAGGATTCATTCAAATACGTAAATCAGCTTCCAGAAACAATAACGGGGGTCAGTACCCCGGAGGCCCAAATCGGTTATCACGCGCTTCCATTCCGTCTGTGAAGGCTGGTTCTCCATCCGGCCCCTGAAAGTTTTTGTAAGTGCAAGGGCCATACGACCATAGTCAATAGGAAATTACAAAAGCCTGGGCTCCTATACACCAAGCCTCGCCTTTCCTTTAGGAGTTTATCGCACTGGGGGCACCTGGGTGGCTCAGTCTGTTAAGTGTCTGACTCCTGATTTCAGCTCAGGTCATGATCTCCCAACATCGGGCTCCGCTGACAGCGTGGAACCTGCTTGGGATTCTGTCTCCCTGTCTTGCTGCCCCTCCCCCACTCAGGCAAGTGCCCACGCACTCGCACGTTCTCGCTTCCTCTCTCTCTGTCTCTCTCAAGAATAACTAGATAAGGGGCGCCTGGGTGGCGCAGTCGGTTAAGCGTCCGACTTCAGCCAGGTCACGATCTCGCGGTCCGTGAGCTCGAGCCCCGCGTCGGGCTCTGGGCCGACGGCTCGGAGCCCGGAGCCTGTTTCCGATTCTGTGTCTCCCTCTCTCTCTGCCCCTCCCCGGTTCATGCTCTGTCTCTCTCTGTCCCAAAAATAAATAAACGTTGAAAAAAAAAAAAAAAAAGAATAACTAGATAAACCTAAAGAAAAAGAAGTTTACGGCACTGGGATCGAACAGATTCACGGCGAAGGGGTCGTGAGCCGTAGCACTGGAGTTTGAATACCACCTCTGTGGCGGACAAGCTGGGTGGCCATGGCTAAGTCCCTAAACTTCTCAGTAGAGTCACCTGACAAATGAAGGGTAATCAATCTTGAGTGCCTCTGTGGAGTCACCAGGACAGCTTTAGGGCGCCTCTGGGAGGCGCAGTCACGCACCTGGGAGGGATTTGTCGTGAGATGGCTACTCAGTCACAGATCTTGCGTTAGGGGCGTAGATTTGCTTCAGCTCCAGCTAACAAACATACAGGATTAGCATTCCCATGCTGTGTCACTCGCATGACCCTGGGAATCCTGCTGTTGCCAACGGAAGTCGACCGGGTGCTTCTGCTCGATGTATAGGAAGCAGGCCTTCTTTTTTTTTTTTTAATTTTTTTTTTTTTTCAACGTTTATTTATTTTTGGGACAGAGAGAGACAGAGCATGAACGGGGGAGGGGCAGAGAGAGAGGGAGACACAGAATCCGAAGCAGGCTCCGGGCTCCGAGCCGTCAGCCCAGAGCCCGACGCGGGGCTCGAACCCACGGACCGCGAGATCGTGACCTGGCTGAAGTCGGACGCCTAACCGACTGCGCCACCCAGGCGCCCCGCAGGCCTTTTTTTTTTTTTTTTTTTTTCACAATGGGAATTGTGTACAAAATTTTGATTTTGAAGAATTGAATGAAAGTCACGTGGTCGTACAGCAGCTCATGTTTACTTCAAGGACGTTTACGTTTTGCAGGAAACTTGCAGTGACACCTGACGGTGTAGAGGAAAAAGGCCTTTTGTAATGGAAGTGATCATCTTCTAATCTATCTTTTCTATAAATTTAGATTCTTTCACAAATTTTTTTCGCAGGCGTGCCAACCTCTCGTGTATTCAAAGTATTCGCACGTAAAATCATGTGCTCTAATATCTAAAGAGTGGTGATGTGATTTAAATGTTTTGGTAATAAACAGCAAATATTTAGTTATTTTGATAGCGATTGCCCTTGGTTATTGAGTGCTTACTCTGGGCCCCACACTGTGCCAACTGCTTCACGTGCTCAATCTTATCGGATGCTCACATTTCGACACACGTCCTGAAGGCGGACTGAGTAGTTGATATTGTATAGAGTTTGGAGCCTGAGTCATAGGGCTGGGAGGGACCGTAGGGTTCAGAGGAGGAGCCCGTGGTCCAAGAAAGGGAAAGCAGTTTTCCTTGAGTTACTCGGCAAGTCAGTGGCAAGGCCGGGATCAGATTGCAGGCTTCGCGGTTCCCAGCTCAGTGCCTGTTGTCCACACTGGCCCGTCTCTGCTGCACACAGCGCCTCATGATCTATGCATGCCGAATGGTGACGGTCGCAGGTTAAAGAAAGAATGAATCATCAACACGTTTTAAAGTGTCTGTCTGGGGCGCCTGGGTGGCTCAGTCGGTTAAGCGTCCGACTTCGGCTCAGGTCATGATCTCACGGTTCGTGGGTTCGAGCCCTGCGTTGGGCTCTGTGCTGACAGCTCAGAGCCTGGAGCCTGTTTCAGATTCTGTGCCTCCCTCTTTCTCTGACCCTCCCCTGTTCACGCTCTGTCTCTCTCTGTCTCAAAAATAAGTAAATGTTAAAAAAAATTAAAAAAAAAAAAGTGTCTGTCTGGCAGTCCCAAGTCCACTGCCTTTTGTACCCGAGACCTGTTTACTCTGGCCAGATAGGGAATCGTACTGAAAAACAATGTTGAGGGGCGCCTAGGTGGCTCAGTTGGTTTAGCGTCATAATTTGATGGCTCGTGAGTTCGAGCCCCGCGTCAGGCTCTGTGCTGACAGCTCGGAGCCTGGAGCCTGCTTCGGCTTCTGCGTCTCCCTCTCTTTCTGCGCCTCCCCTGCTCGCGCTCTTTCTGTCTCTCTCCAAAACAAATATTACAAAAAAAATTTAAAAAGCCCCAGTGTTGATATTAATAATGGTCTTGGTGAATTGCGGTAAAGAATCTGAGAGTTTAACATAGAAAAAGTTGAAGGAAATAGAAAATCACCCAGGACGCAGTAGCACACTCAATATAAGTGACCCCAGCGTTGGGCGAACTTTGCCTATAAAAGACCACATCGTGTATTTGAGGCTTTGTGGGCCGTATGGTCTGTGCTGCAGGTACTTAACTCTGCCGTTGTAGTATGAAGAAAGCCATAGGTCATACAGAAACACACGGCCATGTCTGTGTCACACTAAAACTTTATTTACAAAACAGGTGGCACGGCGGATTTGGTTTATGAGCTGTGAATTTGCCGACCTCTGAATGAAACGATCTTGGTCTCCTAACAAGGAATGTGCGTTGGTGTACTTGTGAGTGATTTGTAGTGTGTGTTCTCCTTTTGTAAGGCAGGCAGGAAATGGCCAAGCTCAGATTAGGGTTGACCAGCCCAGTGTTGCCCGATGTCCCTGGTTACCCTTGGGTGGGCCAAAGGCCACATTTCTCGGAGGGTATTCCTTACCGATAGATGGCCTATTAAGTTTCACTGTTCTTTTTGGAAACCCAGCTTAAGAGGTATTTTGAGCAGTGAAGTCACGGCAGCTAATATGTATCTCAAATGTAATGCCAAGAAGCTCTAGCCTTGGCCTCACCAAATACCAGGCCCTATAAACGGTTCCTCGGAACCTAACCCCCTCCTCCCCGCATTGTTCTTCCTGTTGTTGTTGTTGTTCCTGTTTAGTCCGGTATTTCTGAATAATGGTAATGATGATTGATCATTGTGGTTGATATTTATCGATCTAGCCCTTGGCCAGGCCTTGAGTTGTGAAGTTTGTTCTTAGCTTCCTCCTTGGTAAACCCTGTACCCACTGGTGGCCATTGCCCACTTCACCTTCCATCTGGGTCCTGTGTCGGGCACATTCCTTTCCATCACAGACCTCAAGGAAGGTCCTCAGAAACTCCTGATATGAATGATATTTTCATCATTGGATTCTTACAACACTTGGAGGCAGATACTATTATTTCTTCCGTTTTGTTTTGTTTTGTTTTTTTTTTTTTGCTGGGAAAATTGAGGCTCAGAGAGGTTTGGTGACTTGCCCAAGGTTGAAGAGCAAGTAAGTGGATCTGCCTTTCAAAGTCAGCATAATCTTTATCTCCCCCTGAATGTGGGTCCGAGAATAGTTTCTCACTTCTTCCTGTCCCATGTGCTTGACTCTTCCCACTTGGACTGCTGTAGTGGCTCCCAACTGGCCTCAGCTCCAGTGAGTTAGAATTCACATTCCATACAAGTTACCTATTGTCAATTTCAGAACATTTTTATCACCTTGAAAAGAAGCATCCAGCCCTCTAGCCATCATGCCTCTATCCCCCGTCCCCCTTCCCTGCAGCCCTAAGCAATCACTAATCTTTCTGTCTCTATAGATTTCCCTGTTGTGGACTTTCATATAAATGGAATCACAGAGTATGTGGACTTTTCGTGATTGGCTTTTAGCATAATGACATCAAGGTTTCTGATGTTTCCAAGGTTCATTCCTGTTGGAGTATATATGAGTACATCATTGTTTTTATGGCTGGATAATATTCCACCGTACGGATAGACGGACCATATTTGTTTATCCCTTCATCCATTGATAGACATTTGGGTTATTTCCACCTTTCAGATGGCACGAACTAATGGGCCTGTTAAATGCATTCTGCACAGAACTCTCTGGTTGGTTTTCCTAAAGTGCAGCTCTGGTCATGTCACCTCTCTGATTCAAAGTCATCACTGATTTCCTGTACCCCCTTGCGCTTTGTTTAAACTCCGGAGTTTGGATTTTGTTGTGGGAAAGTGTGGCACAGAGCGGGTTCTTAGGCCAGCAGAAGGATGGCGAGGGACGTGTGCTTTCGTGGGCATGGGGCCTTCCCATGACGCAGCACGCGCTGTGAGCTCTCCCTCCCTTTTCATCACCCAAGGCTGTCACCTGTGTGACTGCACATTTGGTCCCAGCGTGTGGGAGTACACATCGGGAGGGCGATCCTCCTCTCTGTATCTCATTTGCTTTTTGCTGGAGCGGGAAGCCCCGCGTCACTCCCGCTTTGCAGATGAGGAAATTAAGGCTCAGACCAGTTAGGTGCCTTCTCTAGAGTTACATTCTTAGTAAAGGACGAAGCAGGGACTTTAAAATTAGAACCTCTGTCTCTAAGCACATTTCGGCTCTCCCCGACGGTACCATGGTATTAGCGTCCATTGGAGTCTCAGCGAGCTGTTTGATGATGATAATTATCATGTTATAAAACAGTGGGGAGGAGAAGATACGCATACGTAAACAAGTAGGACTATAAACGCCATAGAAATTTTAGACAAGTTATGAAGCTTTGGGGCTAAGGATGATAGACCTTGAGGGAGGCGCGAGTTTAGCGAGGCAGAGAGAGAGAAGAGAGGGAGTGGGGGCGGGGGGGAAGAGACTGACATCTGCCCGTGGGGCCGTGCTCCCAGGCCAGAACTCCACACTGACCCAAATTCTCTAACAGTCTGGGCCCTGGCCTTACCACCACTGGGACAGCTGTTAAGAAAGAAACAAATAGTTGCATAATATGGAGGTGGCCACGTGGCTCTGTAATACGCTTGTATTTCCCCGAGGGCAGGCCAAGGACATCGTACATTCGGAGGATGGTCTGTCAGACTGACCTGAAGTTCTGTTTGAAATACGTTTGTGATGGCGAAGGTATCGACACCGTTTTCGGCGGCTACGACTTGTGGGGGAGTTTCACAAAGACAACCATCGCTGCCGCCGAGTCTGAGTCACACGCAGATCCAGCCACGGCCGCGCTCGTGGCTATAACAAGTCGGCCCTGTCACTAAGGGCAGTGGCCCCAAGCCAAGGCCGTGGCCCGCGTGAGGTCCTCCTCTTGTGTCGGTTCTGTGTTGTGAAATACGACAGTGGGCAGCACAGGCCTGAACCGTGGAATCGATCCAGGCTCACAACAGGCCAGTGTGACAAGAAAGCGTAGATGGCCTCGTAGAGTGCTTTGGCTGCAGGCTGCCAAGAAGTCCCCCGGGAGACCCGAAGGAAGGAAAACAGCGCTATCAGTTCTCTTGAAAGGCAGAGCAACACCCAATCCGCCGAATATTCTTTTTCACGATTGTAAACCTGTCCCTCACCTCAAAATATGATACCACGCCTGATGAAAAACCGCACGTAATCGCACGCGTGCAAAACAAATGCTGTCGTTGGGACGGCAGTGAAATAAATCGCTCCGGTCCGTGGGTATTTGCAGCAGACCATTCAATAGCTTTGGGCTTCAAGGATGAGTAAAAAGTACATTTATTGATCTCGAACCTAACTGCTATATTAATAATCTCTGGAGGCGTAGTGGACTATTGGCTTCTTGTCAGAATGGCTTTGAGGAGAATATGGTTCCTCTCAGCAGAGGTCAGAGTTGGGTCTCTGGGTCCATTGCATTTCTGGTTTAGCGGCACATTCCCCCCCAGTCTTGGTGGACTTGTTCGGTGCGAAGGGACCCGAGTCCCGTTTGGGGACTGGGCAAAGTCCAGGCCTCTCAGCTTTCCAAAAGATTGCTCCTCTTGTTCCGTCTTTGCTTTGTGTCTTCCTGACATGCAAAGTCACAGCAGCGACCTCTCCCAGCTCGTGGTATTGTGGGAAAAGAGCAGACGGTGACCGGTAGTACGTCTCTTCCCTGTGGCCCCGGGGAAGGCGGTCCTCACAGAAAGCTAGTGATGCCTCTTTCCCTTTCGGCATGTCACAGATCACATCCCTGCACCGAGGCTTGGCCTCTGAGCTTTTACTTTTCAAGCAAGTGGGGATTAGGAAGCTTCCCGAAGGATCCTCAGCTTGGCTCCTGAGGTGCCAGGCTTCTAGGTGGTCGCGTGCCTTCCTGGTGCGTGTGCGTGTGTGTGTGTGTGTGTGTGTGTGTGTGTGTATTCACTTTCCCCAGTAAGGGACACGATGACCCACCTGGCTTTTGTATTCTGGGAATACGGATGGACCCAGCTCACGTGAATGCGCCTCTCAGTTGCTGCCCATTCTTTGGGTTAGGGTTCTGGGCTCGTTAGACCTACTCCTCTAGGAGTGAGCTGTTATTTTTCTGACCAGAAGTCTTCTAATATAGCGGTTTCCACGCATTTTTTTGTTTTTTGCTCTGTAGTCTTTTAACAGGATTTTTTTTTTTTTTTAACCCTCACTGAAGTCTTATGCAAAGCCCAGTATGTTCAACAGGTCAAATTGGAGCACGTTCAATGTGTCTCGTCCTCCTCCGCCACCCCAGGGCCTCACCAGGGGATTCCGCAGAAGAGTGTTATGGGTCTTTGGGACAGTGTTTGATATGCTCCCGGGCTGGTCCCCTTTGCTTTCAATCCGTAGGCGAGATCCAGAGAGCAGAGCAGGGGAGAGGGCCTGGTATGGAAAGGCAGAAAGTTGTGTCGTGCCACTAGGAGCCCGGTCATTGGTCCTCAGTGAACCAAGACGGTAACCCTTGGTTCTCCATTTGTACCAGTATTCTGACAGCTGCATGGCCAGGCTTGGGGCATAGGATGTACAGTTACCACCCTTCCTGAGGCAGAACAGATCCTTTCTGCCACCATCCCCCACAGCGAAGGCCCAGCACGGAACCAGCCATGGAGAGCAGCTTGACCGGTTACCGTGCCTTTGGTAGAGATTAGTTAAGTGAGTAAGATTTCTTCCTATTTTATGATGGTGTTATTTCCTATTTTTATTCTAGGAAGACAGGCTGGGTCAGTGAGACCCAAGGAAATGCATATTCACTGGGTACGTTTGGTTGTGTTCATCCAAGGCCAGGGCTAGGATGGGCTGTGCTCGCAGGCACAGAGTGGCTAGAGGTGGCAAGACAGGGAGCTGAGAGGAGACCACCAGTGGTGGCCATGGACGTCTCAGAGCTGCTCCACCATCTACACTAGCGGGTACAAACTGGGGCTGTCAGGAAAGGGGCTCTGGGGCAAAGGTTGCTCAGAGAGGGGTGGCCTCTTTTTTTTTAATATATATATATTTTTTAATTTATTTTTTAAAATGTTTATTTCTTTATTTTTGAGAGGGGAGGGGTCGTAGAGAGAGGAAAAAATGAGCAAGCAGGGGAGGGGCAGAGAGAGAGAGGGAGACACAGAATCCGAAGAGGCTCCAGGCTCTGAGCCGTCAGCACAGAGCCCGACACGGGGCTCGAACTCACGAGCCGTGAGATCATGACCTGAGCCGGAGTCAGACGCCCAACCGACCGAGCCACCCAGGCGCCCCAAGGGGTGGCCTCTTTGACAAGGAGGTGAGGGGTGGCCCTGTGCTCTGTTCAGATTCCTCTCTCGCTCCTTCCATCCGAGCTCTGCTGGCTGCGTTGCAGTGGACTTCCTCAGCTGGCCGTCCCCACCGTCACAGCACTTTTCAGGCCCTCCCGTCCCTCACCTAGACTACCAGGAGAGCACAGCACTCATCTTCCCCCCTCCAAACTTTTGCTTTGTTTCTCAGTGCTTATAGTGAAATGTGTGTATAGAGGAGTGCTCTTACCACACGCGTAAAGAAACAAAACAATTATAATTAAAAAGGAAAATGAACCCCACGTGTCTCCCATGTAGCCTGGGAAGTAGAATAATGCTGCCCGTACGTTAGAAGCCTGTATCTTGACAGCCTTGCTAAATTTGTTTAATAAAATTCTAATAAGTTATAAGGTTCGTTTATTCTGTATAATCAAAGCATTTGCAAATAATGGCAGTTTTATTTCTTCCTCTCCAGGCCTTCGGCTGTCTTTTCCGTCGTTTTGCTGCCATGCACCAGTTAAGACCTGTAGTGCAACGTTGAATCAAAGCAGCGCCAGCCCAGGATTATATCTTGGACGTTCTTCTTTTGTTCCTGTTTTTAAAATGGAAAGCTTACAGTATTTTACCATTGAGTTACCATGCTTCCCAAATATTTTGTACGGAGAGCTTGTATCCGGTTGGAGAACTTACCAACCTGGTTCCTTGCGAGTTCCGTACTAGGAACCTAGCTCCTTACTAGGTCCGCTTACCACCTGCAGTTGGCTAATAGATTTTATTGTGAACGGACGTTGATTTTTATCAAATAGGTTTTCCGTATCTTTGGGGATGTTCATTAGAGCATAGTTTTTTTTCTGTTTTAGGCATTGCTAGATTTCACCTGCTGATATTTTGTTGAGCGTTTTTACATGTCTTTTCACAAGTTGGGCTACTATGACTTTTTTCTTTCTCTATTATTCTTGTCTGGTTTTGGTGCCAAGGTGAAAATAGCCTCATAGAATGAGTTGAGAAATATTCCTTTATTCTGTTCTCTGGAAGTGTTTGGATACGATGGGAATGATCTGTTTCTTGAACATTTAGTAGACCTTTCTTGTAAACCACCCCCCTCGGGTCTGGCATTTGTTTAATATGATGCTTTAAGTTTTTTAAATGGTTGTAGGGCCATTCTTGAGTCAATTAAAGAATGTATCGTTTTCTAGTCTCTTGGATGTTTCACTGAGATTGCTAAATTTATGGGTGTAAAGTTGCTCATGACATTATCTGATCTTTTTTCCTCTGCTGCACCTACAGTTTATACCCCTTTTAATTCTTAGTATTGCTAATTTGCCCCTCTGCTTTCAGCACTACTCCTTTGTGTTTCAAAGTCCACATCGTCTAGCTCGCCCTTAAAAAATATTATTTTCGGGGCTCCTGGGTGGCATGGTCAATTCAGCTCTTGATCTCGGCTCAGGTCATGATCTCATGCTTCATGAGTTCAAGCCCCCCATTGTTGGGTCTACACTGACAGCATGCAGCCTGCTTGGGATTCTCTTTCTCCCTCCCCTACTAGCACTGCTTCTGTCTCTGTCTCTGTCTCTCTGTCTCTCTGTCTGTCTCTCTCTCTCTCTCAAAATAAATAAACATGACAAGACATTAAAAAAATTATTTTTGTTTTCATTACTTTGGGTTCCAGCCATACTGGACTACTGTATTTCTCCTGATGGATTCATAATTTCCTTCAGCATTACCTTCATGTATGGTCTCCCCCCTCTTTGACGCCCCCCCCCCCCCCACATCTTCATCCTTTGGACTACTCGTATCTTGAGGCTCATCTCCAATTCCACCTGTTTTATGATGCTTTCTCCTATTTTCCCTCAAACAGAATAGCTGCCTCCTCCTCCTGTGTTCTAATCGCATATTCCCCTGACTTCTCCACAGCAAGTCGCACGTTCTGTTTTATATTTAATGAGTTGCTTCCATGTTTGCAAACTCTTGTAGTTTGTGAGCCTCTTGAAGGTGAGACCCTGCCATATGCCTGCCTGCGTTCCGAGAACCTAGCAGAGAGCAACTCCGAGTCTCTTAAGTTCAACCGAACTGAATTAAACGGAGAGGAATGGAGCAGACATCCATCCTTTGGCATAATGTAAAGTTAAAAAAGTGAATTCTAGGGGCGCGTGGGTGGCTCAGTTGGTTGAGTGCCCGACTCTGGATTTCGGCTCAGGTCATGATCTCATGGTTCGTGAGTTCGAACCCCGCATCAGTCGGGGAGACTGCTTGGGATTCAGTCTCCCCCTCTCTCTATCCCTCCCCTACTCGCTTGTGCTTGCTGTCTCTTTCTCTCGAAAAATAAATAAAAATAAACTTAAAAAGTGAATTCTAGGCCGCGTGATGCAATCCTGGCTAATGTGAAGATGCCCTTACCTCTGAAAACTCCCCTTTCCTCGACTGGCTGAGGTCTGCAAGGCCACCATTTGAGTTTCATTCCTTTGTCTTTATGTGTTTCCTGCTTGCTAAAAATGCTACCGGGTCTAAGGAAGCCCCGGAGGCCTTATCGGGCATCGATACCACACCTCTCACAATTTTCCCTGCTTCCTTACAGGTGAGTGGATCTGCTAGATCCTTTCCTGAGAACAGATGTATTGAGGAGACGCGGACCGGGAAATCTCTTAGAGGGACTGAGGATGCAGAAAAGGATGGCTAGGCGTACTCCTAGTTGTTACGCTTTATTTATTTATTTTTTTTTTTTAATTTTTTTTTTTTCAACGTTTTTATTTATTTTTGGGACAGAGAGAGACAGAGCATGAACGGGGGAGGGGCAGAGAGAGAGGGAGACACAGAATCGGAAACAGGCTCCAGGCTCTGAGCCATCAGCCCAGAGCCTGACGCGGGGCTCGAACTCACGGACCGCGAGATTGTGACCTGGCTGAAGTCGGACGCTTAACCGACTGCGCCACCCAGGCGCCCCTGTTACGCTTTATTTAATGTCTCTTACGGTCCCAGCGTTGTGCCAGGCAGTAACCTTTGTACCAACTCACCGAGGCAGGTACTGTTACCATCTCCAGTTTTAGCCACAAAGAAACTGAAGTTCAGAGGGATTAAGCAGTTTAGCCAAGGTCACTCAGCTAGCTAGTAAGTGGCAGAGCTGAGATTTGAAGCAAGGTCTGGCAGCCTCTGTTCTTCTGCTGCCCAGTCTGTCTGTTCTTTACGACCTCATCTCGCCACCTCAGCAATGTTTCGATCGCCTGTTACGTGAGTAGCCCCTGCCTGGCTCCCTCTATTCCAAGGCCAGTTTTTCAGGTATTTTAGTGGTCAAACGTGACCTTCCTTTTGCGGACTGATTTTGGAAGCTCCTGGAGTGAGGTTAGAATGTGTGCCACTGCTTGGGCTGTTCCTGTCCCGATAGCATCTCCCTCTACTCCCTGACATGGAGCTTCTGGGTTTCAGAAGGGTCTGGAACTTTCTTAGAAACAAACGTCTCTGCTTTCTCGTGCGATTTCTACCTCATCTACAGGCTGTTCCTGAAACCTTAGCATACACATCTGGATTTTGGAATCAGCAGCCTCCTTCACTGAAGGGGAGGGGGACAGCTGTTTCCAAGGAAGCTGGGAAATAGCTCAGAGGGCCAACCAGACACCGTGAACGTTTGGGTACTGTGTATGTTTGCAAGTAATTTGTAGCTTAACTGTTTCCGAGGAGTTATCTGTTGGCTGGGAGGGCACTTTTTCCACTCCTTACCCCACCAATCCACAGAGCAAAGCCAGGAGCCTCCAGATCCAAACTCGTACAGGCCATCTGGTCCAAACCCATCACTGTGCAAATGAGGAGCGAGACGCAAAGAGAGGGCCAGTGTCTCACCCAGAGTCACGTAGAGTGGGAGTCAAGTCTGTGGTGAAGGCTTGGGGCTTTTGATGGAATGTCCCAGATTGGGAAACTTGATTGGCCCTCAGTGCAGACTAGCCTTTCTTATCAGTTATCTTTGCGAGGGAACATGCTGTCTATTTTCAGTCAGGCTGTAAGCGCCTTGAAGACACAAAACACGTTTTCTGATTGATTTTGGGCCCCCTGCCATGACTCACACATAGTTGGCCCTCAGTGGGGGTTTGGTGGCTTGACTGGGTCAGCCTTCTCTTCTTCAGACCCTTATTCTGCAGGACCCCTGCTGTTTTTGGATGGCATTGCCCTCGGCAGGTGCAGTCCTCTGCCGTATGTGGATCCTCTCCCCCAGAGGCGCCCCCTTAGTACACCGAACCTCAGTACTCCACATCCAGCCCCTCTGTGAGTTCTGGTTTCTTGAAGTCCATTCTAAATTTTGTTTCTAATTCGTGCAGATTCGTTTAAATGGTCCCACCTTACATACATACACTGTGTGGTGTGTTTTTTTTTTCCACTTAACTTTAGAGCTATATGGTGATTCTTCACAGAATTAAATACTTAATTATACTTTAAGTAATATGTATAATTATGTCCACCGTGTCCATAAGATGCAGAATAATTTGGGTGTGAATCCTGGTTTTCTGGGCCCTGCTACTTGAAGAAAGGAACCCTCCCTTGGGACATTATTCTTTTTTTAAAAAAAAAGTTTGTGTATTTTGAGAGAGACAGAGAGAGAGAGGAGAGAGAGGATCCCAAGAAGGCTCCACGCTGTCAGCACAGAGCCCAACGCGGGGCTTGAACTCACAAACCAGGAGATCGTGGCCTGAGCCGAAGTTGTCGGATGCTCAATGGACTGAGACACCCAAGCGCCCCGGGAGCTCGGGGTTTTCCGGAGGCAGTTGTGGCTGCCACTTGTTTCTCCAAGGTCCCCAGGCTCTCCCGGCCAGAACAGGTGGTGCAAAGGATACGTGAGCATCTCCCACGGCAGCTGCCAAGGTGGAGCCGTCTGAAGGCTTGTGGGCGCGCACAGGGCCGTAAGTCGGAATCAGCAGGGGACAGCGTTGAAGGGAAGAAGTCCCGTGGATGTGTAAGCTGGGGTCTGATTGTGACGACCGCGCTCCCCGGTCCGCCGGAGCCATCCCTCCTGCCCGGTGTGATGCAGACGGCCGGTCGGCCCGTTAACGTCACATCTCCTTTCCCAGGGACGACTCTGCTTGCGGTCGGGCCTGGTAAATAGTCCTCCACAGGTGTCTGTGGAATGCTCCAGGGCTCACCTCTGGAAGACTTCATTATCTTTGTCCCTGCTGATCATTCCACGCCCCTTTGCTTGCTTGTGGACGGTCCGCTTTTAGCCTGGGTAAGAGTCGTGAGGCGGATTTTGTCGTGAGACGATTTTGTTACAGATTTCAGATGCGTTCCGCCGGGGCAGACGGGGCTCTATCGCGTGTTAGGGCCTGATCCGGAGATCAGGAACTCCTCTGAGGGGAGAAAACCAAATCCAACTAGTTGATTTCCAGCGGATATCTTCGGTGAACGTGGCCTGTGCCTCCCAGCCACTCTCGCCGGCTTTTAGGGGGTCAGTGCTGACTTCGGATAGGCCGCATCGAATTGCCAAGTGGCTTTTCCTGTTAGCGTTGATCCTGGGAGGCAGGTGCTTCTTGTCGACGTTCGGCGCGGCCAGAAGCTCCGGCGAGAGCCAAGATCCTGGAAAGCGATGGTCACAGACGAAGGGGCGCGGTTGTCGATGTGAACACAGTGACAGGGCTGTTGTCTGGAGGTGGCCGGCTGCCGCGCTTCAGGTCGCTCAAGTGCCACTCGGCAATTAAGCGCAGAGCTGGCGGAAGGGAAGGAAAAGAATGCCTAGCAGCCCCGGCTCGTCTCCACTTCCCGGGCCGCTGCCTCACTTCAGGCAGGCTCTCGTTCCCCCCTTGTCTGCTGTTGCGACAGAAGGCCCCCTGACTGTCCTCCAACTTCCGGCGTCTCTTGTCTGGGGCCTCTTTCCCTCAGTTACCGGAAAGCGCCGTCACGTGCATCTTTCTGAGGCCGGTTGTAAGCGCCTTGGCCTTGTGCTCGGACTCCAGCAGCTAAGGAACAGTCCCACATCTTCAGCTTCCTGTCCAGGGGCTTCCCGACCAACCGAACAGCCCCACGTTCCTCGTGTCTCCCTTACCCGTACTCCTTTCCAGCCAAAGCGGATCCCTGCAGTGCTTCCTGAACGCGCCCGGAAGTCTTCTCCCTCTGCTGTTGCCTTTGCCCACACGTATTGTTCCTTCTTGTAATTTTACCTGTCACTCGCCGCTATCGCCGACTTCACGAAGCTGTCCTTGACGCCCTGCCCCCCCGTTTATTAAACTGCCTAGCATGGCCATGGTGCTGGACACATCATAGCTCAAAAATGTAGTTCTTGTCACAGTGATCATGATTATGATGCACATGATAGTGTAGTCGCTTGAGAAATTAATCCAAAAGCCGATTTTAAGCGCCTACTCTATTCTGGGAGCTATGAAAAGCACCTGAATCGTAATAGTGACAAAGATGATCCTACTCTTACCCAGCACTAGTTAACTAGGCATTATTGAATGCTTTCTATGCTGTGAAAGAGAGATTGAAAGAGATCCCTGGATTGGAGACTCTGAGTGGGGCCATATCACTGACATTCCTTTTGAAGTCTGCTCCGCATCTACCCATGAATAGTGGTCAAGTTGAATGCTGGGAGTCCTTTGGCTCTTTGGGATTTTTCTTTCGAGTGATGATGAGTGAATCCAGCTGTCACTGGTTCTGTTGATTCTGCTTGGGAAAGCTCTGTAGCCTGTCCCCGTCGTGTCAAAAACCCCACCGTAAAATTGGTCCTGGTGCTCGATTGATGACGTGCGCAGATGGGGATGTGTTAACCAGATAGGACTCCCTCCCCTCTCCTTCCTGCTCGAGTTACCACTTAACACATCATCATTGGCTCTCTGATAGACAGGAAACGAGTGGAGCTCCTTGGCCTCTTTCGGAAGTCTAGGGAGCGGAGTTGAATCAGTGTACAGGGCTGTTGAATCGGCATATAGGGCTGGGATCCAGATTCAGTTCAGATCGTCCCCTCCAGGTGTATCCAAGTTCCTTGGAATGATCAGAGCCGCCCAGATGTTTTCGGAAACCGCCATTTGCAGGAGTGGGCACCTTTCAGCTCAGACTCCAAATGGCTGAATGGAGGTGTCACAAAACCACAGATGGGTGACACGCAAATTAACAAAGGGGCCAGAAAATCTTTGCTGCCTCCGTCGTGCCAGTGCTCCCTGGATTCCAAATAGGAGATCGCTGGCAACTTTGCAGTCCAGCTGTGGAGAGGCACATTCAAGAGCCATTTGATCACAGGCCTTCTGAAAAATTAATCCGCACCAGGTACAAGTAAGGTATAATTTTCTTGGCTGTGCATGGAAAGCTTTTTTTGTCCCTCAGATAAACAATGCCGCTGGGTTATAGAGTTAGGGTAGTGTGAGAGGTGCAGATAGAGAAGCCGCTGCGTTAATGACAGTGTTTTTCAGACTCAGATGAAACCCAGATCTTTCGCTTCCCCGGGGATAAAGTGGTAGGGCCAAGAAGGTGTGGAGCATTACTGAGTTAACCCACAACCATCACCTGCTTCTCACAACTGAAATAACTGTATTCAACGAGGATGAGTTTGCTGAATACAGCTATCAAAACACGTGGCCAATGTATAGCGTATCAGAGGACTTTGGGCGCACAAAGCAAATTCAGGAATAGGGAATGAGGCAGAGAATTGGACCAAACAATAGATATTTATTTAAGAGGCTCAGAAAATAAGTAAAATAAGAGACCAGCAGTGGACTATTGTGGAAAGAACGCAGCACCGAGACACCTGAATTCTAAATCCTGTCTTGTAGATTATGTGTGCATTCACGCTTTCTCTAGCCTCAGTTACTGATTCTGGAAAAGGAAGTGGCCCAACTCTCTTTCAGTTCTAACATCCTACAACTATAGTGACATGATAAAAAACTACATATTCACTAGTAACATGTATCCCCCTGAAGCAAAAGGAAAAGCTTCTTTAAAAAGTTTTTTAAATGTTTATTTATTTTTGAGAGAGAGAGAGAGAGAGAGAGAGAGAGAGAGAGAGAGTGGAGGAAGGCCAGAGAGAGAAGGAGACACAGAACCCGAAGCAGGCTCCAGGCTCTGAGCTGTCAGCACAGAGCCTGACGCGGGCTCGAACTTGGGAACAGCAAGATCGTGACCTGAGCCGAAGTTGGATGCTTCACCGACTGAGCCACCCAGGCGCCCCTGCTTCTTTTAAAATTTTAATCTAGGGGTGCCTGGGTGGCTCAGGCAGTTAAACGTCCGACTCTTGATTTCAGCTCAGGTCATGATCTCATGGTTGGTGACTTTGAGGCCTGCATCGGGCTCTGTGCTGATAGCTCGGAGCCTGGAGCCTGCTTTGGATTCTTTGTCTCCCTCTCTCTCTGCCCCTCCCCCATTCACACTCAGTCTCTCTCTCTCTCAAAAATAAATAAAAATTGAAAAAAATATATATTAAAAAAAAAACCAAACAATCCAGAAAGTTCAGCTCAGTCCAAAGAAGAAGCAAAATCACCTAAATCCCTAATATCCAGATTGTCACCATTTAGTGTAAAGTCTTTGAGAAAATTTCTACACATTTTAACATATATACTATATGTTTGCAAAAGTGAGATCATATGGCACACTTTTTATTATTTTATTTCCTTTTTTTTAATATGAAATGTATTGTCAGATTGGTTTCCTTACAACACCCAGTGCTCATCCCAACAGGTGTCTCAATGTCCATCACCCACTTTCCCCTCCCTCCCAACCCCCATCAACCCTCAGTTTAGCCTCAGTTTTTAAGGGTCTCATATGGTTTGGCTCCCTCCCTCCCTCCCTAACTTTTGATTTCCTTCCCCTCCCCCATGGTCTTCTGTTAAGTTTCTCAGGATCCACATCAGAGTGAAAACATATGGCATCTGTCTTTCTCTGTATGACTTATTTGACTTAGCATAATACCCTCCAGTTCCATCCACATTGCTGCAAATGGCCATATTTCATTTTTTCTCATTGCCACGTAGTATTCCATTGTGTATATAAACCACAATTTCTTTATCCATTCATCAGTTGATGGACATTTAGGCTCTTTCCATACTTTGGCTATTGTTGAAAGTGCTGCTATAAACATTGGGGTACATGTGCCCCTCTGCATCAGCGCTCCTGTATCCCTTGGGTAAATTCCTAGCAGTGCTGTTGCTGGATCATAGGGTCGGTCTATTTTTTAATTTTTTGAGGAATCTCCACACTGTTTTCCAGAGCGGCTGCCCCAGTTTGCATTTCCACCAACAGTGCAAGGGGGTTCCCGTTTCTCCACCGCCTTGCCAGCATCTATAGTCTCCTGGTTTGTTCATTTTAGCCACTCTGACTGACGTGAGGTGGTAGCTCAGTGTGGTTTTATTTCCAAGGTAAAATATGTTAAAATTCATACAAGACAGGTTTATAAATTATAAAATCGAACATCGGCGGTTCCTAACTTCCCCTTTTCCATTTGACAGTATATTTTGGACATATTTTCTTGTCAGTATACTTTGAGAGCATTGTTTTAATTGCTGCCCAGTAATCTATTGCGTGGATATGTTACAGTGCCCTCAACCTGGCTCCTTTTTTGGACATTTCGGTGGTTTCCGATTGTCCGCTGTCCCAACGATGCTGCGGCCTGTGCCGAAATTTGTGCCCGTGTCTACGTCCTAGTTCCTTTGTGTACATGCGGATACATGCTTTTTGCTGCTGCTGAGGAGCCATGTCATGAAACCAAGGCAGAAATTTCGTCGCTCAAATTCGAGTCAGCTATTTTGCACACGTACTTTGGGTGGCTCTGTTGATTTTACAAAGCGTGCCCATATCCACTATTTCATTTAATACTGCCAGTGGCTAATAGTTACTCTACACGTATGTGCTACACATTGTGCTACGTGCTGTAGACATAGGGATCTTATTCAGCCTTACTGCTTCTGCACTGTCGTCACCGCTGTCCGGGAGATGGGGAGAGTCAGGAGGCTAAGAGAGGCCATGTAACTTGCCCAACTGGTGATAGCGGTAGAGCCCAAATATTTTGTCTTTTGGATTCTAGATCCAGTATTCTTTCCAGTATACCACAAAGCCTCTTTGAGTTACAAGGTATTCCAAGGCTACATGTGGGCAAGTGGGTTCAATTCCACACCAGTTAACTTGGAGAGATCTACGAATAAGGAAAGAACATGCGTTCATGGACCATGTCGCCTTCCTTCCCAGTCCTGGCTGGCTTCCTCAGGGGATGCCGTGATGTCTGTAAGAACTGAAAGTGCGGTGCCTGCCATGCTGGATCTTTTCCCAAAGTAAGACTGGAGTGGCCGTGCCTGACGCAGTCAGGGATGATTTATGGACGTTTCTAAGGGGCCAGGCATAGACACTGGGGGAGGAGAGGCGTCATTTACGTTAACAGTCACTGGGAATTAGGTTCTAGGGTCAAGGGCTCAAAGGAATTTATCATTAATGAGCCAGTAAACGGTATTGAAGGACAAATTGGCTGAATTCATTGGATTGTTTCATTCCGTGCTGAGGAACGAATGCCAGTGTGTGCTGTTTATTTCTTAGGAAAAAAGCTGTAAAGTGAGACGTACCTATCAGTAGTCCCCCAGGGACCGTGTCTTCCTGGAAAGAAAGTTGGGGGCCACGGGAAGGCAGCTAAGGCTCCATAGAGGAACCAAAATAATGTTGACACTGGGAGTCTCTGCCTGTGTTCAAGGACACCTGCTAAGGCTCCAAACTTGCTCTGATTGGCCTTGGTGCCAGATCATGGAGGCCAAGCTGGTGACTATGAGGTTATGGATTTGCAGAGGCCAAAGGTGTGAGGGTCACTGTAGATCACGTTAAGGTACCGGCTTCCTGCATTGACTGGCGAAGAAACCAAGGGGCAGACAAGGAAAGGGGCTGGTGAAACGTGCCCAAAATGGTGACTTCTAGTGTCAGAGTTCAGCGGGCACGTTTGTGATCTTCAGTAAAAGTTGCGTTCACCAGTGACACGCAGAACTAAATCACCCTTCCTCCCTCTTTTCCCTCCTCCTCCTCCCCTCCCCCCTTGTCCATTTCTCCACCTCCCCCACCTCTCTCGTGTTCATTTTCTCCATCCTCCTATCCTGAACAACCTCTCTGGTGTGTCCTATGCACGCTATCTAATGAATAAGCCGCTTTTACATCGATTATGTCCTTTGATCCTTCATCCGTCTTGGCCACAGTGCTCAGACACGGAACGTTTTATGCATAGACAGAAAGTGCAAGCCCCCTCCCCATTCAGGCTATCTGGCTTCCCGAGCCTAGTGCAGATGGTTTATACGAGTCACGGACTTCCTCCCTGGGATACTTTCTGTAGACATCTGAGGGTTGGACTTTCCCTGGCACAGCGTCAGGCTCGGTGACAAGGAAGGAAGGAAGGAAGTTAAGAAGCTTTCCTGTCATTGGATCCGGATCCTAAATAGACCTTTGCTTGGCAAGCATACTTCCCATATTCCCCGCTGGCCCGGTTCTGTGGGCCCGGCTCACTGGCATTCTTTAGCCAAGGACAAATTCCATGCAGACTTCATCACTCCCACGGATGCCCAGGATATGCCTCCCTGAAGAGCATCGCTTTTGAATAACCTAGACTCCTGGGACATTAGATTTCTATCCAAAAGATGAAGGGGTTGGGGAGGGAGGAAAGGGAATGGGGTGGGGCGGGGGGAGAGAGAGAGAGAGAGAGAGACCTATAAACATATTTTTCCTTCATTCATTTTTTTCATTCATTCCACAGATAATTGTTGAGTGCCTAATAAGGGCCCGAAACTACTTTTGGCTACAGAATACATTGTCCTCAAGGAGTTTATATTCTAATGGGGCAGGGAAGACAGGAAACAGATACACAAATAGACCTATACTATTTTATCAGGTCATTTCTATAATTCTGTAATACTGCGAAGAAAACGAAAGCAGGTGTAATCGTTTCTAAGTACGGGTGGAGGGTTGTCCTTAGGAAAAGGGACACGTCATCCGCAGTTAACAAAGAGCAGGCAGAGTTTATGTACAGAGGCTAGTAGGTCGGTGGATATGGTAGCTGGAAGAGGTGGAATTTCTCCAAATGGCTTCTTTTTTCTCACAGAAACCAGAAGCCAAGTCATCAGCTGGAAGGGAGGAGGAAGAAAGAGAGGTGTGAGCAGAGAGGAGATGCTATGAAATAGTCTCAAGATGAGCAATCAAATGAATGAGCTCTGGGAACAGAGTAGGATGGTAGGCAGCGCTGAAGGGCCACCCTTAACATCTAAGTTCAAGGTCTTAGCTTGAAGGACAACAGACAACGTGGTTGTGTGTTTTTCCAGCCACGTTAAGTTGCTTGGGAGCAGCCGTGGAATCGTTGTGAAGAGTTGGATTTAACCCGAGCTAGGGTTTTGTCAAGGGTGCACGAGAGAGGGGGCGAGGGGGAATTGAGGGCGTACGCCAGCCTCTTCTTGGATTTGTCTCCCTCGGCCCCCTTAACGTTTCCTCATTACCTTTTTGTGTCCTCTTTCAATTTGTAACTTGGCGGGTAACTTTTCTGCGCGGGTCTGAAATACGTCCTCCCAAGCTACGAACAGATAATGGCGGAGCGAGTGAGAGAACGGCGGAGCTCCAGAAGAAGCACGTGTACGAAAGCAAGAGAGATTGGCACTGAGCTCGTAGAATGTGTAATGTTAAGGAACTTTCTAACCGGTGTTTTGGGAGAAAACTCACTCTGATTCTGCTTTTGATGATCTTTTGAGGTTAGCGCCTCCTCTAGTTTGGTCAGTGTAAAAGCCTCGTGGTCGTTTGTCGTCGTTGACATTTCTTGAGGACGTACCATGAGGAAGGCATTTCAGTAAGTGCTTTAGATGCCTTAACTCATTTAATCCTACGACGGCCGTTGTAGGAGTTAAGTACTGTGACCCCCCCCCCTTTTCAGAAGGGGTTAGTTAATTTATCCAACGACACAGCTAACAAATCTTCAGAGAAAGGTTTTGAACCGAGAACTTTATGATTACACAGCCCATATTCTCAATCACTCCTGCACTGCCCTTCAGCGCCCAACGTGTGGAAGTTGGTACACTCATCCGTCTGTCTGTCCATCCAGTAGAGCTCTTCCTGTCCTATCTCTGGGCTAAGTCACTGTGTCAGTTGCCGGGTGGGGAGAGGGTGTGGGTGGGGCTCAGCTACCAATCCTTCATCCCTTCTGCGCTCACTTAGGGATTCTAAAAGAAGCCAGAGGGGGAGTTGCCTTTGTCCCGGGAAGCTCTTCTAGAAACATGAGTTTAAGGCCCTCGGTATATATTCTGATGACTCAGCCTGTGGGACTGTGCCTCTTTCGTCAACATAAAACCCCTAGAAGCAACGCATGCTGGGAACCGGACCTCCATATCAGAGCTGATCAGGATGGATCGGTGAATTCTGTAGATCGCATCTGTCCTAAGCAGCAAATTAGCTATGCTTGACTTCAGCTACCACATTTTGCCTGCTGCGAGCTTGCCCTACCCGGCTCTGAAATGTATTTTGTAACAGTGTGGGAGAAATACACGAGATTGATTAGAGCTGGCACGCTTCTGCAGTTACTATTGTAGTGGCTGCTTTAAAAGACTCAAAAAATCCTTCAGCCAATTTTGTTCCTCTATAAAGTTTCATTTAAATTTTAGTGGGTATATTTACGTGTAAATCGGATCAGCTTCCAATGGCAGCTCCTTATGGTGGCATCTTGATGTTTTGTTTGCCTGAGCAGATTGATTTGCCATTATGGGAAAACGTTTGAACTAAAAAAGCCCTCTGAACTTTGTTCCGCTACTCTTATCAAAGAAAATAGAAGTGGAACATGTAGACAGAAACCTGCAAATTAAATTGACTTTCCCAGCTGAAATGTATTTGATCTGCATTCATTATGGGGCCTGGGTGGTAGTTGCGTCTTGATTCTGCAAAAGCATTGAGGTTCAGACTATTTTCCCAGGTCTTTAAAAATTCACCGGAGAGAAGAACAGAGAGAAGCGGCACTGTGAACCGCTAATAACATCTTCTCTTTGGTATGAAGTTACGATGCCTCCTAGATGATGTCACTGTCCTTCCAGCCCCATCTGTCAAGCTTGGTGAACACCGTGCATTGGTGCTGTCTGTGGAAACAGCCGGGCCAGCCTTGCTATGTGGTGACAGATTGTTCAGGGCGAGCCAATAGCAGCAGAAGCATTAGAAGGCTTGCGAACGTGGTTCACAGCCACGCGAAGGTCCCGTTTCTTACACTTGGCTCACAGGGACGGGTTCGTCCGCATAACTGTGTTCAGATTTGGAGCACCGTGCTAATGGCTTCAGCTGCTTGCTTCCTTCCTCTCTTGCATGTTTTCCATCATTCTCTAATTGACTCCTAACTAGGCATATGAATCAGAACCAGTGTGGGAACTGAAAAACAGAAAGAAAGAAATGTGCCAGCTTAAGCCCTAGCGATGTTGTTCAAGTAGGCTCAAGTCCAAGTAGCTCAAGTTGATGGAAGGTAGTAAGAAGGACGAGGTCACGCGGAATTCGGTCTGAATCCTGGTTCTTTCGCTTGGTAGTCACGTGCCCTTGGGCAAACCAAGTCTCGTTGTAAAATGTCAGCACTGCTTTCATATGGTTGTGGAGAGGGGTGGATGAGGGAACACACAGTGGGAAGTAAGTACACTGCACCGAAATACACTGTTTGGGTGCTTACTATTATTAGCTGAAAACACAGTGCCTGCCTTAAGTCTGTGCTCGGGAGCTGGTTTACATTCCCTGCTATGATGCCACTTTCTGTCTGTCTGTCTGTGTGTCTGTGGTGTTGATGCTGTGCCTGGCACTGTGCTGGGTACTGGGGACACAGAGACCATGAAATATGGTCCCTACCCTGAAGAACTGAGTCATCTAATACTATGCTCTGCTCTGTATGAAGTGGCATACACATTCCTTGTGACATCCCAAGGTGGATTTTACTTCCAACACGCTGAAGCGTCTCCAAACCCAGTTGTCTTATGAACTGATTGGTAACCAACTTTCCGTTGGTAATCTTTATTTTAATTATCTTCCAGTGGCCTTTTTAACTGGAGGTACATTTTTTTGGAGGCTCAGTCGGCATTTATTGAATACTGCTGTATGCCCGGTGTAATTTTTACTGATGTTCTCTCTTTCCATTGTCATGACAATCTGTGAAGTTGTCCTCATGACAATTTATGAGAAATAGAGGGCTCTGGGAAGTTTAGTGATTTGCTCAAGGTCACGTAGCTAGGAATCGGCAAGGTCAAGACTTGAATCTGGACCTGCCTGACCCCAGGTCACAGTTTCTGTCCATTCTTCTCCCGTGCACAGAGGAGTTAAAGATGGGAGCTAAGTACTAAGCAAAGTTGAAGGGCCATCTTGGCTGATATATGTAAAGAAAGCTAGATAGATGAATGTGCTGAATGCATGGAAACGCTCAAGAAATATTAACTGTTGGGGTTAGAGATCCCTTTTAAGGCCAAGAACGGGCTGTGTGTTGATCCACTGGGTGGATCAAATTTTTTCACAGTTGGGCTTGATCTTTGGAATTACGAATCAAACGAATACTTTGTGGTTCTCGACTGTGTGGTCCTCAATACCACTGGTGTATATACATCTTTCAGCTAAACTAAGTCGTCTCCATGACCCTCTACTTGAACTACATGTGTGAGTGTTCACGGAATTTACATGCAGCTGAATTGAATACTAAGAACAAAACAACACCGATAGAACTACGTGTCTTGTATTTTGGCCCTGAAATGTTCTATTAAGGTGCATATTAAAGTTTCAGAGATGCCTCCTGGTTTTTAAATGAGGACTGCCAATGGGTCTGGTGAGTAGGGAGCTGGAGCCCTAGTAGAGAACTGTGCCATCAGTGTTGAATCAGTGCCCTGGAATCGAAGCTGTGTCCTCGCCGCCAGTCAGCGTCCACGCTACCCTGTCCTTTTGTGGACTAGCCAATCGATCTCAGACACAGTTCAGGTGCAGTGATACAGGAAAAACAGTCCTGCGGTTGTACCAAACCCCAAACTCTTCAACTCCAAACGTCTCAGAGAGAACATTCTTGTTCCCTTTCTGCATCGTCAAATAAACACAAATGTGCTAAGTACTGCTTACTCTGTGGGCTGTCGTGGGAGGTAGGCCAAAATCCCTCCTCTGACAGTTCAGGGCAAACCTCAGAGGCGTACTTTGTTATGTGTGCCAAATGGCCTCACCACTTTCAAGGCACTGAATTCCCAGCGTTGCCCAAGGATCCGGGTGGTGGTGGTGGTGGGGGGGGGGGGAGGGTTGGGCACTGAGAAACGAACGGCCCTTTTTCTTCTCCCTGGCTCCTGGGTAAGAATCCGATTCTTCCAGCCTCAATTAAGTGATTCTTTTCACCTTTGCAGTGTTCAGATTTCTGTGTGATCACATCTCATTAGAAACATTATGATCGCCTGGAGTTGCACTTTATTCATACTTACATTTAATGTTCTTATTTCACTGGACAAAGAGATGATGGCGAGAACACATGAAGTCATTCAAATAAAACAAATCGCTGCCCACTCGTGTTGATTGCTTTACAGCAAATTAATCTCTACGTGCAGAAGATGCTGTGGCTCCTCCCTTTCCTTTCTTTTTTACTTTTTAGGTTCTGGTGGACGTGAAAAACAGACACTGCTTCAAGTAAATTGTTAGCTGTCCAAATGAGTGCAAATTAGGCTTCCATACCAGTGCATTTATTCCAGTGATTGCCCTGATTGTATTTGACCATGTGATAATTAGGCCCCATTCAGATCACAGAGTCCCATTTTATACCTTTTGGGTTTCCTAATCCAGAATGCGCTAATGGCCTACAGAGTGCTTCGGTGTTAGGTGACCAGAGAAGCCATTTGTTATGATGTTCTTGCTAATGGGGAGGTCGAAATGTAGGGAAGGCTGTGTCCGCCCGCGGAGGCTCTAAATGGTCAGAGAAGTGCGCCGGTGTAATCATCGGAGAGCACTTTTTCCTCTGGGTAATGTTGTCTGATTGTTAGAGATTCAAACTCTATAAATGAAAGTAATTGCAGAAATACACGTACACACGCCATTCGCCGTTGGTTTAAAATCGGTAATTTAGGACGCAGGTTTAACATTAAATGACACGTTCCAAACTAATGGGAAAATAGGCCAGAATGCAAAGACAGATGTAGCCGGTGGCCAAAGTGAGAGCCTTTTCTTTCTCCTCCATTCCTTCTGCTTTCGGGGTTTTCTTCCGTTTAATTATTTGGGCAGCTCAGCCAACTCTGAACCGGGTGACGTGCATGGACCCAATCATAGGGACTGAGGGATGGATAAGGCAAGCGTTACCTTCCCCGCACTAGGCTAAGGGACAGTTTGAAAGAGAGCTACATGGAGACAGCCATCCTCACTGGGGAAAAAAATAATATCCTGATAGTGGCATGTTAGGTATTAGCAGGTGAGTGCTGCTTCTCCCTGTCACAAAAGCTGTCCCTAGACAAGGAGCAGTTGCCAGTGAGTGTCTAGGTGGGACTGGGAACAGCCCCTTGAGCCACCAATGGAATTAGGCAATGCATGTTGTAAGGAGGCCACTGGGACAAAAGGTAGGGGGTGCTGGGGAACAGAGCTGTGGAGAAGGATGGAGTGGGAAGGTAGAATCTGGGGAATAGGAGGGAGTAGGGAGAGGTTGAGTCTCTGGGTCAAATCCTGGATCTACTACCTTTTTATCCATTTAAAAAAATGACACCAGCAATCCTCTTTTAAAAAATTTTTGAAATGTTTTAAATGTTTATTTATTTTGAGAGAGAGAGAGAGAGAGAGACAGAGAGTGAGCAGGGGAGGGGCGGGGGGGGGGGTGGGGAGAAAGAACCCCAAGCAGGCTCCGTGCTGTTAGCGCAGAGTCCGATGCAGGGCTTGAACTCATGAACTGTGAGATCGTGACCTGAGCCCACATCAAGAGTTGGATGCTTAACCTGACTGAACCGCCCAGGCGCCCCTGGCACTAGTGATCCTGTTAGGACTTGCTGTCTAGTCAAGAAGAGAGACCCCAATCAAATGATTCACGAATTCACCAAATAGGTAGTGAACTAACTATGTTACAAACGTCGTAGGTGCTATGAAGAAACCTGGCCTTGTCTGGGGCGTCACGGAACTCCATGGCCCTAAGAAGTGAAACCTGAGGTGATAGGAAGAATTGGAGAGTTGTTTAAGCAGTGGTGTGTAAAGGGAACATTCCTGAGCGAGGGAAGAACAGACCTAAGAGAATGAGAATACAGCATGTCTGAATGCATTACCCGAAGGCCCGCAAATGAGGCAGAGAGTGGTAAGAGCTGAAGCCGAAGAGATAGCGAGCGGCCCGAGACTTCCAGGCCTACCTGTCCATGGAAAAGTGAATTTTCCTGGGAACAGTGTGGAGGCATCTGCAGGTTTTATGTAAGTTCATACTTCAGTTAGACGACTCAGGCTGTAAGGACGTGGATGGTGGATTAAAGCAGGAGCCACGCAGGAGACAGGGAGACTATTTTGGAGGCTGTTAGAGTAGACTGAGCAAGGCACGGTGGTGGTCTCAACGGGGATGGAAGAGAAAAGTGGGTGGGTTGTGTGATCCTGGGTAAGTAGCTTCCCCTCTCTGAGGCTAATTAGGCTCATTTCTTTCAGGTTTGGACTGTCCTATCTAGTGACTGAGAGTGGGCTTTGCCTCTCAGATAATCTGCTACCTGTCACCTCCCTTTAGATGTCGAGTATTCAACAAAAACACCTGTGCACAATTGATAGGAAGGAAAAACAGAGCTAGCTTGGAAGTCTCTAGAATTGTGTTTATTGCAGTTCATTGGGGCTGGTGGTCTGTATGAGTTGTACATTTTTCTGATAAAAAATTGGCTTCGAAATGAATGAAGGAACATTGACATAACACACACCTGTTATTCTTTTCACTTTAAAGTGCTAAGCAAAGCAGCCAACAGAAGTCTCAACCCCCCCCCCCCAACATTCTGCGGTAATTAAATACAACTACACTTATTTAGGAAACTGATAACAGTAAGTAGAAATTTAGTGCCAGCTATCTGAGAAGAAACAGGCCAGGACTGCCATTTGTTCCCAGAGTTGCAAACAGTTCCAACCAAAATTAAGGGGGTACGTTTCTTGCCAGCTCATCATGCTACGCTTCATAATAGGTTTGCTCAGTGTCCAGTAAGGAACAAATGACTCTGTGAGTGAAGATTTTGATTGTAGGTATTCAAACAACATTCCCAGGGAGGCTAGGCAGACACCGAATGGATGCCTAAGCCTTCCAAATGGTTTAGTTCCATTTGTTTGGTATCTGTTGTGGTGCAAGTTCTCTGGGCAATGCCCCGTGGGAGACATCTTCAGGGAAGGCAGTGGTGGGATTTTGGCAAGCAAACGAATATTGCTTAGAATATAGAAGAGTTGAATAACAAACCTGATCCATAGGATACATATAGATGAGAGAATAGAATGATTGGAAGACAAAAATTATTTTCCAACAAATAGGGCATGTGTACAGAGATTGAACTTGTATTGAGCCTTTAAGGAAACCTCTCTAATCTGGTATCGTATAGACCAGGTTATCTGACAAAAATGCAATAGTGTGTGATATCCACAACTATGAAACAGATTAAAGGGAAAAAAAAGCCTTATTGTCCTCTCAGTAGGTACAGAAATCATTCAGGAGTCTCCAGCAAGCATGTAGGATTAAGAACAAACAACAAAGCCACTTAACAAACGAGAAATAGACCCTTCATTGATGAAGGCTGTCTGCTAAAACTCTACAGCAAATATTATGTTTAATGACAATATATTAGATGTCCATATGTCTCTCTGAAGTCAGGAACAAGACTGACAAGAAACCCCTCAATCACCATTTTTATTCAGTATTATAAATGAAATCCTAACTAGCTCATTGGGAAAAGATAAAGATAAGGTTTCAAAGTATACTGTTATTTTCACAGATGACACGGTTGTCTGCCCAGATACTATAAGAGTACATGCAGACACTAATAGAACAAATACAGAGTTCAGCAAGTTTTCTGGATATGGGATCAGTATATAAAAACGAGTCATGCCCCTCTACAACAGTAAGAACCTAGGAGAACATGTTATAAAAGACAAATGCTAAAAACCAACATGGCATCCCAAATTGTGCATTGGTATCTCTTTTCCCACCTCTTATTTTGTTTCAGGTCTTAAGTTGTTTTTCCAGAATTTTCCTTGCTTTCCCCCCCATTGAGCTTGGGCCATAAGGTTGGTTCTTCCTTTCAGCTGGGCCCTCAGAAAAGACATGAACCAATTTAAAACAAAGAACAAAGGGAGAGGGAACAGGGTCATTGGAAAGAACTTAGAGAATGGCCCCTTGCAGTGGTTCCTCTCCCAAATTTGTAGCGATGTCGATGTAGCCACTGCTATGGAAATTGAAAACCCATTAGAGAATGCCTTCTCTCACTTGAGTGTATTCAAGCAAGAAGTTCACCAAAGTTACTTTCCTTTTAAACCAACCCCTTTGACTTTTAAAAGCTATTTTGGAGACGTTCAAGGAAAAGAAGTATTAAAAAAAGAAGAAAAAGGAAGACCAAAAGTAAATGTAAACACTTCAAGACTTTCACAAATAAATAAACCATTTAAAGCCTCGAGTTCCTGTGATTAGAGTCATAGAATAGAGGGAAGGCATTCATCTGAAAAATGAACCTTTGAGAAATCATTGCAAGAGGAATCTTTGAAAGTTGTTGATGATTTAGTAAAAAGAGATCTTGACGATTATAGAAATGAATATTTAGATGGCCGTGGATCAATTTCACCTGGAGAATCCATTACAGAGGATACATGCTATCTTTAGTATGCAGATGAATGTGATATCAAGTTGGTGGAAGATAGTTCTTTCAGAATAAGTACTGAATTACTCAAGAGTACGAGCCTATCTCTAAAACAAGAGGAAATTGGTGAAGAAGCTGCTTTGTCTATCAAGCAGAGATCTTCAAAATGAAAGATGAAAAAAAAATTAGTGGCTCCTAATAAACCTTCCCTCTCAAAAAAAAAAAAAGATGAAAGAACTATGGTTAAGTAAGGGCAGAATGATTACAAGAGAACAGTTAGAAAGGAATATAGGTACAGAACAAGGGAAACAGTATCAGGAAGAAACGCTTTATATATTGAAAAAAACAGATAAAGTGTGTTTGCATATGCAAGTGTGTGTGTATGTTTGTGTGCATACACATAGTATGTCCTCTAAACCCTTCTAAGGAGAAAAAAAAAACCATGACTTTGAACAAGTATCTACATGGAACAAAAAGAAAGGACCAACACATATTCTGAAGAATAAGAAGAAAAACTTCGTATTTAGAACCATCACAATCGAAGGAGCCCTGTGTAGGAAAAGTAGAAGCTTTCATAGGAAAAAATCTTTTCTGAAGTATAGAAACAATGTCACGCTAACTCAAAAGCAGTCTGTGAACACAATGGGAACTGTTCTACTTTAATAAAAGGACAAAAAGTGACTCTAATTTGGTGAGCTCAGGATGTCAGCTACTTTCAAGCACATAAGCTCTATTTTCTTAGCTATTTATGTAATTCATGAATATATACTGGAATTAGAGTTTACTTGCAAGGCAAATCACTAAATTGGAAAGGAAAAAATTCCACAAATTAACTTGTAGATCAGTGCAGTTCCAATCAAACCCCACAGATACTTTTTATGGGACTCAGCAAACTCATCCTAAAATTCTTACAGAAAGAGAAAAGGCAAAGACTGGCCAAGATTCTCTTAGAGAAGGAAAATGACACGAAGAGACTACCTCTGTCAGATATCAAGAATTGTTGTCAAGCCACATTAATAAAAAGTGTGACTCTGGAAAACAGTATGGAAGTTCCTCAAAAAATTAAAAATAGATCTACCCTATGACCCAGCAATAGCACTGTTAGGAATTTACCCAAGGGATCCAAGAGTGCTGATGCATAGGGGCACTTGTACCCCAATGTTTATAGCAGCACTCTCAACAATAGCCAAATTATGGAAGGAGCCTAAATGTCCACCAACTGATGAATGGATAAAGAAATTGTGGTTTATATACACAATGGAATACTACGTGGCAATGAGAAAGAATGAAATCTGGCCTTTTGTAGCAACATGGATGGAACTGGAGAGTGTGATGCTAAGTGAAATAAGTCATACAGAGAAAGACAAATACCATATGTTTTCACTCTGATGTGGATCCTGAGAAACTTAACAGAAGGTCATGGGGAAGGGGAAGGGAAAAAAAAAGAGAGGGAGGGACCCAAAACATAAGAGACTCTTAAAAACTGAGAACAAACTGAGGGTTGATGGGGGGGTGGGAGGGAGGGGAGGGTGGGTGATGGGCATGGAGGAGGGCACCTGTTGGGATGAGCACTGGGTGTTGTGTGGAAACCAATTTGACAATAAATTTCATATTAAAAAAATAAAATAAAATTATAAATACAAAAAAATAAACTGAATGAAATTAATTTGCAAAAAAAGTGTGATATTGGTACAGGGATAGACAAATGTCGTAATAGAACAAAACTGAAATTCCAGAAGCAAACTCACATATATATATGAGAACTTGCTTTATTGACAGGGGACATTACAAATCAATAGAAAATTGACTACAACAAATCAATAGAAAATTGCTCAACAAATAGTACCAGGAGGGGTGCCTGGGTGGCTCAGTCGGTTAAGCATCTGACTCTTGATTTGGGCTCAGGTTGTGATCTCGTGGTTGCAGGACATTCAGCCTGCTTGAGATTTTCTCTCTCCCTCTGCCCCTCCTACACGTGTGCACACACACACACTCTCTCTCTCTCTTTCTCAAAAATAAATAAATAAACAAACAAATGAGTAAATAGTCCTGGGAGAGTTGGCTATTTAGATGTAAGAAAAGTAAAATTCTTTACCCCGTACCATACAGAAATGTAAATTCAAGGTGGATTAGAGACCTGAATGTTCAAAGCAAAAATTATTTGCTTCTGAAAGTTTTGGAGAATATCTTAATGGCCTCAAGGTGGGAAAAGATTTTTTTTTAACCACAAAAGGGGAGCCTATAAAAAAATATTGATGAATTTGACTTCATTAAAAATAAAAAGTGTAATGGGTGAAATATATACCACGAGGATGTTTAAAATAATGAGCCCCAGGCCGGTGAAATGTATTTTTAGCTCTTATAAACAAGGCAGGATTAATATCCAGAAGCTATAAAGTACTCTAACAATCATTGCGAAAAAGACCATTCATTAGAAAAATGTACCAAGGATATGAGCTGCTGATTTACAGAAGGAAAAACCTGATTCACCTATAGACATATGAAGAAAGGCACTTAACCTTACTAGTAATGAAGGAAATATGAATTAACTTCAAAAGAAAGCAGCCCTCACAGCCATCAAATTGGCAAACATTCAAAAGCATGATAATGCCAAGTGGGCGTTAGAAGGAAAGCTGGAAGCCCCTGGGCGCTCTGGGGGGAACATGAATGTATGCATCTGCCTTGGAGAACATTGTGGCAATGTCTGGCAAAGTGAAGATGTGCTTACCTTATTGTGATCCTGAAGTCTGTCCTCTAGATATTTACCGTGGAGTGACTCGGTCGGTTAAGCATCCAACTCTTGATTTCAGCTCCGGTCATATCTCACGGTTTGTGGGTTCGAGTCCCACACTGGCCTCTATGCTGACCGCACGGAGCCTGCATAGGATTCTCTCTCTCTCTCTCTCTCTCTCTCTCTCTCTCTCTCTCCCTCCCTCCCTCCCTCCCTCTATCTGTGCCCCTCCCCCTGCTTGTTGCTCTCTATCTCAAAATAAATAAATTTTAAAAATTAGAAAAACTTGGGGGCGCCTGGGTGGCTCAGTCAGTTGAGTGTCCGACTTCGGCTCAGGTCACGATCTCCCAGTTTGTGGGTTCGAGCCCCGCGTCGGGCTCTGGGCTGACGGCTCGGAGCCCGGAGCCTGCTTCCGATTCTGTGTCTCCCTCTCTCTCTGCCTCTCCCCCGCTCATGCTCTGTCTCTCTCTGCCTCTCAAAAATAAAGAAACGTAATAAAAAAAAGTTAAAAAAAATAAAGAATTGGAAAAACGTTTGGCTATTTGCCATGGAGATATCCTCACACGTGTAAGAAGGCATAAACAAGAATGTTTACTGTCATATAAAAAATTCATGTCCAACAGTACTGGGAGTGGATTAATATTATAAATAGCAATGTGGAGAAGGATCGTATGGCACATTTGTGCAGAAGGACAGGAAAATAAAGAGTTGGTCATGCCCGGAGGGTCTCTCGGGGTCTTTGTGTAGTGAGCTATACAGATGCCATAAGGTTCCCTGAAGAGACATTTGGAAAAGTTTAGTCTTATCTCGTGGTGCCTGAGAAACCGGAAGCAGTGAAGCAGGGAGACCCTCCCGGACATTTTTACTTAAAGAATATTCTTCTCTTTACGCTTGACGAAAAGCCTGATATAACACCCCCTGCTATTGTGGCGGTGACTCAGGGGAGTTGAGGGGTCAGATGACTCAAGATTCTAGATTACAAGGCTGAGTATACAAGCTGCAACAGAGGAACTTAAATTGTGGGGTTTTCCCCCTCCTTATGCATCACTGAAAGCATTTCGGAAGATAAGGACCCAGTGGTTACTTTTTTAAAACTCATTTCACTTTTGCTTGGTTTTCAAAGATCAGAAAGTCCTTTCTCAGAAATTCAGCATTTTCAGGCTTTTGGCCTTCTTCATAATGAAAGTGGTGCTCGAAGTTTTTCTTCTCTCCCTACATCTTCCTCCCTGTCTCCTTTTTTTCAACCTCAGAACATGAAAGGTGAAGGCAGTTCTGAAAAGTACCTTTTTGGTTGATTAATCTCCTTGAACTCGGTGTAACTTTCAAAGAGAGAAGAAGGGAAGCCTAGCACAGATCAGAACCTCATCTCCTGCGGCTACCCAGGCTCCTGTCACCATATTTTTTTTTTTTAGGTGGTAGGTTTCATGGGTCCTGGTGTTTCTGTCTGAAACCCTCTCTGTGCACCTGAAAGAGCCTGGCTGAATTATGTATTCATTTGGAACTTTCTTCGTTCATGCTTGGGACCTGCAATTATTGTATACGTTTATTGATGGGCTGCTTTGTGCCAATTATAGAAACCATTGTGTTATCATTATTGATGTATGGACTTTCTGCAAATCTTATTTTGGTACATTTCTCACAGCATTATTTTGGGAATCACTGTATAAGGACACTGTTTTACTATCACTGAATGAGTGGTCACATCAGCAAGGAAGATAGGAAATTGGACCCCATCTACTCTCTGAGAAAAGACATTTTAGTCATCAAACGAGTAGATCTATGGCTGTGGAGGTTTAAAAGATTTTTGAGGGGCGCCTGGGTGGCGCAGTCGGTTAGGCGTCCGACTTCAGCCAGGTCACGATCTCGCGGTCCGTGAGTTCTAGCCCCGCGTCGGGCTCTGGGCTGATGGCTCAGAGCCTGGAGCCTGCTTCCGATTCTGTGTCTCCCTCTCTCTCTGCCCCTCCCCCATTCATGCTCTGTCTCTCTCTGTCCCCCAAAAAATAAATAAAGGTTGAAAAAAAAATTTAAAAAAAAATAAAAGATTTTTGAGCTTAGATGCAATTTTAGAATTCTCCATCAGTCCTTTTGGTGATATTTTTTAGTAATCTCCATGAGGGCAGGGGCTTTGTCTGTCTTGCTCACTGTGGTGGGTCCTGGCACAGTGCCAGGCACATGGGAGGACCTCAGTATCTGTTCGGTGAATGGGGGTAGATGGACGGATGGACATATAGATGGGTGGATGGATGGATGGTTGGAAGGAAGGGGAGGGAGGGAGGAAAGAGAGTCGGGAAAATTTGCTTTGAAAAGGGCTTTCATGAAGAGGGTACTCATTTTGCAGGAGCACTGCCTTTGATATTGAAAATGTCGGTCCTCTTACTTTGGATACCCAGGGTGCCAGCCACAGGATACTTGCTATTTATGATCTGGAAAATGCTCGAAGCCCATTCCAGGGAGTGAGGGAAGAAACGCTACACCGCTCCTTTTCTGCTTTTGAGTTCAAACATAGCATTCAAGATGATGCAGGTATTTGATTGTATAGAGTTGACATTCCCCGAGAAGATAGAAACAGCTGAATTATAAATAGCCTCTTGAAGTTTTTTAGAAAACTATTTTAGGAGAATGGCATTCGTACAGCAGAGTGCACAAATCCTAAGTGTACAACTCATTACAGGTTTACAAATTGAACAAACCATTGTAACTAGCACCCAGATCAAGAAAGGTAACATTACCAGTACCCAAGAAACCCTTCTCCTGCCCGCTTCCAGAACTTACTCCTGACCACAAGGGTAATAACTATAATTTCACACACTGATAGGTTAGATTCTTATTCGGGACATTTCTATAAATGGGATCATATCATATGTAGCTTTGTGAGTGGCTTTTTTTTTTCATTTAGGATCATAAAATCTTTAAGGTTGATCCATATCGTAGCATGTGTCGGTACCTATTCATTCTTGCTGCTGAATGATATTCTATTGTATGGATAGACAGATGGAGGTTGTTGTTTTTTTCTTTTTTGGCTATTGCGCATAATGTTGCCATGACCAATGATGGAGACGTTTTTGTGTGGACGTATTATTTCAATTATTTTGGGTTTCTGTCTAGTGGAATTGCTGGGCCGTATGCTGACTCTGTGTTTAACTTTTCGATCAACAGCCAAATTGTTTCCCAAAGTGGCCAGACCGCTTTCCATTACTATCAGTTGCTTGTAAGAGTTCTAGTCGCTCCACATCCTTGCCAACACTTGGTATGATCTGTGTTTTACTTTTTTTAATGGCTTGAAAATATTTGTTTTTGAGAGTGTGCCTGTGGAGGAGGGACAGAGAGAGGGGGACAGAGGTTCCAAACCACTGACAGCTGAGAGCCTGATGTGGGGCTTGAACTCATGAACTGCGAGGTCATGACCTGAGCCAAAGTCGGATGCTCAACTGACTGAGCCACCCAGGTGTCCCAGTATGATCGGTATTTTAAATTTTAGCCATTCTGATGGGAAATCTATGTTTTTTTCTCTATAGTTTTTTTTTAAATGTCTTTTATTTATTCAGAAAATAACTCCAAAGCTGACTTCCATAAATTAGCTAATGTTAGGTCATTTCCAATCCAAGGCTCTAATTGGAGCAACCAGCATTTCCCTGCCTTTTCCAAAATATGTGGATGGGCCTCAAGTTTTAGCTCAGTTGCCACTCCTACTAGAAGACCTTCCTTGACTCATCTTTACCCGGGCTTCTCTCTGAAGACCCGTTTCTTTTCTGTGTCTTTTGGTGCATGCCTGATACAAAGTAGGTGTCCAAATGTACCTTTGCTGAGTGACCATATTTTACTGAAAGAATCTTTGCACCCAAGTTCTGGGAGGGCCCTCGAGGTTGCACACCCAATGCCATCATGTTACTGGTGAGAAGGTGGAAACTGAGAGAGAGAACGGACCTCGCCAGACAACCTGGCCAGAGTGGGCAGGTATCCTGACTCCTCTCCTACCCACGCAGTTTTCTCCACCCCTCATTGTTTCCCCTCTGCTGCTTATTTGCAGAAAATGAAATTAATCTTTAGCAGGGAAAAAAAAAACACACACACACAGAAAAGGACAACCAGAACTGTACGTTCCCAGGGCTTAAATGCAAAGTCGAGAAGCAGCTCTCCTATCACGGAAAGTTCGCATGTTCCAGCACTGAGGACTCCCATCATTTAAACCAGGGAAAAGAAACGTAAAGTGACTTTTCAGCAAATACAGTTTTTTAATGATACACATATAATATCTTGTTCTGTTTTATACTCTGATCATGATTAAGAATTTCAAAGAGCTCAGGAAGAATTAAGAAGATTTACACCCACATTATTACTCATAACCACTTAGAGCAGAGAAAGAAATCTTTTTAAAAGATGTTTATTGCTTTCATACCAAATGAGAATCTGAATTAAAATGATTCCCAGCACAGTCTTTCGAGTTGAAAATACATTCAGCAGTTTTCAAAATCCCATGTAATAACAACAATGCTCTGTAATTTCATGGAGCTGATATTTCTTCCAAGGAGATTAGGGGAAATGCTGTAAACATGAACTTCGTAATCTGCCTCACGAAGTCACTACCCTGGTTCAATCTTGTTAATACCCGCTCCTCAGACGGAGGCCGTAATGCTCTGATTGGCTGTCCAGGTTTCCAAGGTTTGACCCCTTGGTTCACTGTGAATTCACTTCACACAGAAGAACCTTAGTTCTTAAGTAATTATCTGACCCTTAATTCCTAGGCTGTAACATGGGATGATCTTATCCCCATTTCAAAGAAATAAGGTGCTTTGCACCCAGTACTTAGTAGATCTTCCTTGTATAGTAGCTACTGTTGGATTCTCTGCCGGAAAAGGCTATGGACTAGAAAAAAGATGGTTTTGCAGATTCTCCGAACCCCTCAAATATCTCAGGCTTGCCCATTTATGTATTGAGAATAGATTGATTGCTTTCTAATCCTGTAAGTGTGGGGGGAGGGGGAGAGTGGCATGAAAACAGAGTTTCCATGTTCAAGCATGTCTCATTCTACTCTTTACTATTTTTAGCTTATGACTTTTATAAATAACCATTATTACCAGTCCCTAAGGTCTAGCCTACCGACACAGGGCCAACAGTGTTGCGAAGGATGATTCCATAGAAAATCGAATTTATCACATATCCTAGGCAGATGAGCTGAAGTAACTCCTCCCCTCTAAGTAAATGTTAGAAATAAAGCTGTAGAGACTTGTAATTTATACTGACTCCCGGATCTGGGATACCCCGTTGTTGGATTAATGGCCTAAGACAAGTGAAAAAAAAATGTAGCGTTTTTTTGGCCAGGCCATTAAGAACATGGCTGAAATCAGTCATACGCTTAACATGGAACTCTGAGAAACCGGTGCTAACTCCTATTTTCCAGAGCAAATACAGGGCAAGAGAAATTGCTAAAATTGCCAAAGAAGACTTCTAGGGTAGAAAATGTCCTTTGACCGGGTGTCGGGAGACTTGGCTTCTAGTGTCAGATCGGTCCCTGCTTTGTAATGTGACCCTGAGCACATCACTCTGATACTGTGGGCTTTAGTTTCCTAATCCAGCCAAAAGTCTTAATTATAAGCTCCATGCTGCAGATTCATAGGGTTCCACAGAGGCGCCTCAGAGAGCACTGAAAGGAGCCCTCGGAGACCTCAACCCCCAAACCCAACCCACGTGGCAACAGGAAGTGTGTTGAATCAGACACTGAACAATTTGAATTTGGGGCAGCGTTTCTCGCACTTCTACAGAGGATGTCATGATGAAGAGCCAGAGAAGAGGCGTGTGTATTGAGTGTTGGTCGATTTTTATAGATATATAGTAAAGGCTGATTTATTTGAGGCATAGAGTTATTTCAGGCCATCTGAATGAACTCTGACTAGAAGTGGTTCTTCTGAGCTATTGCGTTTCCGAGCGACTAAAAAAAAAACAAAAAAACCCCACACATGCACGAAAGGAGAAATACAGATTTTGTCAGGATACTACCAGCGTCTCCAAGAAAATAAACGGGAGGCCTATTTGCACATTCCATTTTAAAACAGAGTGGTTTCCCTCTGAGTGACAGTGGTATCATGAATGTCGTGTTACATCAGGGAGTGAGTTTCGTGGCACCAGTGATATATCTGTGTGCATTTCTCCACGTGTTTTCAGCCTGTGTATCCATTTGCCTATTCACTCTTTCATTTTATGTATGTATGTATGTATGTATGTATGTATGTATGTATGTATGTATTTGCTTTGCTTTCTTCCCCTATGCATTCTAATGCTTTTGACGTTTGACTGCATTCATGCACGCATGCGATCCGGAACCCAGACGGGATAGTTGCTGATAAGCAGCAAGGTTCTGTGTTGGTGCTTCTCCTAGCACGTTCCTGCAGTTTGGAAGGTAGCGTTTTGAAGGGTGTCAGTCTGGTGAAGGCTCTTGTTCAAGACTAGTGAAAGAAAATCAATTATTATATCCAAAATGGAGGCCGAGGGGTAAGACTTGAAGGACGTGGCTTCTGTACATCCTTCTTTTATTACATCTTACCCTATTATACAACATTAATATGCTAACCTATGTCTCTTCCTTATGAGACTGCCTTGAGAGCGGGTTTTTAGACTCACGTGGGACACCGAGAGCCTAGCACACTGCCGGTAAGCTACACGCTTCGTATTCAATGAATGAGAAAAAGGGGCTGGGCTCTAACTTGAGAGAGAAGATGTGGTAAAGATATATTGCTGTGCATTGTTTGAAATTTTTATTGATATCAAGGATCGGGAACCTTTTAACCGCTTGGGCTTTGAACTATGGCGGGTAAACATTTAGGTCCCTCCCAAATGCCCACGCCAGTCTTCTCCCAAAAGTAGTCCAAGTTGTTCTCCTGAATGCCCATTACACACATGCAGTAGTCCTAGAACTCAGAAGGAATGTCATGGGATCCCAAAACTTATTGCCATCTGTGCCGTGTGTGGCCGAACTCCGAAAAGCCACCCAGTCAGCAAGACAGAAATAACATCTGCATAAGCAGACAGCAAACTCAGACCACCTTCCCTCTGAAGCCCAGCCGACGTTGTGACTTATGGCAATTTCCCAGCCTGAAAAAGCCAGCAACTGCAAAGCAGAGGCACCCTACCCAGAGCAGACACCAGAAAGGGCAGGGGCACTACGAAAGCCAGTTTTTTGGACACGCTTAACAAATAGGTTTCCATTAACTCATTCATTTCCATGGACCCGGGTTGGCAAGTGGGCAGATTAGAGGGTGAGGGAGAGGGGATGAGTGACAGAAATACGTTATCGAGTTGGGTTTATTCCAGGAATGCAAGGCTGGTTCAACAATTGGAAATCTATCAGTGTGATAGATATAAGGCAGAAAAGCCATATTATCAGGAGATATATAAAAAAATAAAGTACAGAGTTATTTTTTTTTAAAAGGTGGTCAGCTACACATAAAGTTTACCATTTTAACCATTTTGAAGTGCATAGCTCAGTGGCATTTAGCATGTTCATAATGTCATGCAGCTACCACTCCTAATTCCAGAACATTGTCATCACCCCAAAAGGAAATCCCCAAAGGAAATCTCATACCCACTAAGCAGTGTCCCCCATTACCTCCTCCTTCAACCCTGGCAACCCCCAATCTATTTTCTTTCTATGAATTTGTCTGTTCTGGCAGATTCGTATGCACGGAATCCTACAACATGTAGCTTTCCGTGTCTTGCTTCTTTCACTTCGAATCATATTTCAAGGGTTCACCCATGTCGTAGTATGAATTGGTACTTCATTCCCTTCTGTGGCTGAATAATATTTCCACTATATGAATATACCACATTTCATTTATCCATGTATTCGTTGATGGACATTTGGCTCGTTTCTACTTTTTGGCTGTCGTGAATAGTGCCGCTGTGCCCCGTCATGTTCAAGTATTTGAATACCTGCTTGCAATTCTCTTGGGTAGATATTTGGGAGTGGAATCTCTGGTAATATGGTAATTTTGTTTCACTGACTGAGAAACCATCAAAATGTTTTTTCCACACTTGTGTCCTTTTAAGATAGACTACCTCTCCCTGATTGAGATGCGTGACCCAGTGGATGTGCCTCACAGTTAGACAACTTACTCCTCCTTTTTGTCGTAGGGTAAGTCACAGGTGGATTACAAGCCAGGACTATTACTACAGCTGAAATCCATTCACATGCACCCACAGGACAGGAAAATGGAGTAACCCCCCCAAAGGTGACACACAGTTGGGACTGACATCCGTGTATTAAACATAAACTTACTGGGGCGCCTGGGTGGCACAGTCGGTTAAGCGTCCGACTTCAGCCAGGTCACGATCTCGCGGTCCGTGAGTTCGAGCCCCGCGTCAGGCTCTGGGCTGATGGCTCAGAGCCTGGAGCCTGTTTCCGATTCTGTGTCTCCCTCTCTCTCTGCCCCTCCCCCGTTCATGCTCTGTCTCTCTCTGTCCCAAAAATAAATAAACGTTGAAAAAAAATTAAAAAAAAAAAAAAAAAAAACATAAACTTACTGAGGACCTATGATATGCCAGGGAGTGTAACAAGCATTGTGGATACAGAAATAAGGAACATTTTTTGTTCTCCATAGGTTCACGTTCTGAAAGCTGAGCATCGATCTTTTAAAAAAAGTGAAATAGGGGCGCCTGGGTGGCTCAGTCGGTTGAGCATCCGACTTCGGCTCGGGTCACGATCTCGCAGTCTGTGAGTTCGAGCCCCGTGTCGGGCTCTGGGCTGACGGCTCGGAGCCCGGAGCCTGCTTCGGATTCTGCGTCTCCCTCTCTCTCTGTCCCTCCCCCACTCATGCTCTGTCTCACTCTGTCTCAGAAATAAATAAACATTAAAAAATTTTTTTAAATGAAATAATGCAATAATAAGAATCCATGATACATTTAAAAATTCAATTCTTTCGATACACATTTAACATTATATGGTGATGTCTTTCAGTAATAAGTGACCTTGCTTTCACATTATGTCCATAAAATATTAACTATTAAAATATTAAAATATTTAAAGGGCCGTGTCCAAAGAAATGACATATAATTCCGTTGAGATGAGCACTGCGCAAAATTGAATAAATTCCAGTGGCTCATCGGTCTTTTAAAAATAATATTTAAATTAAGAAACCAAACGGAATCATTAGTTGTACTTTATTATTCAAATCAAATATTTTTTACATAAGTGATGTTAATAGGCAGGCAATGTGCACTGTAGTAATTACTCTGTATTTGTCAGCTGAGAGGTTTTACCATCACCACGTAATCCGTGAATCTGTCTCTAAATTCCTAAGTGTGGGTACTACCTGTGAGCTGATTATATCTCCCTGTACTCAGCTAGACCATTGCCAGGCACTGCCCGGGATATTGTACTAGCACAGCAGCACTCCATGGTCCAAGTGACTCATTTCTTGGGGATCTGCCTCCACATACCCCAAACCCATGTTCTGCATGATCGGGTGCTACTTTAGCGTGGACCACAGAGAATACCCATCGCTTGCTAAAAATAACAGCACTGTTCTATAGATAGAGCATAGCTTTGGCTTTTGAAATGGAAACAGACACCGGTAACAGTGCCTGCTTTACTGCGCTTTGTCAGTTTCATTTAAACTCTTAGGTAATGTAGACATACCCATTCTTCTACTTAATGGCTAAGTGCCCAGTTTGGGCAAGTACCACGATGCAGTATTCTGACAGGTCAGCAGTTTTGCTCATGTGATTGATTGTCCAGGCTATTTCCTCCCTAGGACAAACGACTACACACTGTAAATAACTTCTGAATGTTTTTGACGGAAGAATGAACATCAGTGTTGTTTGAGAGACAAAATCCTTTTGCAGTGTGGTATCTGAAACTGGGACAAATTCTCCTGGTGCATTTTCCCCGTCGTTCTTCTACTCACCATCAGTAAGTGTTGTGATGTATTATTCAAATGCCTGCTTTTACAATTAAAATCCAAGTTGGTGTGGTTAACGTAATTCAAAAATACCCATTGGGGTTACCTGAGAAAAGTTAGGAACCATGATTGCAACGAGGGTACGGAATCAAAGTTATCCAAGCAGCTGAGTTCTACCTGGGTTTATGTGGAAAAGCGAACTAAGATGTAACCAAGCGCGGTGCCGAAGATACACTAAGGGCTTAGTCAATGCCAGTTAAATGGATGAACACATGTAATTAACCAAAAAGGAAAGTCATCCAGAATATAATTTCCGGTGTGGGTGGGAGAAGTCCATCCTGCGGAAGAGACTCAGATCGAAATTCTTGTTCCAACAAGCTCCCTGTATATGAGCCTTAGTGCTTTTGTATGCACGTTATAATCCTAGCTAATCCTCTCAAGGGTGCTATCCCATTCATTTAAATGTGTTATAATAGAAAATAGATCTGCTTATTCTATTCCCCATAATAGGAGATTTTTGGAAAACCTTTGTTGTGTCAGCAGACACATGGGTCTATGAAAGGCTGTCTGAGCTTGGGTTTTCTTCGGCAACTCTTGATCCCCCCCCGACCCGTCCCCTCCAAGGACTTTGATTCTTAAGTGTCCCTTGATGTTGCCAATGTAATCTGCATTCTATTCGTAGCTTCTGAGCATCTTTCTTGCCCTGCATCTCTAAGCTCCCGTCCCCTCACACAAGCAAGCCGTCCGTGAAACCACATTCCTTATTTTGCCAGTCTTTTAGTTGACCTGTATGCCTGGCCAAGTGTCTCCAACTTCCTCGGCAGGTTTAACTACTACAGGGGTGAGATGGGGCTACCACGTGGCCAGGCGTTGGGCCAGGACAAGGTACTCAACTTCCCTGTGTCTCACGTTCCTCCGCAGTGAAAAGAAGATAATGACGGTACTTACTTTATAGGGCTGCCGCGAGGATGGAATGGGATAACACACTTGAAACACCCACGACAATCCCTGCATACGGTAAATGCTCAATTAGTGTCACTAAAGATGATGGGGAACACTCTGGTTCCTCATCGCAAAGTCCTCCCAAGCCACCCTGTTAAACAAACTGCTCTGAGGAAATAGCCTATTGATCTCATGTAATGTCTTTGAAAATGTAAAGATTCAACGTTTTTGAAAATTGTTTGCTCATCCCTAGTCCTCCACCACGCGTCACATTCTTCATCTTTCCTCATGTTACACAGGGTTACTGGGAAATCTAATCTTCAGATGCTGTCTTTGCTTGTAACATTATCTAAATGGGCAAGAGAATTGAGTAATTCATTCACAAAATAGCGAAGGGGTGTCTAGTATGGGACAGTTGCTGTTCTATGGATGCAGGGTGGCCAAAATAACATCCCTGCCTTCAAGAACCTTCTATCCCAGTCTCCTCACCAAGCTTTGCCCCATCCTGACCATTATTCTCTTATAAACTACCTTAGCTCTGCCTTTCCCGATTGTCAGCTCATTACGTTCGGTAGAGAATATAGGAGCAAAGTAGGAGTTTAAAATCTCTGCTTTCGGGGCGCCTGGGTGGCGCAGTCGGTTAAGCGTCCGACTTCAGCCAGGTCACGATCTCGCGGTCCGGGAGTTCGAGCCCCGCGTCAGGCTCTGGGCTGATGGCTCAGAGCCTGGAGCCTGTTTCCGATTCTGTGTCTCCCTCTCTCTCTGCCCCTCCCCCGTTCATGCTCTGTCTCTCTCTGTCCCAAAATAAATAAACGTTGAAAAAAAAAAAATTAAAAAAAAAAATAAATAAATAAAATCTCTGCTTTCCATTTGCTTTGAGTACAGCATGCTGTTGTTCCCAAGAACAAGCCTAGCACTTTGTCTTTCTTCCTGTCTGGGAAATAACGGAATACGTCGTTTCTAGGTAAACCTTGCCTTATTCTTGGTGTCAGTGTTTCTGACTGTTCTCAGGGCTCTTAGACTCACTGATACAAAAGGACAGGGCTTTGGAGTCAGACACAACCGGACTGAAATCTTTTTTTTTTTTAATTTTTTTTCAACGTTTATTTATTTTTGGGACAGAGAGAGACAGAGCATGAACGGGGGAGGGGCAGAGAGAGAGGGAGACACAGAATCGGAAACAGGCTCCAGGCTCTGAGCCATCAGCCCAGAGCCCGACGCGGGGCTCGAACTCACGGACCGCGAGATCGTGACCTGGCTGAAGTCGGACGCTTAACCGACTGCGCCACCCAGGCGCCCCGACAACCGTACTGAAATCTTAATGCTTCCTAGACCCAACTGGATTCAAGTCTTTTTTTAATATATATAAACATTTCTTTAAAAAAATTTTTTTTTTCAACGTTTATTTATTTTTGGGACAGAGAGAGACAGAGCATGAACGGGGGAGGGGCAGAGAGAGAGGGAGACACAGAATCGGAAGCAGGCTCCAGGCTCTGAGCCATCAGCCCAGAGCCCGACGCGGGGCTCGAACTCACGGACCGCGAGATCGTGACCTGGCTGAAGTCGGACGCTTAACCGACTGCGCCACCCAGGTGCCCCTAAAAAATTTTTTTAAATGTGTATTTATTTTTGAGAGAGAAACAGAGCATGAGTGGGGGAGGGGTGGAGACAGAGAGGGAGACACGGAATCCGAAGCAGGCTCCGGGCCCTGAGCTGTCAGCACAGAGCCCAGCATGGGGCTCGAACTCATGAACCTCGAGATCGTGACCTGAGCTGAAGTCAGACGCTGAACCAACTGAGCCACTCAGGCACCCCTGGATTCAAATCTTAATGCTTCCTGGCTGTGTGATCTCCGGCGAGTCATTTTGCCTCTCTGAGCCTTATTTTCCTCCTTGTTAATGAAGGACAACGATCACTGCTTTATAGGGTTTGTTGTGAGCATTAAAATGAGAAAATACCTATTAAGCACTTAGTACAGAACTGGCACACAGTAAGTGTGCAATAAACATTAGCTATTATTAGCAAGAGCTGCAGAGTGTAAAGGACCCCTAGTTTCAATCCTCTGTTCCAAGCTTAGTAGCTGATTAACATTTAGCAAATTACTTACTTTCACAGAGGATTGGCTTCCTTTTCTGGAAAATGAGATTTTATATCTACTTCTCCACATGGTTGTTCTAAGGATTAAATGAGATAAAATTTTTATGACACTGCAGAACATGGTCTTTCGACTCCTACATCTGTCTTTCGCTCACAAATATTTGCTAAGGTCTTGTGCTCAGCCCTGGAGGTACAGTGGAGAGCAAGATAGACATGATCCCTTGCTCTCCTGGAGACAAATTAATTAATTAATTAAGCACAGATGGTGAAATGTTATGACGGAAACAAGCAGAGTTATGGAGAATTGTAGTTGTTGAAACCAAAGGATCAGGGAGGACTTCTTTTAAGAGATGATATCTAAACTGAGATCGATGTGATTAGAAAGAACTAGCAATGGGCAAAACAGTTCAGCTAGAGGGAACAGCATGTAGAAAGGTCCTGACATGGGAAGAGCTTGGCCTTTTCAAAGGGCTAAAAGAAGCCTGATGTCCTGGTTATTTTTAAAGAATGCACCTATCCTTTATTTAGAAAAGTAAGGAACAGCTGTTGACATCATCAAGTATTCTAGAGCGGTCAAGAGGGTGAGGGCAGGTTAAAGAAGATTCGAAGAAGGTGGTCATGGTAAGCTTTCCAAAAGTAATTTTGGTATTTTTATCAGTTGCGTTCCCAGCAGAAAACAGATGGTGCTCCCAAGCATAATCAGAAGATAATTTAGTGAAGGGACTGTTTTCAAAGCTTTGGTCTGGGTTTAGAGCTAATGGTTAAAGGACACCAAGAAGGGAAGGCAAAGCGTTTCAGGGCAGGCAACAGCAGGGAGTTACTGTCGCCCCGGTTCTGGTGAAGCCGAGGGAGGGGTGGTTACAGGGTCTGAAGAGAGCAGCGGCTGTTTGGACAGAGCTGTGGCCCTTGGCTGAGGAACACATGTGTCACCAACCAGTAGCCCAGCACCAAGGAATCTGGTAGTGGGGACACATCCCCAACCCTTCATGCCCTCTCTCCAGTGCCTCTTATTTGCGGAACCTAACTGGAAGCCAGAGGGGAATGGAGTTGATATAGACCAGAGAGAGGTCAACCTTTCTGGAGCATCGACCGAGGGGAAGAGAGGTGGAATGGAGGTCTGGAGAGGCACGTGGAGGCTGTCGCACAGCACCTAAAATATTACTTTGTGGGCTGAATAGTGCCTCCCCCCAGGCATGTCCACCGCCCAAGCCTGGGACGCATGAATATACTCCCTTACATGGCAAAAGGGACTTTGCAGATGTGATTCAGTAAAGGATTTGGAGATGGGAAGATTAGCCTGGATGATTATCCAGGTGGGCCCAGTGTCATCAGAATGGTGTTTATCAGGCAACGAGGGGGGCAGAGGTCAGAGTGCCCTGCAGCCGTGAGCCACAGAATGTGGGCAGCCTGCAGAGGCTGGACATTTTTAACGACGCTGTTCTCTAAGGGATTCTCCCTTAGAACTTTCAGAAGGAACACAGCCCTGCTGACACCTTCATTTTAGCTCAGTGAGACCTATTTTGGAGCTAGAGGAGAATAAATTTGTGTTGTTTTAGACACTGAGTTTGTGGTCAGTCTTTGCAGCAACAGGAACCAAATATCATGATTTCTTACTTCTATAGCGCTCATCAGATCAACAAGCAGGTTCATGGACATCACCTCCTCTTAATGCTCACAGCAGCTCTTTAAGGAAGGAGCTCTTTCTTTTTCAGTGTCTAGAGAGGGGAAGTGAGGGCCAGAGATGTGAAAAGAGGCTTGCCCGGAGTCCGTAAAGGAGGCAGCTGGAGACAGAACCCAGCTGTTTGGATTTCAAGGCCAGTGTTCTTTCACTTGACACCATACCGACCACTGTAGAGAAGTGACCAAAAGATGCCAGGTTGCGGAGTTAAGGGACCAGTACATGGTGAGGAGGAGCTGTCTTCACTGGTGCTCACAGAGTCCGCCACTTGATCTGAGCCTACCTGCCTTCAGCGTCATGGCGTCCGCCCTCATCCACACTTGTGCTTGTTGCACGGCGGTGCTTTTCAAGCTGAGCATCCCGGACACATAGGGCTTTTTACAAGAGGTGATGGGATGATGGGGTTCCTTCAACCAGAGAAGTTCTATGTTACCTGATTTTTTTAGAGAGAGAGCAAGTGGGAGAGGCGACAGAGGGAAAGGGAGAGAGAGAATCTTAAGCAGGCTCCACGCTCAGCGTGGAGTCCAATGTGGGGCTCACTCCCACGACCCTGGGATCATGACCTGAGCCAAAATCAGGAGTCCGTTGCTCCACTGACTGAGCCACCAAGGCACCCCTGTGTATCTGTCTTTAAAATATTTGACTTCTAGGGGCACCTGGGTGGCTCAGTCAGTGGAGCATCTGACTCTGGATTTTGGCTCAGGTCACGATCACATGGTTCGTGAGTTTGAGCCCCATGTAGTCTCTGTGCTGACAGCGCAGAGCCTGCTTGGGATTCTCTCTCTCCCTCTCTCTCTGCCCCTCCCCTGCACATGTGTGCGCTCTCTCTCTCTCTCTAAAATAAATATGCGTTAAAAAATATTTGACCTTGGTCCGCCTGGGTGGCTCAGTTGGTTAGGTATCCGACTTAAGCTCAGGTCATGATCTCATGATTTGCAAGTTCTAGCCCTGCATCGGGCTCTATGCCGGCAGCTCAGAGCCTGGGGCCTGCTTTGAAATCTGTCTGTCTCTCTCTGCGCCACCCCCGCTCATGCTCATGCTCATGCTCTGTCTCTCTCAAAAATAAATAAACATTAAAAAAACTTAAAACAGTATTTGACTTCTAGGTCAGATATAACTAAACAACAACAACAACAAGATACTGGGGCTAAATAAAGTTTGAAACTATTGGTGGACATTCTGCAAATGGTCACTATAGAAGATAAGCAGCTTAGAAGCTCTGGGGTGACAGCTAATCAAACCCCATGGAGCTCAGAGAAAGGGAGGAAGAGCAGACTTTTTGGAGCCCCTCCCCCTTCCCCAGAGGCCTGGCCTTCCAGCTTCCAAGCAGAGGACAGTATGAGAAGCAGCAGAATGTCATGCGTATGACAGCATCTGGGCTGTTATTTGATTTTTAAAGTGGATTATAAAAATTGGAGCTCCATCACCCACAAGACTTCAACACATTTGTGATGCCAGGGTGTTTCTGTTGCATTGGTAAAGGTCAAAATCAAAAGAATTCTCAAATCTTCCCCTATTTTATAGGTCAGGTGTGCTATTATTCTGTAGATCACTAGTGAATTTCTCTGTGATCCTTAAGTATTTGCTTGACATAAAAATGACTTTTAAGGTTTACTTACTGGTCCCTTGGCAAATGAAGGACATTTCATATCTCTAATACCTTAAATATATCATCTGGAATGATTGCACATTGGGCTGTTGCTTTGCCTGGCTGCTGGTGGGTGAAGAAACTGTATTTTTCTGTCTGCTTTTCTAGAAATGCTCTTTCTCCGTGAAGTGAGCACACCAGAGAGCTATGTCCCAGAAATGCATCTCAGCCCTCCTAAGCCCATCTTCTCTGAATTGTACTTCAGCCCTAGACGTGGGACTTCCATAGAGCTCTCGAAGAGTGGTCTGTCAGAGACCTATCATTGTGTCAGTGGTAGGAACGGGGTTGGAAGCATTGTCCACTGTGTTCCGTTCTATACACCATAGAACAAACCATGGCAGGAGGCAGTTCTGTTTGTCCTCATCGCCAGGAAAGCCCTATTTCTCATGAGCGACTGATGTGTTCTCTAAGATATGGGCATTTGGAATTTTGTTACTCAATGGTCAGACCCAGCGAGTAACAGAACCATAGCTCTATATTCGAAATATGAATGCATGGCCCCACTGTCAAGAATTTGGTTTTTCTAGAGTCAGGATCATTTTTAAATGCCCTCCTCCCTCCCTCTAGTGATTCGAATGAGCAGTCAGGGTTGAGGGTCACTAGTGCTAAAACTGACTGGCTTTCTTTGCTTTGGCCACTGGAAAGCTCAAAATCAAGTTTGGGACATTTTCTAACGCTCTGTAGGACTTCGTGGTCTGCAGTTCTGAGTGTGTTTCTGATCTGGAATCGATCTTATTGACCTATTTGGATTTACCCTTCGTCCTAATTTCTTTGCCTATTTTTTGTCACATTGTCATGTATTTTGGGGGCTTTTTTATTCTTATTTTATTGTAGAGAGAGAGTGTGAGTGCAAGCAGGGGAGATGGGTAGAGGGAGGGAGAGAGAATCTTAAGCAGGCTCCACACTCAGCCTGAAGCCCAATGCTGGGCTTGATCTCACAACCCTGGGATCATGACCTGAGCCAAGATCAAGAGTTGGACGCTCAACCAACTGAGCCACCCAGGCACCTCTACCGGGACTCTTTTGAATGATCTTTGACATGAGGCAGAAGATACGTTGGTGAGCGGAGTGAGGATAGATCAGTGCCATACAGTGTTTATAGTGGGTCTGTTCCCTGCCGTGGGACATTTTCACACATTGGATACTCCAGATGACACTGTACTGGCCAGTCCCGCTGCAGAGAGAATAGAATACATTGTCCTTTGTGACGCTATCATAAAAGCATTCCTATAGTTCTTTTACTTTTTAATTGAAAGGAGGAATATCAGGAGTCTTTTTAAAAATTGGAAAAAAAGGCAACTTAAAAAGTAACTCCTAATTCTCCCTCCCCCCATAATGAAAGCATTCGTTTTTTTCCAAACACCGATTTGTCATCAGAACGCTTTAGTTTAAGCAAAATAAATAGGAGTACGAAATTCGACAAAGCAAGCATGTAAGAAAAAGAGGGCCAGCATTCAAGATGCTCAAAATCTACATTTTCTACCTATGAATTGTGGAGACTGACACCATGGTATATAACCCCTCTTAAGATATAACCCCTCTAAGAATGGGCACCTGTTGGCTTGTTCAGCTCTCACACCACTCTCGACCAAACCCCCACCCTCACTTTAGTCATAATGTACTTCTTTCCATTTCTGGAACATGCTCTTTCTTGCCTCTGGGCCTTCACACGTGCTGTTCCCTCTGTCAGGATCGTATTCTCTCCCTCCTCCCCACGTTCACCTAGCTAACTCCCCCTCATTATTTCCACGGTTTAGCTTAGATGTCACTTCCTACTGGAGCTCCTTCTTGAGTTTCTAGACTTATTTCTCTGCCGTGGAGATGTTTCCTGTTGGGCTACTTCTCCCACTTGAATGGCGGCGATTGCCCGATTCATGTCTCCTAGGCTGTGGGCCTCTAGGACATTGGCTTTGTTTGTCACTGAATTTCCAGCAGTGGCCACAGTGGCCAGCGCAGAGTTAAGTGCCCAATGAATGAAATTGGCTATTGTGATTAGTAAGTGTCTGTTTCCATGTTTGAAAGGCAGTCGGGAAATGTTGATGATGCTGATAGAAGTCGCTTTTGGAGCAGGACAGCCATAATCGTTCATGAGACGATTATTAGGGATAATAAGACATACAGCAACGGAGAGGAATCAGCTCATTCCAAACTAATTTTCACTTTTAGTTAACACTTGCTTGCTCTGCAATGAAAGGTCATATTAGTTGGGAGCTTGAATGCTTCCAAGATGATTGCCTATTTCCACAACCCGAAGATGCTTCTGGAGCCTTGCCCTCGGCTTCAGTCATTTGTTCATGAAGTGGATGGCACCTGAAATATGACAGTTGGTGGTAGAAACACAGTGGTGAGTGTCATGAAATGTCGTGTGCATTTACATGGCTTTTTTTTTTTTTTTTTTTTTTGGCCAATAAGATTTTGTTTATTTCCCTGTAAGAACACAGCTCTGTGTACTGGAAAGAGCTTTGAACCTGGAGTCAAACTGCTTACCTTTCTACTCCCTTAGCAACGTTACTTTGGGCAAGTTCATTATCACTGTGGGCCTTTATTTTTCTCATTTCGAAAATGGGGGCAGTAATTTACCTCATGGCCATCTGGGGAATATTTGTCATATACCCTGAGTAGGTGATTGATAAAGGCTTGTTGAATTCAGATGTCAGAAAAGATATACACCATTGGGATGAGTAAGTGTGAACCTTCCGGTTTTTCTCTTTCTCAGAGCTAGTGGGTGAATTTAGACATTTTTATTGTTACTATTAACATTATTTACCTAGTGCCCTTCTGCAGAAAAAAAGATATAAAAATGTCATGTAACTTTACCTTTCCAAACAAAATGTATTTGTTTAAGAAAGCAGTAGCTGCCAGAAACTCTAATTTTGCTCTGCTTTGATACAATACAGATGCAAACTGGAAGTCTCCCTATAGAGCCGAGGGGATAAAGAAGGACTGCAAATCTCTCCATATTAGCCCCTGAATGGCAACTGCATTTCTTTTTGAGTATAATCAGATACGCTGCCCCTTGTCTTCTAATTATTGTGCCAGGCTGGAGAAGGAGAGCTGCCGAATGAGCCTGATTCTTCCTTGGCACCACAAAATTCAAAGAAGAACAGAAAGCCCATTGAAGTCCTCCTCTGCTCTTTTGAAATGCGTTCGCTCTGTCCCCGGAGATGGCAAGGTTGTGCACTTGAAGCAGGGAAGTGGTAGGGAAACGAGTAAAGAAACATCCATCCATGTCAGTTGTTGTGGCGCGTCTGTCCTTCAGACCCCACCAGAGCAGGAGGCAGTGAGCTGCGAAATGCCACCGCGGGCTCCCACGCGCTGCTCCCGATGGATCAAAGCTTCTTAGGTCCTCGGCACCTTGGCTGACGCCTTCCTTCCTCCCTGTGCCTCCCAGGGCCTAAGCCAAGTCCTCTTTTTGTCTGTGGCTCTGAGGGCTCTGCTGTTTCCTTCTTGGGATGTCTTTCAGTCATTCACTCGCAGTCCCCAACAACTTCTTCGGTCACCTAGCTAGGAGTACCTCCTGTGTACTGGGAGTACACTCGGGACTTTGGTACAATACAGACACTTAGAGCTGCTGGAAAGAGGGGAAGTGGGCTCTCGGGGAGTGTCCTAACAGCTGTACTTGGTGGTTTTCAAAGTCTCCTTCCAAGGTCCTATAGGTGTGCCCTGGAGGAGTATCAGGGCTTCAGAGAGAGGAAGTTGGTGGGGGAATGGGTGTCAAAGAAAAGCTGAATAGAAAAAGCTGTGGGCGACCTATCGTTGCTCTGACCGCAGAACTTCTGTTTTTGTCTGCATCTCACCTTTGACATCAGCATGAGATTTCATTTCAAGGAACGCTTCTCTAGCCAAAACAATTAGGGGAGCATCCGCTCAGTTCCGTTTCCTGTCTATAGAAGCGTGGGGATCTGTTCATTGTGAATTACATTATTTTGCACCTGGCGTGGTTGCATAGCTGCGTTCTCCGTCTCACCAAATGGAATGTGAACCTGTGAAGGCCAAGGTCCCTATGTGCTATCTTTGCGAATAGACAACTAATCATCTCTTGTTGGGCACGGCTCGTAAGCTTTTCCGAGTCATCTTTTTCTGAGATTCGGATCAAAGTTGTCGATCGGCTTGTGAAAAACACTTGTACATAGTATAATTTGCATATTCTTTCAAGGAATTTTGGTGCCATTGGAACCCAGCCACACACAGAGAGATTAAGAACTCCTGCAGGAAAGCCTTCTCGATTGACCACACAAACTAATGGGGTAAATGTACACTAAGGAAGCATGTTGTTTTTTTTTTATTTTTTTTCCCGATCACTAGAACCACCGGGCGTTGGAATGGACTATTTCATTAGACAATGAATGCGTGATTACTTTACACGTACAGATGGCGGCCAGAGGGGCACTTATCTGAGCCTTAGGGGCACTTATCTGAGCCTTAGTTTCCTTATCTGTAAAATGAGAATAATGACATTGCCTATTTTACGATGACCTCGGAGGGTGGTTGTGAGGGCTTAATGAGATAACGCATGCAAATCATTTATCACAGTATAGTGTACTTGGTCAAAATGTCAGTTCCCTAAAACTTATTATAGAAAGGGCACCTGCGTTATGTGGCAAATTGAAATAAAAACTTATTATAGAAAGGGCACCTGCATTGTGTGGCACATTGAAACAGATACTCAGGTCCCTTGTGATTCTGAGAGCCCCTCTTGGTTTGTCTTTTCTGCCCTGTTTTGTTGAATAATCCAGAAACTGTTGCCTTGGATTTACTCTCAGGACAGGTTTGGTGACTAGAATCTTGGGCAATGATTGCTTTTCGCCTCAAAGGCCAGCTTTTAAAAAATGTCTTAAAAACATCCTCAGCTTCTTTGAGAGGTTCTGTGTCTTTATTTTAAAGTAGCCCTACATGCCCCTTGGGACGGCAAGGAGGCTTTGACCAAAACTTTTCACATGTGGCACTCTGTAGCCAAATAGTATAGGGAGACACACATTTACGGGTAGATAGTGTCACTTTAGAGTTTGTGATCTGATTTGGCTTCGGGCTTATAAATAATTCAACCAAGTAGGGTTCCAAACCCTCGATCTTCAGAATGGATACTTTTTGATAGGCCTGTGGTAGCTAGTATCCAAAGATGGCGTCTAAATGGACCAGGCTTCCTTGTATTTGGGCCCTCCCTTTGAACCTGGACTGACTTTTGGCCAATAGAATGCAGTGGAAGTGACACCGCATGACACTCTAGGCGAGATCCTAAGTGGCCTTGCAATTTCAGTCTGACTCTCTTGGAATATTCATTCCGGGAGAAGCTAGACACCAGGTAGGAAGTCTGACTACCCTAGTTCCGCCATGCTTGAGGAAGCTCAAGTATTAAAGGGCCACATGGAGAGAGAGATGTCTGACCAGCTCCCCACTGCTCTCGCCATCCCAACTGAGGTGCCAGATGTGGGTGAAAAGGCCATCTTGCGTAGCCAGCCCAGGTGAACTTTTACAGGACCCCCAGCTGCCATCTGACTGCAAGTGCAGGAGAGACCCAAGGGAAGAACTCTTAGCAGAGCCCAGTTCATCCACAGAGCTGGGAGATAATACAGTAAACTGTTGTTTGGAGCCACCAGTTTGGGGTGCTTTTTTGGCACAGAAATAGACCACTGAAAAGGATGCGTAAATCACACACGTACGGACAGACACACACAGATGCAAACACTGGTGAACTGTGTGCAGTTGCCAGCAGAGTATCTGGTAGGATTGTTGGAGGGTCTGAAGCCTCCTGGTGAGAGGGGCTACGTCGGTTGCCATTGACTCCAGCTGCTTTGAACCTTGACCCTCAAATGAAGAAAATCACTTGTAATTGGATTAAGACCACTGTGGCAAGAACACAGTTTATTTCTCTCCTACTAGACCACTTGGAATCCCAGTTCATACTACTTTCTTATTCTTAAGACGAGTTCTGTAGAAGGTTTTGTGGTACGGTTTCCCCAAATCACTCGCCAGGCTGACCTCATGAACTATTAAAACCACAGTTGGAATAGTAGAGTCTGCGGGAAGACCACCTATTCTTTTGAATAAAGTTTCACTGTAACTTGCCCATTTGTTTAAATATGGTCTATCACTGGTTTTGCACTGCACTGGCAGACTTGAATAGTTGTGACAGATGGTTTGGTGTGCAAAGCCAAAAATACTTACTATTTGACCTTTACAGAAAAGTTTGTCAAGCCCTGGTTTAAAAAAAACACACACACACACACAAAACATTGAGCTAACTGGTTGATGACATTTTAGACCGGGGACAGTGTTAGACTAGGTCTGAGAACCTGACTTCATGATGAAGTTCTTGACATCTCATCTTTTCTTGGGACCACTAAGTAGGTAAATTCAGCTTCAGCCAATGTTTGTTAAAGACGTACTATGCACTTAGGTACCTCGTGTTTGGGTATGTGTTTTATGTTACTCATAACTGTGCGTAGTCACCCTGTGAGGCGAGTATTTTGTCTTCACTTTATAGATAAGGAAATTTGAGACTTTGAGAGAAAAAATGCTCTCATTGAAGTCATGTAGCTGCTAACATGATTGAGCTACGGTGTGAACCCAGTCCATTGCCTCCAAGTACTGGGCTCTTTCTCCTGCACCAGTGCTTCTCAGACGTCTGTGTTATTTTTTGCACGTACGTACATACGTACGCACGTGTGCGTGCAGTTAAGTTTTTGGCAGCGAAACCTTTTTCTCAAAAAATGCTACCCACGAGGGGTGCCTGGGTGCCTCAGTTGGTTAAGCGTCTGCCTTCAGCTCAGGTCATGATCTTGCGGTTCATGAGTTCAGGCCCCTTGTCGAGCCCTGCATTGGGCTCCACGCTGACAATGCAGAGCCTGTTTGGGATTCTCTCCCTCTCCTCTCTCACTGCCCTTCCCCCACTTGTGTTCGCACTCTCTTTCTGTCTCTCAAAATAAATAAATAAACTTAAAACAGTGCTACCCATGAGCCCCGTATATAAAAAAACAGGAGTAAACTTCTTTGGTCAAAGTACTCCATAATTATACCCCTCCTTATTGCAGTATGTGTGTGTGCATGCGTGCACCCCCCCTCGCCCCCCCAAGCTTCAGCCTAAACCTAAACTTAGTGTGGATTTCTCAGGACCTATAACAAAATATGGAATGATGTGAGGCTTGGGCCATCATTATTTGGTGAGAGCACAGATACCTGATTGCTCTTCTGCCTTAACGCTAGTGATGTTCAAGGCATTCCATAAAATTGCCACTCGAAAAAAGTCAAGGACTACTATTTCTGTCTGTGTGACTGCTTTAACCACTTCCGAGCTTCAAATTTCCTTATTCAGATCCAAAGCAATCTGAATAATATTGTTCTGGGTTTTTTTTTTTAAATCTTATTTTTATTTTAGTACATCCATATGATGGAGCTTTAGCGTATAAATATTAACAATTGTGTTTGTAATGATATTTAATAATGTGAGAAAATACAGTGTAATGCTGATAAAACCGGAAGAACTCTGTACACATGATGATCTCAGCTTTCACGATGGATTTGGGTGGGATGTGTATTAACTCACTCAGCCCTAGACAAATAAACTCGGAGAGCCCTGTGCCGAACTGTTGACAGTGACCTCCAGGTGGAGGGGTTCTGTGTGATTGTTGTTGTCTGCCTTAGACCTTTGTGTGTTATCCATTCTTTTGGAAGCTGTAGAAACTGGTCAGTTCGCCAAATATATGTGTCTATATGTACTGGGTTGTGATACTTTCTGATGTTTCACACACTTGCGTAATGACTGGCCTGGAAGCGTAGAGGCATGGCTTGTCTGTCTGCATTTGTATGCCTCCTTATTTACAGTGACATGAAAGAAAGGGTACAAAAGGCCCATGGCCTTTTATTTAGCACGTTTAAAGATATATTGCTGTTGATGGCCTATTGGTATTGAGTGAAAACTTGACTTGAAACGAACCCGTTTCTTAGACTGAAGAAGCATGGGTGTTAATTGGTGTTGCGTGTTTCAAATGTCACCATCGGTGTGTTCTTTGGGATGTAAACTGAATCCATGCTGTAACTGCAAACTATGAATGAGATTATGCTTAGGCAGATGAATGGCTTGAGAAATTTAAAGACTTAAGGACCCATGGAAGATAGTACGTGACATGCTGTATTGCATTGGTTGGCAAGTTTCCTCCATCATAAAGTGTATCGACTATGGAGGTAGGTTTTGAAACATTAATATTTTTAGGAAAATGTTTAAAAAAAAGCTATATCCCGTTACGGAAAAGTGTTCTGTATTAACGCCACTCTTGAATTCAAAATGATCGGTGTCACATTATGTAAACATCTCCGTATCGGTTAGATTGTAAGTGACAGTACGTTTTATAAGGTCTAAGGAAGCTTACATAAGAACAAATATTTTCCCAATACAATTAGATGCCACTTCGAATAAGGGCCACAGTAGAAGAGATGGAATGGATATGTGTAATGTGTGCTAAATTCGTGATTGCCTTGGGTGCTACTAAGGCCACACTGGGTAATTTCACTTGACAGCCAAAAAAGAGGAGCTAAAGAAATGTGGCAGTTTCACCTCCTGTGTCTGTTCACAAACTCCCATGGTGACCTCATTAATCTTGGGGAGGAGAAGCATCAAAGACTGGCTGCAACATGCCAGAATGATGGCTTGCAAAAACCACAATCCAGTCCATCTGCCGATGGTTTTCTTTATGCTGGTGTTTGGCAACTTTCGAAAGGGGGTGTGCCAAGGTGTGCTGGGTCACAGCTGGGGGAGGAGAGTGTTGACTGAACACTGGTTGGAGTAGCAGCAAACGTTTCCCGTGCCCGCTGTGCCTGCCGACCACGGGAGCTCAGGTCCCGGCCCTCCGACCTCTTTGCTGCTCCTGGTTCTCGCCATATCGCTGGCAGGAATGGCAGAGAAAGGCATGGACGCCACCGTTGGGCATCCCACTGGAGACGGTGCACTGCCATGCCATCATCTGCATACTTTGGTACATATGCCAGGGGATGCTAACCTCTGGCCTTGGTCTTAGTACACCAGACAGTTTGTTGGACTGATAGGCTTTACTTGCCTTAACCAGCTTGGTGATATTTTCACCTGACCTATTGTTTAGTGGCCGGAGAGACTCAATGACTTTAGATTTAGATTCAACAAACCTCTGTCACGCAACGTGCTTTTCTGCCAGGCGTTGTTCTGGTCACTCTGGCACCTGTGTCTTATTTAATCCTCGTAATATGTTTACGGTGATGTTACTATTCCTATTTTTTTATTTGGAGTGAAGGGAGAACTTATTTTTAAACTTTATTTTTGAGAAAGAGACAGAGTACGAGCAGGGGAGGGGCAGAGAGAGAGGGAGACACAGAATCCGAAGCAGGCTCCAGGCTCTGGGCTGTCAGCACCGAGCCCGACATGGGGCTCGAACTCACGAAACCTGAGTTCATGACCTGAGCTGAAGTCGGACGCTTAACCAACTGAGCCACCCGGGTGCCCCGAGAGAGAATCTGAAGCAGGCTGTACACTCAGCACAGACCCGATGTGGGGCTTGATCCTATGACCCTGGGCTCATGACCTGAGCCGAAATCAAGAGTGGGACGGTCCACCGACTGAGCCACCCAGGCACCCCTACTATTCCCATTTTTAAATGATTAAACCAAAGCCCTTTCTACTAACCCAAGTTGTGGCTCTCCTTACTTTAGGGGGAATTAATATTAGGGGGAATATTAATAACTAATATTAATTACTAATTACTATTAACTTTAGGGAAGACATTAATATTTTCACAAAAAATTGCATAATGTGAGATAAAGATGATAAAGCCATCATATTTTAAAAGACACGTATATCGTTGCTAAAAATCTGAATTAGGCATCAAAAATTTTAACAAGGACATACTTTGCTGGTGAAGCAGTGTGAGCGTGCGAAGTTGGGACAGTGGGAATTGGAACATGATGAGTAATGCTGAGCTCACACATGTTGAGAGCAGTCCTGAATCCTGTGGCAGACCTTACAAAGGGAGGCCATGAGAGGTGCCAAGTAGAACGGGGAGCATGCATTGTCACGGACACCAAAGAAAGGAAATTTCAAGATGGAAATGGTGTGGCTGGAAGAGAGGTCCAGAGTGATAAAGTCTGAAAAGAGCCACAGGATTTTGCATTTGGGAGGCCAATGCCAAGAACCCTTTCTGTGAAATGAAAAGGGCAAGAAGCAGGTATCGTAGACTGAAGGGTGGGTAGGAAATGAAGGAACAAAAGACTGGTAGTGAATAGTTTGGTACTCCCAGTTGTTTTGTTGGGGCGGGGAGGAGAGGAGTGTGATTTGTAGAGGGCACGTCCTTAAGGGAGGAACATTTTTTAAAATGTAAGGCAATGAAGAGACTAGCATAACTATAGTTTGAAAGGAGAGGGCCTGTATGGAGGGAATGGTTTGAGATATAGAAAGGAACTTGGGAGCCAGTGTCCAAGAGGTGGCAGGAGGGGATGTGGGCCAGGGCACACAGGGGGAAGGATTGCCTTTGAACTGGGTGAGGGAACTCCCAAACTTCACGCTTGCGGGAAGAAAATGCGGAAAGATGTGATTTGTAAATGTTTATGTTGGAGATGTGGAAAATGAAGGAAATCATAGCCAAAGGCGCCAATTGTGTTAATGGTACAGGGGCGGAGGGCAAGCGAAATATTGAAATTGCGACGGGTAGGGTTGAGGAAGGGGCTTGTGAATGAGGCAGTGAAGGCTTAACAAGGTCACCGGGGGAGAACCGAGTATGGACCGATGAAAAGTACAAAGAGGTGTTGCCGAGACTCCAGCTAAAGTTGGACATCAGTTAAGTTGTGATGATGCTAACCTGCCTGGTTTGAATGACTGTCTCTTACTGGGTAGGTCTGAAAGGTAGATTGTAATATTTGACCAGGGTTTGGAATTTGGTATTGTGGCAGAGGGCCAGTGGTGGAAAGAAGATTAGGAGGCTGGAGGGCAAGTAGATTGGATTTGTAGCCATCGGATCCAGGCAGGGTAGGGAATGAAGACAGAAGTCTGGTTAGACTCCAGGGAAACGAAGGCATTGGTGGACTGCAGGACTCTTAGAGGACGATGTCAGGGCTCGGGGTAGAGAAGGAGGTGGTAATAATCATAAATCTAAATCTAATGTAAATAATCGAAAATCTTCCTATATAGATCATAACTGTGGAAGAGTAACTAGAAGGCACGGAGAGGTACAGAGCTTGTAGACAAACATTTCAAGGGACCAGAGGTTTTTACATAAGGATTTCAGGAATAACGACCATGATGTTGGGTTAGTAGACAACAGGGCCAGATCCCCAATATTCCAATATTGAGATATGAGGAGATATTAAAGAATAACCAGTCTCCACTTGAGCGCCTCAGGGAGAGCAGTGCCATCAGAAGGTAGTTATGTTTCGGTAACGATAGGAGTTGGAGGAGTGTTCTGTCAGGTTTCGGGGAATAAGTGAAGTCATCCAACACCATCTCTGAAGGAGCCAGAGCACAAACTGAGAAAGTTTAGGAACAAGGGCAGCAGTGGAAGCTTGAGGCACAGAGAAGCAGCTCAGGGGGCTGAGAATGAGCCTATAGGTGAAGAAGGATAATGACCAAGGATGACAGGTGTGGAATACGGAGGAATCATTGAGATTTGCTGGCCTGAGGTTGGTGCATGAGGCCAGTGGGGAAGTTTGTGCAGTTTCTTTGCAACCTCATGAGTTGTAGAGAAGCGCGTCATGGGTGAGAGCTCTTGGGGTCTGAAGCTTGAGTTTAGGAAAGGACCCTCAAACTTAAGGTAGTTGTGTCAATATTTCATACCTGGCTGACAGTGTGCTTGGATACAGCTGCTTTCTTTGACTAGTGATCTCCTGAGGACAGTATTTATTCAGTAATACACTATCTTCTGGTTGCTTTTGATATCTTTTATCTGTTTGTGCACCTGTCTTATTTTGGGGTATTGTGAGGTCCCTGGTGTGCAGCATTAATGGAATTGACTGGGAATGTATCATTAGTTAATTTGGGAAAGCTTTTGAGGGGGTTGAAACAGCCTTTTCCCCATCCAACATTTGGATATTTTGTAGCCCGAAAAATATCCCCATAAGTTTATAGGGAGAGTGTAATATCCAAATTATTCACTTTGCAACAGTCTTTTCAGAATGTCTTCTAGTCGAAATGATGTTTAGGGAACTCTATGTGGGTTTCATTACTGCTTTCATTGTAAATATTTAAACACAAAGAATATAGAGAAGCAAAAAAGAAAAATCGCTTTAAATCTTCCCAGCTAGAGATATCCATTGGGTGCTCCTGGTGGCCCAGTGAGGCTGAGTAGATTTCACCTTCTGCTTGGGTTGGAGAAAGAGTGTATAAAGAAAGAAAAGAGGGACTTGACAGAGTAGAGGGAAGCAGCGAGAAGGGAAAATATTAGAGCGTGATGAGGTTGTTTTAAACTTTAACTGGATTTAGGACAATCATTTAGAACATGGCCATGTATTATGTGCCCAAGAAAGAATACAGGAAAAAATATACAGAAAACATAGCCTTTTTAGCACATTACTAGAAATGACATCAGAACCCAAAGATTGCCGTGTAATCAAAGGTTGGTTATTGTTCTTTTTATATAACTGAAGGACTCTCTGTGCTTCTTCTCATGTCCAACATTTCATCTTGCCTCCCATCTTAGAATAAAACAGTCCCTCCTTTCTACCAAGACTAATCCATTGGTCCTGCCTCCCTTTTTCCTCTTGCTCCTGTCTGAACCATGCCTGGTAAATGTCCCATCTTCCTCTTTAATTATCCCTTAATCTTCCAACATTCCTAGTGATATTTTCTGTAGGAATTTTGTCACTGGGTCCTCTTTGGTATTTGGAGGAACGCAGGGCAGGACGTTGAATGTGGATGAAAGAGGCCAGTCACTGATGTCTCCTAACACAGTCAATTCTCAATCTTCCAGATCGATGGAATGCAAAGTAGATATGGCAGCTACTTTTTTTTTTTAAGTATCCCCCTTTTAAGTATGTATCATGCTTACTCTATTCCAAATATTTAAAATCCCATTATAGTATTTTCTTTGATCTGTGAATCATTTAGATTGCTATTTCAGTTTCCAAACACACAGCCTACTAAGTCTCTTTCTTTCCCTCCTTCCTTCTCTCCCTCCCTACTCCTTTGTTGCCAGTTGTCATTTGATTGGGATTTTGGAAAGAGCCTGTGTTCTTTTTAAAAGGATTTTCTTAGAATTTTTGAGAATGTCTCTCTGGCTAATATGTGATCGGATTTCCTTAATGTCCTATGTGTGCTTGAAAAGAATGTGTGTTCTCTAATCAGTGGGTGCAGGGTTCTCTATGGTTCAGTTAGATCAAGCTTGTTAATTATGAAGTTCAAATCTTCTATGACTATATTAATTTTTTGCCTGATTGATTTGTCACTTTGAGAGACGTTTGATAAAACTCTTCCACTATGATTGTAGACTGATTTTTCCTTATAAGTATGCCATTTTTTGTGTCATTTATTTTTAGGTTATATTGGTATGTTTTATATATAATCATTATATAACAAATATCTTTTTTTTTTTTAATTTTTTTTTTCAACGTTTTATTTATTTTTGGGACAGAGAGAGAGCATGAACGGGGGAGGGGCAGAGAGAGAGGGAGACACAGAATCTGAAACAGGCTGCAGGCTCTGAGCCATCAGCCCAGAGCCCGACGCGGGGCTCGAACTCACGGACCGCGAGATCGTGACCTGGCTGAAGTCGGACGCTTAACCGACTGCGCCACCCAGGCGCCCCTATAACAAATATCTTTATTTCTCATAAAACTAATAAAATCTTAAACAGGTACTTACCTTTTAGAAGTATTATGCTATTTAGGGGAAGGAGGCCTAATATTTACTTCCTGAAGTTTATTTTGTTTTATTTTTTAAGTGTTTATTTTTGAGGGGGGGGGGAGGGGCAGAGAGAGGGAGACAGAGGATCCGAAGCGGGCTTCACGCTGATGGCAGAGAGCCCTGTGTGGGGCTCGAACTCACAAACCGAGAGACCTGAGCTGAAGTTGACTGCCCAACTGGCCGAGCCACCGAGGCAACCCCCCCTCCAAAGTTTATTTTAATTTTTTAACTTATAAAAGCAGTCCCTGGTCATTGTGGGAATTAGAATTATTATTGATTTCGTTTATCTATATATGCATTTTAATTACAACCCCACCACCCAGTCATAATCACTGCCAAGATTTCACCATACAGTCTTCCACTCTTCTCTCTGCACACTTTTTTCTAGTTGAGATCAAATATAAAATGTAACATTGTATCTGGACTTGTTTGAACTTCACTTTACCATGTTATTGCAACCTTTTTTTGGACATTGTATTTCCATATCCTTAACCACCAAGGGGTTTAAGATGGACTTTGGGGTACAATCAGATAGGCCTACAATAGTGAACAGAACAGAGCCAAACTGTGAAGGACAGAAATTAAAGACTGTGACCTGAACATTTAGTACCACAGTTTGGAACATGTGAATTACAGAATTTGAATGATGGTTGAAGTCCTTGGGGGGAAAAGTTCGTTGCAAAGGTGGAATTTAATAAGCTTCTTGTTGCTCTCGTCCTCAATGCTAAGTCACCCCCATTTAATGAAGGTATTAGAGCAGGTATGGACCAGGCCCCAGATGGTCTGGATGATGGTGATCCACAGTGATGGAAGATAGAGAATGTAAACGGGAGATGGAAGATAGAGAATGTAAACGGGTGATGGAAGATAGAGAATGTAAACGGGTGATGGAAGATAGAGAATGTAAACGGGTGATGGAAGATAGAGAATGTAAACGGGTGATGGAAGATAGAGAATGTAAACGGGTGATGGAAGATAGAGAATGTAAATGGGTGATGGAAGATAGAGAACGTAAACGAAGACCCACGAACTGCAGTCTGGGGAGAAGAGGTGATATGGTTCACTAATCAGGATGGCACAAAGTTCTAGAGGGCCTAGATGATCAAGACCTTTGCTCCTCTCTGGGCAAAAGACAGATGCCCGTAGCTGTGTCACTGCCACATTAAGAAGAGGAAAGGAATTTTTATGGCTCCATTGGTCATGCTGTCTTAAGTACAAATCTCTACTGAAAAGGGGAGGACAGAGCAGACCACTTTAAGAAAGGAAAGTAAAAACCATTAAGCTGATTTTACCGGTGAGTTTGTAATTCTGATGAAGTAAAAACCAGTACATTTTGTCCTTCTGACAAAGCTTTGAGAAAGTATTGTAATTATTCTGATATTGAAAGAGGAAATAGTCAAGGCGTAAGGAAGTTGAGTGATTTTTTTAGATGTCTATACCATTAGCCAGATCTCCGTGTGCCTAGTTTGATAGCTTTTCAATTACTCTGTACTGCTTCTCCAGGCTAACCACCATAGTTAAAAAAATTTTTTTGAATGTTTTATTTATTCTTTTTTTAAAATTTTTTTAAATGTTTATTTAATTTTGAGAGAGAGGGAGACAGAGTGCGAGCAGGGGAGGGGCAGAAAGAGAGAGGGAGACACAGAATCGGAAGTAGGCTCCAGGCTCCGAACCATCAGGACAGAGCCCGTTGCCGGGCTCGAACCCATGAACCGTGAGATCATGACCTGAGCCGAAGTTGGACGCTTGACTGACTAAGGCACCCAGGCACCCCTAACCAGCCTGCTATTTAGAACTGTTTTATAATTGACCTCTTTTTTCTAGACTGGATTCTTGGATTTTACACACACACACACACACACACACACACACACACACACCATATTTATCTAGGTGTCGGTCTCCTTTCACTGGTTTGCCTGGAATTTGAGGAACCCATTTTATCAGTGTGCTCAGTTGTTTTTCTTCAGCTCAAGAAAGTTATCCTCAGTTATATTTTAAACCATTGTCTGTCCTCCAGGTATTCTGGTTTCTTCCTTAAGAATGGCCTACGATGCAAAAAAAGAAAGAAAGAAAGAAAGAAAGAAAGAAAGAAAGAAAGAAAGAAAGAAAGAAAGAAAGAAAGAGAAAGAAAGAAAGAATAAGTACAATGCATCTCTATTATCCTTTCTCTCTTCTTTGCCGTGTTTTAGTCTTTGTTACATTCCGGAGATCTTCAGAATGTGAATCTTTGCTTTTATTTTCTATGGCGTTCGTATGCCTCTTTACTTGGTGTGTGTCCCTCGGGACTTAACCTTGCCCTCCAGTTGTACCCATTTCTGTGAGTGGGACTTTTCATCTATCCAGTTGCTCAAGCGAGGGCCTCTCTGTCTCTGAATACCTACAGACAATTCGTCACAGAGTCTTTTCTACCAACCATCCAAAGTATGTGGTGAATTATTTCATTTCACAAAGCAAAACGGTGGCCAAGGCAAGGCTGGAATCCAGGTCTTCTGGTTTTTCACCACGCTCCACCTGTGTGGCCACGGGAAAATTATTTTTCTGAGCTCCCATTTACTTTTTTATAAGAAGTTAAAATAGCCACGTGTCAGAGTCAGATTTTGTTTGCAGTTGTATAATCCCATTCATTTGAAATATCCAGAATCAGCAAATCTAGAGACAGAAAGTATATTAGTGGTAGTTAACAACGGGAGGGTGTTGGTGGGGAAATGGGGAGTGGGTTAGCTCTTAAAGGGTCTGGGGTTTCTTTTTAGGATGATGAAAAATGTTCTAAAAGTGATTATGGTGATGGTTGGATAATTCTGTGAATATACTAATAAGAACCCCTGAAGTGCTCACTTAAAAGAATGGGTTACATGGTTTATGGATTCTATCTCCACCAAGCTGTTTAAAAAGTAAACAATATTAGTAAATAATATTAGTAATCGTTTCAAAATATTAGTAAATAATATTAGTAAACAAAGGAAAGGCGAGTACCGAGTACACGGTCTCGGGCCTGGATAAAGTCTCCTTGGCTGCATCATAGCGGCCACTGTGGAAGGGCTGCTTCCCTTTAGGAACTGCTGCTTGGAAATTTCTACCCCTTTATGGATTTTGGAAGTTGCTTTTTGCAGCTTCCTAAGGTAAGCACGGTGCAAAAATAATTTGTCACCTGGGGCTTCATAGCAGATGGTGAACAAGTGGCCTCCCAAGGTCCCCATCTGAAAAAGAGTTGAGGGTATACCGTTAAAAAATTTTTTTTTAATGTTTATTTTTGAGAGAAAGAGAGAGACAGGGCACAAATGGGGGAGGGGCAGAGAGAGAGGAGACAGAGAATCTGACGCAGGCTCCAGGCTCCCAGCTGTCAGCACAGAGCCCGACGTGGGGCTGGAACGCACGAACTGCAGTATCATGACCTGAGCCGAAGTCAGATGCTTAACTGACTGAGCCACCCAGGCGCCCTGAGGGTACACCTTTTAAGGAGTTTGATTTGCTTATCTCCACTGAGAAAGATCCTCCAAAGTGGAGTTACTTTGATGAAGTTTACTAGAGACAGTTGATGTAATCTGAAAGCTTTAAGAGTTGGGGATACCACCTTGAGCCTTCATTTTGTAAGGGATCATATCGTCTGGTCTCCACAGGAAAACATGATCAGGGAGGCTGAAAATCAGGGACACACCTTGGGCTTTGATTTTATAAGGAGCTCAGTCTGCTTCTTTCTACTGGAAACCATCCCAAATTGTGTGTGTGTGTGTGTGTGTGTGTGTGTGTGTGTGTGTGTACATATATACATTGTAAATAATCTATCTTCTGTTTTTTGTTATTTTATTTTTTTATTTTGAAAGAGAGAGAGAGAGAGAGATCAAGTGGGTGAAAGGGGCAGAGGGTGGGGGGGAGAGACAAAGAGACAGAGACAGAGACAGAGAGAGAGAATATCTGAAGCAGGCTCCGTGCTCAGCCCCGAGCCCAGTGCGGGGCTCGACCCCACGACCCTGGGATCATGACCTGAGTCGAAATCAAGAGTCGGACACTCAATTGACTGAGCCACCCAGGCGCCCCAATCTATCTTCTAAAGTAAAATGAGTGGTTATTTCAGATTAAGTCACTTGAAAGAATACTGAGTTACTTACCCCAGAGGACAGTTTCGAGCATTTGCTACGAGAGAAGGAAACAAGTATTTTGGAAAAACATAAAATAAAATGTGACTCTGAACGAAAGAAATCGGTGCATTTGCATCTTTCTTAATAACACAGAAAGGAAAATTAAGAAATGAGCATATTTGTATGGTGTGGGAGAAAGCAACTGTCTCTTGAGTGGCCCATTTCTTTTTGGATCTCCATGCAAAAGGCAAGCTGAAGTCATGCTGGGACCAAGGAGGCTGGAGCAACCTAGATAGGACATCGGTAGGGAGGCCATGTGACTGGCCCTGAGGCACCTCACAGGTTGTCATCTCAAGTACTGTTGCAGAGCCAAATGCTGAAGCGAATAAAATATGTTCTAGTTATGCTTGGGAGACCTCCCAGGCCCAGCTGCCTTACTTTCCTCCTCCCTTTGCTTTCTTTTGCCAAGAAAATGCTAGAAGGGAAAGGCAAGAGGAGGGGAGAGGGCTGGGCTGACTCCATCACTGAATTATATATGTTACGCTTTTATTTGCATTTGGACAAGCTTGGATTGCCTATCAGCTTCATGTTTACTTAGCAACTTCAGGATGCTAAGTCCCTACTAGGAAGATACCAGAAGTCCTAATGTTTCACCGACCTTGGTCACATTGCTTTGACTCTGTCCATTAACTTTGTCATTTACAAAAACAGACAGATAATAATTATTTTCCTACCTTTTCCAAGATTGCTTGTCTTCAGAATATAAAGCACCAAACTTACTTGTCATCACTTAGGTGATGCTTTAAAAACCATTTCACAAGATCAAATAATTCACATTTAAAATGAGACTAGAGGCACCTGGGTGGCTCAGTAGGTCGATTTTGGCTCAGGTCATAATGTCATGGTTCCTGGGTTAGAACCCCACGTCAGGCTCTGCACTGACAGCATGGAGCCTGCTTGGGATTCTCTCTCTCTCTCTCTCTCTCTCGCTCTCTCTCTCTCTCTCTCTCTCTCTCCCCCCCTCACCTGCTTGTGCACGCTTTCTCTCTCAAAAAAAAAATACAAAAAATTAAAATGAGATTAAAATGTTTAGCTCAACGAAAAGAAAAAAAAAGTGAATGCAAGTGAAATCTTTTCTACATATTAAAAAAGCAGAGATTCTTTTTTTTTTTTTGGTTTGTTTTAAATATGACATATGTTGGTAAGGGTAGGGGGAAGTAGGATTTTCATAGCCTTCTAGAAGGTTGAAATAAATATGCCCTTTCTGAGGACAACTTGGCTCTGTGTATCAAAACTTGAAGAAGTTGTGAAGCGTTTGATTCAGTAACACCACCTCTTGGAGTGCATTTGAAATAAAGGATGAGAGATGTGCATAAAGTCATTTTTTTTTCAAGGAAGTTTGGTACAGGGTCACTTTTCACAGCAAAATGTTTGATACAATTTCTTGTCCAATAACAGGCAGTTGGTTAAGTAAGTGGAATGCATGGTGAAATAGAATGCAGTTGTTAAAAAGCCTAACGTGAAGGAATATTTATTGATATAGGGAAATGTTCCCAAAGGTATAGATCCTTGTTGACGCATCTTTCAGCACATTATAACATTGTTTATAAAAATGAGGATGAAGCCAATAGGTAAATACGCCAGTAGAAGGGTGGTGAGGACTATAATATATGCTCTGATGAAATATTGAGCATGGTTAAAAACCTTAAGTTTTCTGGTCCCTAAATAAGTCTACAGGTATATTGATGCAAATGCTAAGTGCAAAAAATGTATGTAGAAGAAATGACGATATCTATATAGGGCACCTGGGTGGCTCAGTCAGTTGAGTGTCCGACTCTTGATTTCGGCTCAGGTCACAATCCTATTACTTATTTTTTTAATTAAATTTTAGTTAACATCCAGCGCAGGACTGGTTTCAAGAGTAGAAGTCGGTGATTCGTCGCTTACATACAACATCCGGTGCTCATCCCAACGGGTAATTTTTGTTCTCCTCAGCAAGCTTCGGGATATTCGTATATACGTCATAGTGGCCAGAAAATGAAGTACAGAAATTCACTGAGACAGCAGCTACCATAGGAAAGGTGTCAGGAAAGGTCTCAGAATGAGGCCGTTGATGTACAGTTTCCTCCTGTACCCCTTACTTAAGCCTCAAAACTCTGTTTACGCTAGTTTTAGCTCCTGCTGTTTGTAATTGTATTTTTATTTTATTTTTATTTTTTAAGTTTATTTTTGTTTGTTTTTTTTTTTTTTGAGAGACAGAGAGAGAGAGAGAGAGAGAGAGCATGCATGAGCAGGGGAGAGGCAGAGAGAGGGGAAGAGAGAGAAATCCCAAGCAGGCTCCGAGCTGTTAGCACAGAGCCCAACACGGGGCTCGGACCCACGAAGTGCGATATCATGACCTGAGCCGAATCCAAGAGTCAGATGCTTAACCGACTGAGCCACCCAGGTGCCTTCGTGATTGTATTTTTAAACGATGCATCTGGATGGACTATCTGCCCCATTCCCCTAAGTTTTTTTGTTTTTTTAATTGTGGCATGAACATGTAACATGAGATCTCCCCCTTTAACAAATTTTGAAGTGGACAATACCACGTTGTTAACCACAGGCACTATATTGTGCAGCAGATCTGTAGAACTCACTTTTCTTGCATAAACTGCAGCTGTTGGTTCCAGAAGTAGAGGGAGTTGGGGCTTCCTGTGCGATGTACATGATGTAGCAGCCATATATACCAATGCTGCGTATTCCCTCAAGCATACGCCTTCTGCATGCTAATGACAGAGCAGAGCTATTTGGAATGACAGTATTTACATTCAGAAACTGGAGCCTTTTAGAAAAATAGTAGCAGATCTTGGTACATTTCCAATCTGTGTGCTTCCCTACACATTTATGCAACAGGATTTGGAGATCCCAGCTGAGGAGGCTACGATAATAGCCCATCATTATATAATAGAGATCCATTCACTTATTCCTTCGTTCATTCAGCAAATATTTATGGGGGTCCTGGTACGTGCCTATTGAGCTGCGATGAGAATTATAAATCCGATTTGCTGACTTCATTGCCTTGTTAGTCTTACTACAGAAAATGAGGCCGTTCGAGGGTCGGTAGCAGATAGACAGTTGAAGCCAGAGAGCAGATGACATTCACGGCAGGAGAGAGAACGGAGGGAGAAGACAAAGGGGTTGATGAGGGAGGTTTTGGAACACCTAGATTTGAGAGAGGTGTGCAAGTAAAAAAGAGCCCACCAAAAGGACACACAGAATTAGGTGGAAGATGAGAACTAGGGAACTAGGGAGAGTGAGTAGTGGCTGAGCTTTATAAATCAGTTATTTTGTTCTGTCACAATGAAACTGGATTCTTCTCGGGATGCCTGGGTGGCTCGGTCAGTTGAGTGTCTGACTTCGTCTCAGGTCACGATCTCATGGTTTGTGGGATCAAGCTCCCTGTCCGGCTCTGCGCTGACAGCTCGGAGCCTGCTTGGGATTCTCTCTCTCCCTTTCTGTCTGTGCCTCCCCCGCTTGCACGCGCGCGCACACACACTCTCTCTCTCTCTCTCTCTCTCTCTCTCTCTCTCTCAAAAATAAACACTTTTTAAACACTGGCCTATTTTCATTACAATGAGAAGATTCTTTCCTATCCTTAAAGGTGTTATATGTTACTAACTAAATCACATAGATTATGTCTTTGGCCCCTCGTCAACATTGGAAGTGAACTCACAAATGAATAGCATAGGTTTGATATATACTTAGTTGATCACCAAGATGTCGTACATGTATTTTATAGCCAAAAATCTGAATAATAGCTATTACGAAAACAAATATGAACCTTACCCTCCACCCCTGAGAAATTTCCAATGTGGGTTCAAGATCTCATTTCCCCCTCCCCCAACCCTGATGTATCTGAGTACAATGACCACCAGCTAATTTGCTGAGGTTAACATTTTTTTTTGTTCACCCTTTGGACTGGCAGCGTATCCACCATCCGAGCCAGGAAGAAGTCATTTTGGTCATTGCTGAGATTATTCAACTGTGTGAACACCAGCCAAATCTTTGCTCTAGCTGACGGTTGTCCAATTTTGAATTTCAAGATTGGATGAAATGAATTTAAGTCCTGAATTGCCTCTCTGGAGTCCCACATCCGGAGCTACCTGCGGGACTTGTGTCTTGCATTTTGCTGCTGCTGCTGGTTCCAGATGTCCTGGCCGGTATTCCCAAGAGCCCAGGGGGTTATTAGTAGATTAGGAACAGAGTCTAGGAGCGAACACCGTAGGGGAAGAAGAAGGATGGGGGGGGGGGCGCGCACACAGTGACCCTGGGCAGATCTGAATATGGAAAATAATGAGATCCTTAGAAAAACAGAGGTCACTTGCTTTCCCTCCTACTGAAAATGCTGCCTCCTTTGTGGCCGTATCACAACATTCCTGCTCTACCTTCCAGAAATCTTAATGAGCCCTTGTCTTTTGTAGGTTGCCTCCAGTCAGTTCCTTGGTATGTAGGGGTCACATCTGCTGGAGTGTGGCTGGGCCATTTAATTCAGTACATGCCTCCAGAAGGACACATGCATTTAAAAAGCTGTGTTTTCTCTTCTTTCCTTGGAAGGGTTTTGAGGTTTTGTTCATTTGCAATAGTTGTTGCACAAGCAACATTATAACGGTATTAAATATTTGGCTTGAAGAGATGGCAGGATAATGGGTGATTTAAAACAAATGTTCATTCTATTTCTGTTACTTTTCCACGTTGCCTTCCTTAGACTCTTTATTTTGATATACTTTTCGTAGTATCATGTGGCAAGAAAATCGAAGGTGACATATTCCTATTTTTAAAATGGGTTCGGTGGGAAAATTGGATGGCCTTACAGAAATTAACTCTAGAATGTATTTAGTCGGGATGCCAGCCTTCTCTTTAAAAATATTTCCATTACGTGGGAAAATGTGCCCTTCCCCCTTCCTATATGTAGCAGTCCATCCTCCTGGTGACGTGTTTGCCTGGATTTGCTAACCCTGCGGAGGGCATGTTCAGCTTCAAGTGCATGGTGTAGTGGAAGATAATCAGGCTGGGGTGATGTGGGGTCTTGACATGTCTGTGCCATTCACTTGTTTGATCTTGTACTTGGCTTGGGCCTCGATTTCCTTATGAGTAAAATTAGAGAAACTGTGGTCGATGAGTTCAGTGGGCTACTCTGGTTGTAATTACCATGCTGGCTCATGGGGCTGGGTTCTATTACTTGTATAGAGCAAAAAACATAGAAAGGAATGATCCCACCATTGGTAAGTTTCCACTCACACAGGCAGAAACACATAGTGGTCAGGGGCATGGACTCTGGAGCTCGTCTGTCTAGATTTGAATCGTATCTATCACTTATAAGCTGAGTCATCTTACGTGGGTTCCTCAACCTCTCTATGCCTTAGTTTTCTCATCTGTCAAATGGGCATCATATAGTGCCTAGTTGTCTGGTTGTTTTAAGGAGAAAATAAGCTACTGTATGTAAAGCCTGCAGATTCCAGAGTCAGCTACAAACAAGGTGCTAATTTTTTTCAAGTAGTCAAGGTGTATGGTATCTATATAGATCGCATAACGCAGCAGCCTTTTTATCTCTTAAGACACCTTGTAGGAAAAAAAAATGTATAATTTTATAACCAGAGGGATTTTATTCATCAGCAAGATAATAGTTTCTCCTTATAAGATTATTCTAATGCTAATCATTTTATTGAGGAAATGGTATTCTAATTTACTGCTGATTTATTTCCAAACCGAAATGATTGAGTAATAATTATTCCACTCTTTTAAGACCAGTGTTTGGTAAATTAGCAACAGCATTCAGTAATCACTCCTATTTGTAGACAGCTGTTTTCCTAGTGCTCAGGAAGAGTCAAGGTCCTTTTGATTGTTTTTTCTTCCTGTAGAGTCTGAGCTGGAAGCCAGCGCAATGGGGGGTGGGGGGGGGAGGCTGGGCGGCAAAGATCAGGTACAGGCTCTGCTCAGAGTCCCCACTTGTCCAGAGTGACCTTGGGCGAAGCCCGGTCGCCCTTTCAAGCTCTTTTAACCTGTTTAGTCAGCGACACTTCTCATCTTCTAAGTTTTCTTTGAGAGGATAGTAGGGGATTTTGCTTAAGGGTCACTTTTATTTTTCATCTACGTAACAGACCAGAATGGCGGGGGAGGTATTGTGGCAGTAAGCTCCGTCCTGTTTACCAGGTATGTTATATGGGAAAACCTTAGGCTGAGAGACAGCTGACATGAGTCGTGTTCCATGCCTGCCGCTATTCACTGTCCCCTCCCCTTTAGGTATCTTTGTAAAAGTCTGTGATTTTATGAGCCTTGTTAGCTTGGCTGGATAAACACACACACACACACACACACACACACACACACACACACACACATGCACACAGCTGAAATAAAGTTACCTCACCACATGTTTGCTGGGATCTAGACTTGCCTTCAGTTTTCCCTTCCACGTAGTCCTAATGGACAATGCTAATGTTTTCCTTCCTTCCTTCCCAGTGGCATCGTGACAACAAGTGTGCTAAAAGTAGGGGTATGCCATTTGAGCTCTTTAGGAGGAAGCTACTGTGTGGCTAAAAGGCATTAATATGAATACATGCGATGCCATTAATATTTCCCCAAGCTGCCTTGATCCTATTAGTGCTGTAGGTAATTTTTGTGGCTGGGGAACATCTCCAGTTGTGCTTTTATTCTAATGAGAACTGGTAACAGTGTTACTTCATAGCTCTTAAAAGGAAAAAAAAAACGAAACAAAACAAAATAAAAAAAAAATCTACATGGTGAACTGACGCAGAAGCTTCGTACATTACATTTTTACCTTGCTTCTGGTTAAAAAAAAAAAAAAAAGGCCACAAGTAGATCAAATGCCTTCATTGTCACCAGCTATTCAAAGCTCCTCATTTTATAGATGGAGAAGCTGGGGGTCTGAGAGAAATAGCTTTTTCCCGAAGACTGTCAGCTAGGCTGGTGGAAGACCAGGAATGAGGACCGTAGCCTTCTGATTTCCGAGTCATGCTTTTCCCCACAGCAGTTTGTGCTGAGTTTTGCTCTGCCCCTGAAACCATCTATGTTACGGTTTCTCTTCTTCCAGTCTGGGAAGGCATGTATTTGATGATATTTGGCTGAAAGAATGATTTTTTCCCAACCTTTCTTGTACAGCATCTTCGATGGCTTCTTTCCAGTTCCTTCCTGAGTTCCGTGCAGAAATCTGTTACTGAAATGCAGAACCCAGTACCCCCTACTTCCTTGTTGAAAAATATACATTCTGAGTTTGGGTTTTACCCTCTTTGGTTTTCCCTGGCATAGATGTGCTGTGACTATGTGGATGGGCTGGACAAGGATTGTGACATTCCAGAGCGGAAGGGCTAGAGATATTGGCAAAGCAGAGAGAACAAACTTGAAATAAGGGGAGAGAAAAAAAAAAGAAGGGTAATCATCCCATGCACAACTACTCCTCTTACCTTAAGTACCCAACAGCTCGGAAGGTTTCCCCCACACCTGCCCATACCGTATCTCTGGTCCCACCTGCACTCCTGACCTCAGGGACATTCCCCCAACCCTGATTGAATCCTGCAGTCCGAAAGAGCCGCCTCCCCCGAGACCATTCTACCCCATTAGTCAAGTCCTTAACTGTTGATTATACTTCCATCCTTGTGCTCCCCAAAGTGGCCACAGCCCAATATCACTGAACGTACTCATCCTGACTCTTCTTCTAAGACTTGCCAAACTACTTACCCTGATCACATGCCCAGTCTGAGCCCTGATCCTGACTGCCTACTACTGGTGGCTGATTCTGGAAGCCACTTCTAAAGTAGAGGTAGGAAGGAGCAAAGGAATTAACGGAATCAAGAGGCTGTGTGCGAGGGAAGGAGAAAAGGGGGGGGTGAGGAAAAGGGTGAGGTGTGCTGACTATGAGAGGAGCCTTAGGATGTGGTGCCTGAACCTAAAATTAATGCGCTGTGCTTTTGGATGGAGACTGAGGACGAGTTGAGTAAATGATGTAGACCGCTTCCCAATTTCTAACACCCTGGGTACTGTAGACCAAGTGGACTATTGGACATTATTAGCCGAACCCTAAAAGGCAGGAGTGATTGAAAACTGATTGTGGGTGAACACTCAGGTTGAATTAGCGTAGATAGTACATAGTGTAGATAATGTAGAATTGGTCTGTGGGCGCTTCATGGAATATGTCCTACCCACCTTCATGTCTCCCCCCCACCCTCACTCCTAGCATACTGGCAACACACACACACACACACACACACACACACACACACACACGAACACTTCCATTCCAACTGTGCTTTTCTGGGCCATATTCTTTTACATTCCCTTTCCTTTGCACCTGCTCTTTCTCTGTCTAGAGTTAGGCTTTCCCTGTCTGTTTCCTGAATGTGTTAATGTAAACCTTCCTACTTGTCTTGTCTTCTCTGTTTGACCCTTTTGTTCATCTCTTCTATAGTTTTTGTTTGTAAACTGAATACGTAGATCATGAAGCTGCCAAAATTAATGGGCATTGACAAGCGAACCCTGTTCATTCTTATCATCTAGGAAACAAATGATACCTCTGTCTCTCCAAACGTGAATTTCTTCAATGCTTTCCCCCCATTCGGGCCAGAAAGTATGTCTGGAAGCATCTGTAGTGCTGACTATCATTACTATTCACTAGAGATTATTGGCATTTATCAACCAGCTGTTTCATGGGAAGAGCTTTAGCAATTGTTTTGCATTTTGTAGCTAATTGCAGGAACAAAGTGGCTACCGATGCAAAATTTGGTTTTTAAAAGAAAACATTCTCTCCCTAATCAAGTCCTCATGGTAAAGACAACATGAAATTATTACTGATCAGCACTCATGAGCCAGGGAGAGATGAAGGGGTAAATTCTTTTTGATTTCTACTTAAGAAATTGAAAGGAAAGATGTCCTATGTTTCAAGGAAATTTGCGGAATCCAGTGATACAAATGCTGGAGACTTAAAATGAGGTAAGGTTTGGCTCGGGGATTAAAAGGAATGGGTACAAAGTGCTTTTTGAACATTGCAGAAACCCATACTAACAGAGCTGGAAAAGCATTTCACATCTAGTCCGGTGATCTTTAATTGTTTTTTTTTTTTTTTTTGCTCATATTCCCTCTAAGATGATAAAAGTATTTTGGACAACTGCATAACTGTTCACGTCACTATTTTTTATGCATAAAAACCACAAGTTTAAATGGTCGCAAAGGACATAATTTTCAGCATATTGTGTATTTCTTACAGACTTTAAGTAGATTTTTGTCCCAGCCTTGGAAATGGCTCAGTTAATCCTCTCTTTGTCAAACCAGTCGGTCAAGTCAGATCGACATTCTATTCGAATCTGATGTTATTATCTTATGCTGTGACAGATGTCACGCTACCGAATTCTAACGTGCTCCATGTTCTTACCTGAACACTCTGTTTTGCTGTACCGGGATGCTCCTTTCAGAGCCTCTCTGCTCTTGAATCCTTCCTTTGTTGTTTGGTACCTGAGAGGACTTCACTGCCTCAGACAATGCTCCATAATAAAATTCAGGAGGGTCGGGGGGTCTGTCTCTCTCTGGTCAAGTGGGAAAAGGGACACTGGAAGTGAGTATGGGGAAGGAGAATCTATAAATGATGGGCAGCTATCCCAGCCTCCTCACTTTCTAGACAGTCACACGCCCAAATTTGAAAACTTCTGATCTTGTGTACTCTTTTCTCATTTTACCGATGGCTCAACTAAGACCTAGAAGGAAGCAAGGACCGATTCAAAGTGGCAGTGCTTGATAATCAGTGGCGGAGCCATCCTGGAACATAGGTATTTTGATTTCCCAGCTGGTGCACGCTTCCTGCCCCGTGATGTCTCATTAATCTGTCCTACATTTCAGTGACTGTAGTCTCTTTAGGCAGTCACAGCGGAGTTTTCTCACAGAAGATAAGAGGTCTGACCTTGACATTTCTTCACAGGGAGGTGTGTGTACACAGCGACCTCAGGGATGGTAGTTATTTGTTTGTATCTGCTGTGACATTACTCGCAGGCTAAGCGGGTAGAGTTACCACATAGCAAGCCTTCATTCAAATGCCTGTAACTTACCAAGCCTGTTCCATGTTAGTGGGAAAGGCACTTGAACATGGGACTAGAACCTTTTGGTGGTTTTCAGTGTTTTGACTGGTTTACGATTTACCTCGTTTTGTTAGTCTTCCGGATTCAATTGTTAAGATTTCAAAAGTACATAAACTCTGTCTTGTTGCTTTATTTCACAGTCCTCGGAAACACTCCATAACAAGGTGAGTAAATGTTTCTTGGGTCAGAGTTGCCTAGATTCAAATATCGGTCCTGCCGCCTGCCAGCAGTATGGCTTTGGACAAAATATTAACCTCTCGTTACCTCAGTTTCCCTTTCTGTAAAATGGGTAGTAAGGATTGCGTATATGGTATAAATCAAGTGCTTGGAAGTATAATTATAATAAGTACTCAGTAAATGTTAGCTGTTGTTATCATTATTGTTAAATGAAACCTTCAAGTAATCATCTTTTTTTCTTAAATTTTCTTTTAATGTGTATTTTTTTTTGAGAGACAGAGAGAGAGGGAGGGAGGGGTAGAGAAAGAGGGAGACACAGAATCAGAAGCTGGCTCCAGGCTCTGAGCTGACAGCACAGAGCCCGATGTGGGGCTTGAACTCACGAACCGTGAGATCGTGACCTGAGCTGAAGCCGGACGCTTAACCAACTGAGCCACCCAGGCACCCCTCAACTAATCTAATCTTAAGAGAAGACTAAACAGGTCAGAAGGTACATTAAATTCACACCAGGGCAAGCTCTGAGGGAGTGAGAGCAGGCCTGCAGAAAGGAAGGGGCTAGACAGTATTATGGAAGGTTCATCAAGCCACATAGGAAATCATGGTTTAAGACAATGCTGACCAATAGACCTTTTAAATACGATAGAAATGTTCTATATGGTAACCACTAGTCACATGTGCCTGTCGGGCCCTTGAAGTATGGCTAGTCCTCATGAGAAATTGAATTTTTCATTGTATTTAATATTAATTAATTTACAGTTATATTTGAATAGCCACCTATGGCTCTTGGCTACCATTTTGGCTAGTGCAAGTTTAGGACTTCAGCTTTGTTTTTGTCAGTTACCTTAAGTCTTGAGTAGTAAGACAGCTTTAATAGAGCATGAGAACAGTGAAGGTAAACCTGACTCTAGGACAACAAGTACCATGTGGTTGGTAGCAGTCACCTGAAATTAGGGGCCAGTTCCAAGTGGTGTGCCATATGGCCCTCTTCCATCTCTGTCTGTCCTTTTGTTACCTCCTTCCTCTCCCTCTAGACTGCCCCCTTTCTCGGCTTTGCCCTGTACTCCCCTCCATCCTTCCTCCTTATTTCCCTGTGGCCAGGCTCCTCCGCCAGATATTTTGCGACCTATGTCTTACCAGTTAAGTCCCAATTAATTAAGGTCAAGGAAGTATATTAAGATACCTGTGGTGCGATGGCCGATTTCTTAGGAACGGAAGCGGATTGTGAGGAAGTTGCAAAGGTGTGGCAAAAAGACACCTTTGCCCGCCCTGTTTTCATGTGAAGAAGTACCCTCTATCAATTTAGTATTAAGCGGTGGGTCCATTAAGTAGCTCACGGGCAAGATCATTTAAGATTTTGTGGACTGTCTGGAAAGGCTGCCGCTGTCGACCGGAGCGGCATACAGATGATATTTCAATGCCTTCCTCACCTCACAGCGTATTATGTTTTGAAAGTTTAGTCCTTTAAGAGAAAGGAAAACGTTTGATCGAAGTCAGGAAAACGAATCGTCCTTACTGCACTTGAATGAGCTGAGAATCATGCGTATCGTCACCCGGGTAGTGTTTGGGGCCAGTGTTTGCCATGCGAACCAAGTTACAGACCTTCTGAAACCACGTCTTTGGGCATTTCTAATATCCAGGTTAAAATAGGTCATCGTTAGTATTTTGAATATCTACAATGTGCACTGAGTCATAGTTAATATCTTAAATGGCTTCAGCGTTTGCTATTGTAAAAGAAGCTATTTTGTAGAGCACCACAAAACCCCTTTTTATCTGTGGAACCCATCCATATTAAAATTATAACTTTAGCAGCTTTCTGCGAGGAAAATGGTGACTCTGACATTTTATTCCATTTGACCACGGAGAAGAGGACCATAATTTCAAGAATCAAATCCCCAAATGCATTATTGTGCCCATTTTCTTTATACAAAATGTCACTTCATCTGTCTGCTAATAACCCACCTTAATCCATTTTCAAGGGCCTCTTTTCTTTTCTTTCTTTTTCCCCCCCTCAGGTAATTCTGACAAATACTTTTCACTTTCTTTAAAGTAGAGGTAACTGTTGTAACTTCTCACACTTGTTCATGGAATAAATGTATTTATTAAGACTGTAATTCACTTGGGAAGTCATGAGGGAGTGGGCCTTTCTTTGGGGTGCCCCCCAGGGTCCAGGATCTCTTCTGAGTAATACAGTGCTTGGAAGCCAGTGTGACAGTGGCAGTTGCCAGCGAATGACCATCAGTGCAGGTCCAGATTTTTTTTAAAAAAAGTTTTTTGTTTTTTCCAGTTGAGAGAGTGTGAGAAGTATCCAATGGACAGTGGCTCAAAAATCTAACACAGCAGGTCTCAGACAACTTTCTCAAATCCATTTTTCTATATAGGTCAAACTGCAGCATTTCTAGTATATTCTCTGTACTGCTGTGAGCTTAGGCTCCCTGAAGCATAGCATGGTGTTCTTGCCCTTTGCTATTCTCAAACCCGTGTACCACCTAAATGTCTTTCCAGAGTGTAGATTCTTCACGATTGTGCTCTTACCCTCATTCTCAGCCTTTCTCACTGATCTGTTCCCCTGCAGCCCCAGCGAACTGTTTTTGCTCCTCTTGTCATCTTGCGTCTTTTGCCATCCCCTCTTGCCCACAGCCTTCTGCCTCCAGGGTACTTTTTCTCCTCTGGGTCTGTTAGCCAGAGAACTTTCCATTCTTCTAATCGTGGTTCATATCCTGCTCCCTCCAAGGAACCTTCCCAGAGTCCCCAAACATACAGAAGGGCTTTTGCTCTGTAGTTCTCTGGTACTTTCACATTATGGTATCGTGGAAGAGGTTGGAATCAGCAAGCCTGGGTTTGAATCCCAGCTCCAACATTTGGTAGGTGTATGATCTTGGGCAAGACATTGAACTTCACTTTCTGAGTCTCTGCCTTCATCTGGAGCATGGGGATGATAATTAATGCCTTCCCTGCTCATGTCCCAAGCTTGCCGTGAACCTCAAAGGAGATAGTGCGTGTGAAAGCTCTTGGTATTCAATGAAATGCCACAGACACGGGGCGTGTCTTTCCTTTTGTTATTGTTCATCCGTTGAAAAACCAGCCAATGCTGCCATGAAACAGTCATTTTGAAAGGTTCAGAGAGAAGAATATTTAGGGTTTGAAAATCAGACTAGCTGTAGGTCCAGCACTTGCTTGTACTCGTGAGTTCCATAAGAGCAGGGATTCCATCTGATTGAGCTCTGTGTCTTCTACACTGCCCAGCGCCGTGCTGATGCTGATACATACCATGTGCTCGTTCTCATAATCTCCCTTAGCTGTGATGAATGCCAGAAAGTTCTGATGGAATGCATATGGCCGAAATCCTAGCTGTTAGATTCCAAAACCCATATTTTGTCAGTCCGTTGTACTGTTTGGCGTATTTGTTTCCTTAGTTGTCTTACAGAGTTGGGAGGGAATGGGGTTTCCTTATCCTCATTCAATATTTAAGAGTTGAAGACTTCCAAGTAGAGAGGACGTATGACTCAGTGAAGAGGGAGTTGAGAGGTGAGGATGAGGCCCCAGAGTAGAGGCTTGGCAGAACTCTAGCTCAGTCCAATTTAGGTGTTCCGGCACTCAACTCCAGCATTGGCCCATGTGACAGGCTCTTTTGTCCCCCACCGAGGCCAAGGCAGATGCTGTGAGGAAATTAGCATCCCCTGGGTCTGGTGACCATTTAGGGACTCTCTATCCTCAAGGCAATGAATGAGCTGCTCGCCTTATCCTCTCTCCCTTCAGTTGAAGTTCTGATCTCATGGGCTGTAGTAGGGTAGCTCTGGCCCACCATGCCAGCCTGAGACCAGGAATTGCTTTCTGAACGAGCTTCATGGTAATAACCTCCATGCCTTAACTCTCTCAGAGTTTCTTCCAGTTTCGACATCAAACTTTTGTTCATTCAGTTACTCGCAGAATAAATATTAACTGACCATCTACCATTCAGGTGGTGTAATCCTGTGTGTCCCACGTATTTGTCTTATCTGTATAGCCAAAGTATAAGCTCTTTGAGGGAAGACTCCTCTTTTCTTATTTTTAAATAACATGTGCCTATTTTTATTAAACAAAAAAAGATGATTATATGTAAAGAGGTACCCAACTTTCACACAACCACGCAACAGTGAAAATTGGGAAAGGAGCCCCAAGGGACAGGGGAGTTCTGTGGTCAGCTTGAAGGAAGGAATCCTATGATTCTACTCAAAAACACCTAGCATTCATTCATTCTAACTGTACAGTGGGCTCTGTGTTAAGTGCTTTACATGGAACATTTTATTGAATTCTAAACACTCTCCCTAAGAGGTAGCACGGTTGTGAACATTTTACAGATGAGGAAGCTGAAGTCCTGAGAGGGTAAGTAACTGGCCAAAAGCTACACAGCGAATAGACACTAGAACCAGGAATTAAATGTATCTCTGTTTGACTTCAGGGCCCTTGGCAATACCCTGTCCTACCTTTCACCAGGGAACACTAGCCCAAATTTGCCTATACTGTGTTTCACGACTTTTCGAAGTAGTGTTCGATCTCTGGAGTCGAGGACAATAAGTGCATGGTGAACCCACTGAAGGTTAATCGCTGAGGCCAGGGGTTTGAATTTTACTCTTCATCGGATTGCCAGTGAGTTTGCCAAAAGAGTAAAGGAATTAGTGGTAGTGTTATGTGGTCATCACTTGAGCATCTAAATGGAATATTGATGTGGAATGTCCAAGGGTATCTTCATCCTTGCCATACTTGAAAGTAGGATTTGACTGCTGCAAAGGTATGGGTAGTGGGAGGGAACTTAAAGGGCAATGGTGAGTTTAGAAGTTATCTTCTGTCAGTCACCAAGTGGACTTGTGTGCTAGTCACTGGCAGATGTCGTAGGCCCATTTGGTGCGTTGTAGGAACAGACGTTTCTCCTGAAGGTGCATTTGGTGTAAGTGGAAACACTCTTGAACTAGAAGGATCAAAGGCTTTCGGGGAAGGCTGTTGATGAGGTGTCTGAATTGGCACTGTTTCTGTAGCACACCTGTCTCTTGACAGAGGGACACATTGTTCTTCCTTTTTGTCCCCGACCCCATCTCGCTGCCCTCGTGACACCTAAAATGTAATGGATTGCACCTACCTTCCTGTCTTTCTTCTTCTTCTCTTCTCTTTATTTTTTGGCATTGTAGTGTTAGGTGTACCAACCTAGGCATGCACACGTGCACGGACACACATGCACTCAGTGCTCTGTGGCTTTCATTTATTTTAGCCCAAGACTGCTGCCATTCGCATGCATGGCCCTTCTGGCAAGTGAATCACCCCGTCAAAAACAGGCTTGATTGATTTGCGTGAGTGATTTGCCCGCCAACAAAGTACGGATCTAGTCCTTGTGGTAGGTGGCTTTCGGGATTTTCACTGGTGTTAGGATTTCACATTTGGTTTCCTGCTGCTGGTTATACATGGGAGGCAATGACAAGCTATCAGCTCTCCAGTTTGTTGTAGTGATGTGCCAATTAAAAGGCATCCTTAATATGTTGCGTTGTGGGTTCAGAAGCCAGTGCTCTTGTAAGAAAATGACACTGGTAATGAAGACTGCACCATGCTGTCCCATGACAAGTTTCACAAATATGACACCCCCTCCAACTCATTTGATTTTGCAGGCATTTTACAAGTTCCGTTGCTGTATTGTGATTGCATGTGGCTAATGGGTCATCCTCTTCCACAAAGTGCTCTGCCCCGAACATTTCAAACCTCTGTGAGGGATGCTACCAAGTAAGTCGGAGACCTGGAAGTCAGCCTAGGTGTTTTGTTCTCTGTCCCCCACCCTCCCCGAATCTTTCCCTCCAGTCAATCCTCCTCCTCCACCTTTCCCACCTGCGACCAGCCTTCCTTCAGAATATATTTTCTAACACCGCGCCCCTTTCCTGTTCCGCATCTTTCAATGGCTCCCTCTTGCCTACACAGAATAAAGCCTGAACACCTTAGCGTGATGCACAAAACTCTGGCCCACTTTGCCAACTCTGTCCAGCGTCGGCCCTCATCATCCCTTCAGCCCATCACCATTCCCAGACATACCCAAATACTTCTGCTTCCAGGATGTGACATCCATTCACTCAGCAGATATTTATGTCTGGACACTGAGTGTGTTGCCGTGAACAAAACAGACGAAAGTTCCTTTCCCCGTAGAGCTTACGTTCTAGTGGGGAAACAAACAAACACATCATTTAGTTCTGCAACTTCTTTATCTTTCCATATACCCTTTCTGGTGGAAGAAAGTTTCCTGCCCTCTCTCTGTCTAGATGTTGCCTACTCCCCTTTCAGGAACCAGCTTCTAAGCCTTACATCTGAGGTAGGCTTGGGCCTGCTTTCTTCTTTTCTCTAGACTTTTGCACCCTTTCGGTAGAGCCTCTGTTGTGCTCTTGATTCTCATTGTTGACACGTCTTACCTAGCCCTTGTGGCATTCTCCATTTAATGGGACAATATCTGTTTTCGCTTTGTTTTCACAATACCCAGAACTGTGCCAGCACCTGTAATCAGGACTCAGAGAAGGTGTTTCGGTGCATGAGAGAATGGGAGGGAGGGAGGGAGGGAGGGAGGAAGGAAGGAAGGAAGGAAGGAAGGAAGGAAGGAAGGAAGGAAGGAAGGAAGGGGAAGGAAGAAAACAAATTGTTTCCCGTTTCTTCTTGCTTGGAAACGTTTTGGGTTTTTTTACGTTTATTTATTTATTTTTGAGAGAGAGAGAACACACAAGTGGGGTAGAGCCAGAGAGAGAGGGAGAACCCCAAGCAGGCTCCGCACTGTCAGTGTGGAGCCCCGCATGATGCTCAAATGCATGAACTGTGAGATCAGTGACCTGAGCTGAAGTCAGACACTTAACCGACTGAGCCACCCAGGCATGCCTTGGCTTGGAAAAGTTTTAAGTAGTTTTGAATTATGACCCAGTAGAATTGTATAGTCAAGAAAATGCCACTGGATTTTTAACCTGATATTTCCTAAAAGTATGGAATGGGGGGGGGCGCCTGGGTGGCTCAGTTGGTTGAACATCTGACTCTTGATTTGGGCTCAGGTCATGATCCCAGGGTCATGGGATCGAGCCCCCTGTTGGGCTCTGCACTGAGCATGGAGCCTGCTTGAGATTCTCTCTCCCCTGCTACCCCTACCCCCACTTTGTGCGCCCTCTCTCTTTCTCAAAAAAAAAAAAAAAAAAAGGATGGAAGGAATGAGTATTCCCCTGTGATTTGGTTTATAAGACATTGTCTCAACAGCTTTATATGAAGCTCAGAAATTAAATGAAATCTTTCTCACACACAGGTAAATTGATCTTTGCCTTCACGTCCTTTTTCTGCGTAATAATTGTCAGAGTTTGCAAGAAGTTAGAAAACCAGAAATCACAAAGAAAATGATTGATACACTTGACCTATCAAAATAAAAAAAAAAAAACCCTTCTTGCGTCATAATATCAAAAATAACAGCTCTTCTCCAAAACTCCCTTTCATTGGCTGTAGACATTAAAAACACTTCCGGTCTTTAAGAGTATCTTCAGGACTGGCTTAATGGATGTGTGATCTGTGCTTGGTTTAATGCTCTTCTGTCACCGTCTTGAAATTCTTTTTGAACAAGGGACACTCCACTGTTTCATTCTGTACTGGGCTCCACACATTGTGTACCCAGTGCCGAGTCTCTTGAATCATCCTAGAACATCCCTACTCCCGGTGATCCTTCTTACATCAGGCCTGCACATGTGATGCTGGGCGAAAGCATGTAGGCAACCCTCCCGTTCAGTAAAGCTGGACTTAAAGGGGAGTCTGGAGGACCCCATACAGGTTCTGTAGCTTGGCAGTGGGCCATATTTCCTGGCATTCATTCATTCATTCATTCGTGCCTTCGTTAATTTAGCAAACGTTTTCCGATTCTACCCTTGGTGCCAAGCGCTGTATTACGCACTGTGGGAAAGCAGGAAGAACGCTGTGAAGGAGGTGTACATACAAGTGAACAGAGGTTAAGTGCAGAGGACAGCCAGAGCACAGAGCCGAGGCCCCTAACACTGCCGGAAAGAGGATTTAAGGAAAGCTTCCGGAGGAAGACGCCATCCATGCTATGGCCTGAAGGAAGAAAAGAAGTAGAGTTGAGAAGCACAGCCTGGGAAGCGAGGTCAGGTCGAGGAAACAGCATTTTCCCATGTGGATGGAACAGCTGGCTGGCCTCTACTCGTGAGGTTTACCCCGCTCCCAGCTGTGTGCTGCTGTGCTTGCTTCCTTGGGTGGGCGGGACTACATATGGTCTGATGTCTGGTAAAGTCAATGGCAGAAGAGACTGGAAATATCCACTGCCTCTCATACCTCTAAGGCACTTGATCACCCCTCTGAATATTTAGAGAGGCCCAGCCCTCGAAGAGCCAGACTCCATTCTTAACTTGCCAGACTCCATATGAATTTACAATGGGTGGTGGGACAGATTCGGTCCACAGGCGATCATGGGCTGATTTCTGATCTGGAGTGAAGACTCCAGATCCTTTATTTGTATTTGCTTTTCCTTTGCCGAGGAGACTCTCCCTTCATCGCCCTTCTGTCATTGGTCTGTCCTCACTGTCGATGAAAGCTCCTTGCTCTCCAGAACAGGTTAGAACTCCGTGCACTATTGTATGTCTCTGCAGCATCCTTGCAACTTCTCTCTGAAGTCATACATCGTATTTCGAGGACACTATTTGTTTAACGTTTAACGCTCCTTATATCCTAGAAACTTACTGGAAACAGAGTCCGTAGCTGTCTTCTTTTTTTTCACAGTTCACCCTATGCTCCAAAAGTATTTGTTGAGTGTATGTATGAACGAGTGGAGTACCACTGTCTCCCCATATTACAGATGATGAAACTGAGGCATAGCTAGTTGATCCTGACCGAAGTCAAAGAGCTGTTAGGTGGTGAAGTAGAAATAACTTTTCAGTTAGCTCCACTCCTTTTTAAAACATTTTAAGCATTCTGAGGGCATATTTGGAAGTGAGACAAAGAAAGCAAGTGAAATAGGGCTTTCTATAAGCACAGCATCGACTATGAAGATGTTATTTGATTTGTTTTCTCCTTGTTCCCATGGGGCATGCAGGGTATTAAGGGCGGGAGAGGGGTGCTAAGAGGTGCCCAGAAAGCTAGAGTAGGGATTTCATGGCTCACGAAAAAGGACTATAGGGCCTGAAAGGGTTTAATGTTCCTACGGTGAGTGATTTGGGAGAGTCTCTTAACCAGCGTTTGTTGAGAGTCAAATGGGGGTTCTATTTCTTGTGGCTGAACTTGTAGCTCCCTGGGTGGTCCTCACCCCTCCTCTCCCTCCAAGTGCTTCCTGAGGAGGGTTCTGAGGAAACCCAGCCATCTAATCCAGTCCCTCCATTGCTGCACATGAGAGTATTGATCCAAAGGGAGCAGAAATGCCTAGCACAAGGTCATGCACCCCGTCAGTGGCAGAGCTGAGACCGGAGCCCGTGCCAGTGACCTCCAGGGCGGAGCCTCAGCCATCCCTCATTTCCCTTCGAATTGCAGACCTCCTACCACCCACACCACATCAGCTTCACAAAGAACCTGGACACAACACAGTTTAAGCCCACAATTATATACAGTCACCACTATCTCAGCGGCAGGAGCTGGAGTTAAAGCTGACCTGTGTTGTTGCTCCATCAAGGCCTTCTTCATTCTGTCTTGTTTCTGCTGGTTCTCTTGTCTTGGTGACCTGCATCCATTTGACAGCATGGACTTTATTAGAATACCCATCACTATCACAAGCAACCCCTGTGTCCTCAACAAAGTGCCATCTCATTGGCTTTCCACAAACACTCCGCCATAATTCTTGAAGAAGCAGCAGCCGGCCGTGGTCCTGGCGTGGTGCCTGCTTGGCTGCAGGCCAGCCCAGCTAGACAACCCAAGCTATTATTGGGCTGGTCTTCACCCCCATCTTCCAACCTACTTTGTCACTGTCAAGAAACCTGACTGGGCCCCAGCTGTGGTCTCCAGACTCATTATGGACCTGACGATGGGCAAGCCAAGCCAAGTCCGTCTGGCTCTCCTTTGCCGTTTGTTGGGCCAAGGTGAGGACAACTGCTCTTGGGTTCCAGAGTGGAGAGAGAGAAACAAACAAACAAAATCAAGAAAGCAGGAAGGCAGATCACAGACACCTTTGTGGGGGTTTGGGGTGGGGGGTGAGCTGGTCTCTAGACTACCTGAGTTGAAGACCAATATTTCCCGGGGTAGAATTTCTTTGTGCCACTTCAGGAACAAAGATAGGTCATTTGCCAGACCAGAGATCCACTTACACATAGCTTCTGCCTATCCAGAGGTCTGAAAGCCTAGTGAAAGATGGTCAGGCCAGAGTTCCAAACCAGGATAGTGGCATGGTATACTACGTACACACTTTAGATCCAGTCAGATAGGAGTTTGAATCATGGCTATGCCACTTACTACCTCTGTGTACTTGGCCAGGTTAACTTATCTTTGTTGGGCCTCCATGTTCTTTTATCTGCCAAAATGGAGAAAACAGTGTTCACAGTAAAAGAGTGTTTGGAGAAGTGAAGGAAAGACAGGACACCAAACTTTTGTTCCCCTTGCTATCTTCATCAGAACCCCAAAATGGACTGTATTCTGAGTGTTGTATTCACCACCCATCATCCATATCTCTGTTGCATTGAGACAACATGGGAACTGTCGCAGGACATGCGTATAAGAGCACTGGTTTAGCCACTAACCATTGCGTGAGCCATGATTTAGTTCCCTCTCCTCTGTTTGGCCTCCGTTTCCCCAATAGGAAAGGAGGGATTTGCACTGGAACAGTTGTTCTTTATGTGGATCCGGGACTTGAGAATTTCAAGATTATCTTAAGAGGTTTTTTTTTTCCTTTTTCTAAGGACAGATGCACACTGGACAGTCTGAGGGGATCTAGAGTGTGGTAATAGATCTCTAGATCTTTAAAGTCTTCAGATGATTCTGATGGGTGGTCAGGTGTGGGAACCCCTGATTTAGGAGAGTTCTCCAGATCCTCCCTTCCTTGACTTCCTTCAGCCTTAGAACTTCTTACTCTCAGGGCGCCTGGGTGGCTCGGTCGGTTGAGCATCTGACTCTTGATTTTCGCTCAAGTCATGATCCCAGGGTCATGGGATGGAGCCTTGCACTTGGCTCTGTGCTGAAAATGGAGTCTGCTTAAGATTCCCTCTCCCTCTCCCTCTCCCTCTCCCTCTCCCTCTCCCCCTCCTTCTCCCTCTCCCTCCCTTCTTCCTTCTCTCCCCCCTCTCAAAAAAATATTTTTACTCTGACAAAATTCTCTCCCCGTTCATCAGGCCCACCCCTCAAACATGAACGTATTTAACACAGAGAGTTTTTCCATTTCTTCTAGAGGACCTCAAAGATGAGATTCTTCCCCATGGAGAATTCCTTTTGTTCTTGCTTTAGTGGCTTGATATCAGATTTCAGGGGATATAATACTTAGAACAGGGTGAACTTGAACGGACCTGCTTCCTGTTGCCTTCCCTGGATGATCATGCACATCATTTTAAAACTGCATTTTCTCTATTTTATAACTGCCACTGAAGTAATGAAGTTTAACAATAAATGTAATGGAGTAGAAGTATTTCAGGGCAGATCATAATAATAGCTAATGAGCATCTTCTAAATGTCAGTTGCTAACTGTATTTCCTTAATCCTTACGATAATGCTTGAGATAGGCATTAATATTTTCCCAATTTTAAAACCAAGATAAAGCTCAGAGAGGTAAAGCGACTTATCTAAGGCCACAAAGCTGATAAGTGATCCTCACTTGCTGAGTGGGAGAGAATGATCTTTTGAAAACGAGAATCAGATCACTTTGCTCCCTCGGTCAACGTCTTCCAGTGGATTATTATTTACCCTTAGGAAAAGATCTGAACAACTTTGCGAGGGCAGTGATTTTTGCCTGTTTTGTTCGCTGTTGTATCGCCAGCGATGAGAACAATGCTTGACATATAACACAGGCTCAATAAATAACTACATGTGGAAGAAGTCTGACTGACTTCAAAGCTCACTTTTCAGTAATTCTTGCGCGTGCGCGCGCACGCACGCGCGCGCGCACACACACACACCTTTGACTTGGGTGAAATTTACATGCAATAAAACGTACCAATATTTAATGTACAATTTTATGAACTTGGCAAATCCTTACACCTTTGTAACCTGCAACTCTATCAACATCTTGAACCTTTCGATCACCCTAGAAGGTTCCCCATCCCTTCCCAGTCAACTTCTCCACACACACAAGAGGCAAAAGCTTTCTGTTTTTATTTTCATCATATGTAAGTTTCATGTTTTCTAGAATTTTATATAAGTGGAATCATTTTGAAGCCCCTTGTATCTGTTATTTTTCACCCAGCATGCTCGTTTTAAGATCCGTCCACATCATTGGTGGATACGAGTAGTTCCTTTTTATTGGTAAGTAACATTCCAACGTATGAATATTCCACAGTTTATAGTTTTCCTGTTGACGAACATTTGGATTGTTTTCAGTTTGGGGCTATTACAGATAAAGTTGCCATGAATATTGGTGCTCAGGTCTTTTTGTAGACAGATATTTTCATTTCTCTTCAGTATTTCTCTAGATATGGATGTCCTTGGTGATAGGGAAAGAGTATTATTTCCAAACAGACTGCCATCGGTAACGTAAGAGATTTGTGGATGCCCTGCATCCTTGCCAACGCTTTGATATTTGTAGTCTCTTTAATTTTAGCCCTTATAGTGGGTATGTTGTGGTATCATTATGGTTTTAATGTGTATTTCCCTGATGTGCCCCAGGTGAGCACCGTTCACGTCTTTGGCCATTCATATATCTTCCTTGTGAAATGTCTGTTTAAAAGTCTTTGCCATTTTTTTATTAGCTTGTTTACATTCTGGGTATTAGTTCTCTATTAGGTCTTTGTTTTGTGAATATTTTCCCCCAAACTATGGTTTGCTTATTATTTTTCTCCTTGTTTGGTGTGCAGGGCCTTTTCATTTTGATGATGCCTAATGTAACAGTTTTTTAATAGCTCATACTTTCTGTGTCCTAAGAAATATTTGCCAGCCCCCAAATCATGAAGATAGTGTCTTTTAAAGTATCCATTTGAACAACTATAACAAAGACCCTCTCTTTAGCCTTATCTTTTACAGTGGATACATTCATTCATCACATAATTTTTATCAGAATGAGCTGATGGGAGGCCGAATTCAACAGGATGGCTTTGAGGTTCGACAGACCTGATTCGACCATGGCACATTGATCTTTCTGTGCGTCAGTTCTTTCATTTGTAAAAAGGGATAATACCAACTGCTCGACTCACAGGGTAATTGCAAGTATTAAATGAACAGTTATACGATCACTTCTTAGCACAGGGCATAACACATAGTAAGCCCTCAACAAATGGTTCCTGCCGTAGATATAATAATTTTTATTCATATTCTACCGTTCTTACCAAGAGCTCTTGCTAGAGGCAAATAAAGGAGGCCTTTTATGTCCTTCCCATACTTGAAACAGAATCATTGAACATAGAGATGACCCACCGTGAAGAGACAGGTTATAGTTCTGGACCTAGTTCTTTATATGAGATAGAATATAGTTCTGGACCTGGTTCTTTATATATAAGACTAAAATCACATCTTTAAACCTTTGCTTAATACTAATCACAGATTGTCCCCACACAGATATGACAGATATGATTACACCTCCCTGGTGTGGAGGATATTTTTTGAAAACTGAAATTATATGAAAAAACATATAATGTGTGAAGCTTTTGCGGAAATGTGATATGGTAGTTAAGTGTGGTTAAGTGCAGTTGTTTAGAAGGTTTTTACGTCCTTGCTATAGAGTGAAAAGAGCAGAGATTTGCAGATGAAGCAAACAAGGAGCTTGAATTCTTGGACATAGTACTTGATTTTTGTGAGCCTCAGTTGTGTCTCTAAAATGGAGTGGAAGTAAGTACGGGTGAGTATTTTGTGAGTGTTCCATACAATATGAGTGCACAGTCTGGTACATAGTAGGCCCTCAAAATGATACTTATTGGCCAGCCTCCTATTTTTTAGTATCATTACTTTTATCCATAATAGCAAACAAAACTAAGATTGCATTTCAAATGAGTTATGTCCTAAGAGGAATGTAGTATTGCTTTTGTACAAAACTTAAAACTTTATTAATCTTTTTTTTTTAATTTTATTTTTTATTTTTAAAAATTTACGTCCAAATTAGTTAGCATCTAGTGCAACCAATGATTTCAGGAGTAGATTCCTTAGTGCCCCTTCCCCATTCAGCCCATCCCCCCTCCCACAACCCCTCCCATAACCCTCAGTTTGTTCTCCGTATTTATGAGTCTCTTCTGTTTTGTCCCCCTCCCTGTTTTCATATGATTTTTGTTTCCCTTCCCTTACGTTCATCTGTTTTGTCTCTTAAAGTCCTCATGAGTGAAGTCCTATGATATTTGTCTTTCTCTGACTAATTTTGCTTAGCATAATACCCTGCAGTTCCATCCACGTAGTTGCAAATGGCAAGATTTCCTTCTTTTTGATTGCTGAGTAATACTCCATTGTGTGTGTGTGTGTGTGTGTGTGTGTGTGTGTGTGTGTGTATCCATTCATCCATTGATGGACATTTGGGCTCTTTCCATACTTTGGCTATTGTCAAAAGTGCTGCTATAAACATGGGGGTGCACGTGTCCCTTTGAAACAGCACACCTGTATCCCGTGGGTAAATACCTAGTAGGGCCATTGCTGGGTCATAGGGTAGTTCTATTTTTAGTTTTTTGAGGAACCTCCATCCTGTTTTCCAGAGTGGCTGCACCAGCTTGCATTCCCAAGGAACATAGTATTTTTGATGGATTTCTTCTCTGCGTTTGGGAATATACTCACAAAATATATCTCTCTGTTTGATATGTGAAGCTGTTTGCAGATCACTCGTCGATTCGGTGCCTTCCTGAATCATAGGGGAGGCTCCTTGGCTCTTTGTCACATCTGAGTGTTGGAAACACATTCAAGTGATTCTGTGTAATGGAGAAGAATGTGGTGTGGGCTCCATACATTTCCGCTTTTAACACCTTCCCTTTTAACATCTTCTTGTTGTGGCCGAGAGAGGAAAGGGAGGACAGTGCATGTAAATGGTGTTCTGCTGCCGCTACTGATTTCAGAATGAAGTGTGTACACGCAGCCAGAGCATGGGATGCCCCTGGCTGAGCATTGTTTGTCTTTCGAAGGCAGCAAAGACTTTAAACCAGCCTTTAGAACTACATGTGCTGATGTTCTCTCCATGGGAATCACTCTGGGCCATTCATGCTCTGGTCTCAACCAGTCGTTTTTTTTTTTTTTTTTGGCCAGAGGAAAGCCAATTACCAAATGATTCCCATGCTTTACTGTCTCTGAAGCCTTTCTTCTCATCATCAGTCTGCTGACAATACAGATGGCTGTGCTGAGTTGAGTAGTGTTTCCCTGGGAGACACATCCACCCAGAACCTTAGAATGTGACCTGATTTGGAAATAGGTTCCTCGTTGGTGTCGTTAGTTAGGATTAGGTCAGACTGGATTAGGGTGGGCCCTGATCTAATGACGCGTGTCCTTGTAAGAAGTCATTGACAACACAGAGTCACAGACACACAGAGGAGAAGAGCATGTGATGGCAGAGGTAGATATTGGAGTGATGCAGTGGCAAGCCAAGGCATACCAAGGATTGTTGGCAACTGCCAGAGGCTAGGAAGGTTCTCCCCTAGGGCCTTGAGAAGAAGAGTGACCCTCCCAACACTTTGATTTTGGATTTCTACCTTCCACAGCTGGGAAAGAATACATTTCTGTCGTTTCAAGCAACCCAGTTTGTGGCAATTTGTTATAGCTGCTACAGGAAACTAATACACCATGTTTCATGGTCAAGCTCAAATACAACAACTAGAAGCATTTTCTCCAGTACTGCTAGCCCAGCTGCTGACCAGATTTCTTCATCTGTACAATGGGAGTAATAATGCCTACCAAATACTGTTGTTTTTTCAGTGCACGTGACTCTCCCTGTCCCTCTTAATTGATTCACTCACTCTGCCTCATGCTGCAATAGTTTTGTAATAAGAGCAGCAGTTCTGTTATTACTGGTTCAGGTGCTAGAGGGAGCATGGATGGGTGTGCAATCAATTTTGGATGCTATCAGACAGAATGAAGTACCTACCGGTGGTGGAGACAAGCAGTGTTCAAGGAGTCTACCTTTCCAAAATGGGGGTATCAAGACTCCAGGGTCTACACTGGGAGTTCCAGCCATAAGTTCATGAATGGAGTTCTAAAAGAAATGGGGAGATCCGCTTTTGGTCTTGGAGCTCCAGGGTTGTAAGATCTGGGGTGGATTTTGTCTCAGTTGCTAAATGTGGAGTGAGAACTTTGGGAATGTTAGAGCCCCATACTGACCACACAGCTCCAATGTATGGCATCAGAACATCCTTACACTTGACGGCACGTGATAGGGTCCGTTCTCCACTGGGCGTTCTGGTCTGTCTTCCTCCAGAACACCCTCCTAAAGGCCTCATCCCTTAAGGATTTCTGTTTTTTTTTTTTTTTCTTTTTTACTCTTGAGCCTTCCTTGCCAGAGGTCTCTTTGACTCTCTGGACTCCTCAGTCCCCACCCTCACCAGTCTCTTCAAAAAAGGTCAAGAGCAGCATCATCCCTTTAAGACTTTTAGTCCATCATCTCCTTTTCCAGGTATATCATCAGAACTATTTGAGGGCGTTTTTGTGGAATCACAATGAAGCACTGAAAAACACTGATCTGTACTCTGAGTAGCGTGGCAGAGTGGATAAGTACGGAGCACCTGCCCCCTGTGTCTGAGTAAGCCCTTGTATCCATTTGCTAGGCTGCCATCACAGAATAGCACAGAGTGGGTGGCTTGAACAAGAGACATTTGTTTCTTACAGCTCAGGAGGCTGGGAAGTCCTAGATCAAGGCGCCAGAAGGCTTGGTCTCATTGTCAGGTCTCTTTGGCTGGTGGATGACGTCTTTTCCTTGAGTCTCCCCATGGTCCTTCTATTGTGCGAGTGCCTATCTGTGTCTAAATTCCCTCCTCTTATAAGGACACCAGTCATACTGGGTTAAGGCCTCACCCTAATGACCTCATTTTACCTTAATTACCTCTTTAAAGGCCTTATCTCCAAATACAGTCACATTCTGAGGTACTGGGGTATAGGATTCCAACTTAAGAATTTTGAGAAGACACAATTCAGCCCGTAACAGGCCTGTAGGTTGTTTTATGATCAGGATCAAAAGGCTTTGAGATCACCTTGTGATGAATTTATTGTTTTGTCTTGTTTCTCCAGATATCACATCTTGTAAGGCCTGAGACCAGGCTCACGGCAGACAGGTAGAGACTACTCAAGCACAATAAGTGGGTTTTCCTCATTGGGAGAGGCAGACGAATCACAGAAGTTGGCACTTGTTGAATACCTACCGTGTGCTGAGCACTGTAATGGGATTTTTTTTTTATTTATTTATTCCTCACAGTCACTATATGAACAGTCACTCAGCCAGATAGATATTTATACCCTCATTTTTCGGATGTGGCGATTAAGATTCAGAGAGGCTAACGTGATTTGCTCAAAGGCACACAACTAGTAAGTACTGGAGTTGGGATTTGACCGTAAATCTGTCTGATTGTAAAGCTATGCCCTTTCCACACGCATCCCTTATCTGAAATTGAAAAACAAGGTGTTTTTTTTTCTCATTTCAAGCTGTTGCATTAAAGTGGAAAAATGCTTTTATGAAAGTTTCTAGATATTTATAGCCATCATTTATTCATACTCCCATTTATCCTATACCCATACTTGACTGTGCGTTCTTTGTAGTATGGCCTCCCTTAGTGCCTCTGTTTTAAAGCTTGTCATGCAAATTGCACAACTGAAGAAGTAGGACGTGGTGACAGCAAAGTCGTTCATTTTAAATTGGAAAGAAAATGGGGGTGATAGTGCAATCCAGCTCTCGCTCACTTTGTCACAACACATGGCTTGCCGGACCAAAATGGTCTGTTTCTGTGCGTTGTTCCCTGTGCAGTGTTGTTCCCAAAGAGATTATTCAGTAACAGACAGGAACATCCCAGCTCTCTGGACATTTTCTGTGATTGCAATCTATTTTGTGATAGTATTTCTACCCAGGGAATGATTTGGTTCCTAAGGATGGATTCTTTGTAGAGGAAGGAGCCAATGGCAGTTCCGGTGGCAGATATAATAACATTTTAAGAGATTGGAGAGGCAGTTAAAAATGTACACTCTGCAGATGAAGGGGGAAGACAGGTCAGGGGGATGAAACTATCCATTCGTCAACAGCTTCCTTGTGTGGAATTCTTTACGGTCTACGTGGACCTTCTATGTCTCATTTGATTTTCAGAAAAACATATTGAAGCGATCAGTTAGGGATTCTTATATCTACTTTCCAGATGTGGAAATTGAGGTTCAGAGAGGTTAAATGAAGGCCGCGCAGACTCCCAAGTCTTTTGATCGCCCTGCCTCTCTTGCTAAATTACTCTTTATAAGTCCAGCACACCAAGTTCATTCATTTTCAACTGTTGAGCATTTTGTCCTCTTGGAAAAATTGATAAGCGAATCGGGCTTACCGGTTTCAAATGTCCAGTGCGTGCCGATCAAGATACGGGGGCTCTTTTCTGCCTAGGCTGTGCGAAGCAGAACGTTTCGTGAATTCAGTCCATATACCATTCTTCCACCCAATGCTTTCCTCTCGCTGCTAATAATTCGTAACAAATAGCCACCATTTCTTTAACATTAGCCATGTGTCAAGCGCTGTCTTCGCGTTATTTCTGATTCTCACAACAACTCCGAAAGAGAGGTATTGCAACCAAACGGATGTGAATTCACTCCTTAATTAGTTACAGGTAAAGACTACACCGGGTGAGGATGTCGCACAAAGGAAACTATTTGCGGCAAATAAGGAGATCACAGGGAATGACTTCCAGAGCCATGACTCCTCCAGCAACGGTGAATGGGTTCCTTTTGTTTGGTGTTAGGATGATGATTTAGGAAGGAGAGCCTTGTCATGTATGTAGAGATGGACATAAGGTGGTGCATGGATCCTAAGGAAACATGCCCATACATACATCGTAGGCTATGTAAGCACGGCTTGTGCTTCTCCTCGGGCAGAGATTTTAGTGTTATAATGAAGTAAAGGTAACTGTTGGTCACTCCATGGTCCAATTGTGCAGGTGTGAGTTGGTGGTTGAGTTCAAGGTGGTCTGCGTGTTCTGGGCTGCCGACACTCTTCGTCCAGGCAGCCGTTATTGCTTGAGGGGTAGTTTCAGTTCCCACCAGGGGATGCTGTGCCCCTCGAGTCTTTTGCCTGAGTCAGGAGATAAGCTGGAAAGAAGGAAAAATGGGGGACAGAGGTCAGTGGGTAAAAGCAGATGAACAGTAGAGGTCAGGTCTTGGAAGCTCGCTGGTGACATACCTACCTTACAAATGGGGAAACTGAAGCTTAGAGCTGTTAGTAACTTTCCCAAGGTCGCACAAAGAGTAAGTGGCAGAGCCAGAGCTTGAAGTCATCCAGTCTGCCTCCTGATCATTTCTCTTAATCACTCTGCCTCCTTGACTTAAAGGAGCCCATTCCAAAGAACAGATTGGCAAACATAAATAATAAGCTTGGAAAAGCGCACAGAATATGTACCTGGGAAAGAAAATTGTCAACTTAGCTACATCATCTAATTAGGTAATAGTCTTCTACAGTTGGGTTGAAAGCTTATGGTATAAGCCAAGCTTCTCTGGAAATAACCCACACTCACTGCGTGTGCACAGATGCCTTCGTTGCTTACTCCTGATGCAAAGCCATTTCTGACCTTCTATCGCTCTAACCCCCTGAATCTTTTTTCCATATATCTGTTACTTCTAGTTCATGTCTCCTCACTTAGTTGAGACATACTGACCCATTTAAGTCTCCGTTTCTGGATGCTTTCCTGGCGAAGGGTTAATCATTTTTGTAGGCAAGTGGTGTTAATATGCATCATAATAAAGGGCCCTGGGTAAGGAGAGCCTGGGCAGGTAGATCCTTTCCCCTAGGAATAGTCCCTTCTGTTCACGCAGTAGGCAGGAGTAATGAACTAAACTCCTTCCTTCAGACTCCATTGCCTGAATGATCTGTAGACATCTGACTACCTCTCTGGTCGCTCTCTGTGACTTACCCTCGTCATGCAGGACGGTGGAGGTCAGTATCTGTGCTGGAGGAGCAGAGGAGCGATCCCTACCTAAATCACCTTGACGAGTTTACATGCTCTTAAGACTTAGATTATTGCCTGGGAAGAGGACTGGTGCGTATCCATGAACTCTTCCTTACGCGGCAGTGAAGAACACCATTTGGGGTATAAATAAATATGTAGGAAATGACAATCCAAGCCCTCCATTACACAACAGGTCCGACATGGGACTGTGTTTCTAACTGCAGCAGCTACCTTTCCCTAGGCTGTTCCTTGCAGGTGCACTCTGACTTCTCCTCAGTGTAGGCCGCCTCTGTATACCTAACGCCTCACGCGTCTCCCCACCACCAACGCAATCCTGACAGCAACGGCGGCCGACGGCTTTTGTGGGAGGTTGCGTATGGGATAAATGGTAGCCATTTCAATACATTGGACCAAAAGGAGGGAAGGAAGGACAGAAGGGTGATTTTCAAAATTAAAATGGCTTTATTAATCCTCTGGTGGTTGGGGGAGGGGTGGGAAGTCTTTATTCTTAAAATTTTAGATTACCTCCTTCCTGACTAGAATAATACTGGTGAGAAAATTGCCGCTGCTTTTCCGCTCCTAAAAAATTTAATATCTAAGCGTGTCTGAGGAACAGCAACACAGTAGACACAGTAGCTGCTTTTTAATCTTTCATCCTGAAATTAGCCTGCCTGGCTCTAAGATGTAGCCTATGATCTATTGGCTGCTCAGGAGTACTTTAGAGGATTTTCGAGCTGGAAGGGCCCTTGGAGATGATCCAGTCTAGTGGTTCCAAAAGTTTTCATCACCAAGGGCACCTTTAATTAATTTCCCCCTGCATTCCATGTTTTCAAATATCTGGCCTACTAAATAAATTACATTTCTCACATCATAATTTATTTTCCCATTGCTTGTTGCTCAGAGCCATTGATAACTGCCCATTAGGGCAACTGGTCAGCATGAAATAATCAATATGACCACAATAAGCTGATAGAATTCCTTCCCAAAGCAAAGGCACTCAAGGGTTGAGTTAGCCTGGGGTCTACCAGACCTCGGGGATCCCTCCAATCCATCTCCCTTAGGCTTATCAAAAGGTTAAAAATAGCTCATAGGGCGCCCATCATGACCTTCTTATAATCCTCATGAAGAGCCATTTGTCTCCTCCCCCTATAAGGGTGGGCAGATGAGGAGACTAAGATTTCATAACCAAAGTGATCGGCCCGAGGTCACACAGCACCTCCGTGGCAAGGAGGAGCAGAACTCAGGTCTCCTGAGCCTCAATCCACTTTCTCCACATCCTCAATTTTCACGTGCTGTAAGTCTAAGAGCTTAATTAACATCGCCTTTTCCTCTTTGGTTGACAAGGGCTCTTTAATGAGTGGACGGGAACGGGAAAATGGCACATTGTTTCTGGAGAACTTTGAGGATGATATCAATGGAGTAGAGTTCCTGTAAAGCATCCAACGCATAGGAGATACAAAACCTAAAAATCCCTGGGGTGCCTCGGTGGCTCAGTCGGTTAAGTGTCCGACCCTTGATTTCAGCTCAGGTCATGATCTCACGGTTCATGGGTTCAAAGCCCCAAGTCTGGCTCTGCGCTGGCAGTGTGGAGCCTGCTTGGGATTCTCTGTCTCCCTCTTTCTCTGCCCCTCCCTCGCTCATGCTCTCTCTCTCTCTCAAAAATGAATCAACTAAAAAAAGTTCACCATGAATTCATTAAATAACCTGTAAAATAATACTAACAGCCAACTCTGAGTCCTGAATTTGTACCCAGCCTCCTTTCTCTCTCCCTCTCTGTCTCTTTTTTCTTTTTTAAGTTTATTTATTTTGAGAAAGAGAAAGAGAGCAGGGGAGGAGCAGAGAGAGAGAGGGAGAGAGAAAGTCCCAAGCAGTCTCTGTGCTGCCAGCACAGAGCCTGGTGTGGGTGGGGCTCGAACTCAGGATCCGTGAGTGCTGTTGCTCTTGAAAAGATTCACTGGGGCAGTCAAATAGTGCCCACGTCATTGTGTTAGAGTTTGTCCCCGGGGGCTGAAAAGGCACGGAGTTATTCTCGGCAGTCAAGTTTACTCTCTCTCCTCTTTTGCCTTCATCCCCTTGACCGCGATGACCTTTGCTAACATGATGAGAATTTGAATAAGAACACCTCAAGATGGCTCACTCCGGGTCCTTGTAGGTGGAGTCCTAGTGAAGACCCACCTCACTTCCTGGGATTTCCTTCTCTTGGCCAGATGGCTCTGTTACTCTTCAGATGCCCTGTAGCACCCCGTATGGGACACATCCACTGGTCACTCTTAGTTAATGACATTTTTGACAGACATATACACCTGCTTCCTCGTAGTTCAGGTAATAAAGTTTTAGCAGTGCGTACGTTATGTGATTTTCATTAGCATTTATGTTGGGAGCCCCGGCAAGCTCATACTATATTTCATGAGCAGAGTAGAGTCTTGGCTGGTCTAGTGCTTGCAGAAACTGTCAGGCTCGAATAAAATTTTTCAATCTTGTAAATGGCCTAGAGCAATCTGAAAGATGAGAAGTTATATGTTGAATGGCGAAAGAAACAAACAAAATACTTGAAGAGCGCAGTGTGCCAGTATAATGACAATTTCCCCAGTTTTGTTTTTCTTGCAGTATTGAGGGTTTGTTTTTTTCCCTTGTGAACTAAGGAGATGGAAAATACCTTGGAGTCTAGTTAAGAATGGATTCTTAATTAACTGTCCAGAGATTTGTTGTGTGAGGTGGGATTCTGGGAAGAGTTCTTTCGATGGACAGGAAGAAATTAGCTCTTTGGCAAAGAAACAAAAAGGTACGCTTCTTCCCGGCTTTTCTGAGCAAGCCAGGGGAGGAGAGTAACACGAAGGAGAGAGCATTATCTCGTTGCTCAAGTGACCTGGACTCCGTGAAGGAGGCAGCTGGAGACAGAACCCAGCTGTTTGGATTTCAAGGCCAGTGTTCTTTCACGTGACACCATACTGACCACTGCTGTCCTAGGTCAAAGCTCGTAGGCCACCTTCACAAGGTCCCTGTCTTTGCCAAATTGTTAAGTAGAAGTATATGTGTATTAAAAATAGACTCTAGCTTTGGCTATTTGGGGGGCATCCTTCGGGATGGAAATGGCACTGTGCTAATTGCCTCAGGCAGACGTTTTGTTCCGGAAGGGAGTGTGCGGGAGTGGGAGCATGGGCCCTGTGGTCTACACTCTAATAGTTATTATATATATTATATATATGGCTACCCTCTCTCAGCCTGTTTGCTCACCTTACAAATGAGGAGAGGGGCGCCTGGGTGGCTCAATCCGTTGAGCATCTGACCCTTGATTTCAGCTCAGGTCATGACCCAAGGGGCACGGGGTCAAGCTCTAGGCTGGGCTCTGTGCTGAGCTTGGAATCTGCTTAAGATTCTCTCTCTCTCTCTCTCTCTCTCTCTCTCTCTCTCTCTCTCCCTCCCTCCCTCCCTCCCTCTCTCTCTCCCCCTCCCCGCCCTCCTTCCCTCCCTCCCTTCCTCTGCCCCTCCCCGGCTCATGCACACATGCTCTTTTTCTCTCTAAAATAAAAAAAAAAGAAATTGAAAAAATGAGGAGAATAATAATACCAATTGCCAACAGTTGTTTTATGGATCAAATGAGATGTTCCATGTAAAACTCCTTCTCTGCATTCCAGGCATAGAGTGAGTAGTTGCTTAATAAAAGGTAGATGGTAATGGCAGTGTTTTGCAGGATAAGGACTGCCTGGGCCTGTAGACTATTTATTTGAACATGACACTAATGAGAAGGCCTCATCCTTTGGGCCAGTAGGTCTCACTCAGGGAAGAATTCTGACACGCATCTACTGACTGACTGCACATTTGAACTCTGGTGCTCTGTTAGATCGAGGACTTGGTGTCACGGGACTCCAGGGGAAATTGAGTACACATGCAGTATACAGGGGACCTCAGACACCCGTAGATCAGCAGAAGTGCCACGTTTGCAGAAACAGGAACTGCCTACTTGAATGCTGTTGTGTGATGTTTGAGGACTTTCTCGGTACCAGAAAGGACTTGTAATTTGTGAAAGCTGAAATGACGTCCGGAGTTTTTCGTTCTTAGCGGAAGAATAAGGGGCAGATCGTTTGACTTAGGTCCTGTCCTGGACCACTTGACCTATGGCTTGGTTTTCAGAAATAAATTTTCACTAGCAGCATCGGCAATGTCAACAGATACCAGGCTAGGCCCAGATTCATTATTTCCTGGCATTGCTTCAACCAAGCGTGAAAGTCTTTGGATAAATCAGATTTTTGTTTTGTTTTGTTTTGTTTTGTTTTGTTTTAGGAAATGACTTTAAATACCACTGTCCCTTCCACAAGCATTTGAAAAGCAGACTAAAATAAAATTGCACTTAAACCCAACCGAGGCAGGGAAACCTCAACAAATGCCTCTCAAGGCTTAATGGGCAAGCTTCTCATCAGAGCTTTTCCGGCCCTCATGTTATTCTGCACCCCAGCCCCCGCAAAGAACTGGGTAGAAAAGACTGCATTGTGTTCTGCATGTACATCAAGCTCAGCCTCAAATCAGAACATCTCTTGGGGGAGAAATCTGTGTTTAGATGTTTCATTTAAAAATTCATCCTTGAATAACAAAGTATTTTGTTGCAACTCCTACTTGATGCATTCCAAATTCTCCCTAACTCTTTTTTGATTACAATGATGTCATTAATAATAGATGGAATGGGGAGGGTGAGAATGTGCCAGGGGCTAAGCAGCAAACGGAGGGCAGCACAGGCTGATAATTCATGGCTCTTTGGGGCTGCAGAATCCAGTGAATCTCAGGCCAAAAGCTTGCCACCCTGCCTCCCCTTTCTGGATGCCTGTTATTTGCATCCTAGAATTGCTCTAAGTTGGCCAGGATAGAAATGTCTTTTTAAGTAGTGGGCAGGAAATGAACTACTAAAAAGGTATTTGGCAAGCAGTTTAAATTTCCCCGAAGGTTGGAAGAAGGACTTACTTTTTGTGTCTGCACTGATAGCCTACTCTTCCTCTTCTCCCATTCTCTCATCCCATTCTAGCTATCCCTCCATTGTCAATGTCACCAGCGACCTCCTCTGTTACATAAGAGAATGGTCCTCTCTTGGGGTGCCTGAGTGGCTTGGTTGGTTGAACGTCCAACTCTTGGTTTTATCTCAGGGTCGTGATCCAGGGTTGTGGGATCCTGGGGTCATGCTTGAGATTCTCTCTCTCTCTCTCTCTCTCTGCCCCTCTCCCCCATGCTCTCTTTCTTCCTAAAAGCAAGCAAACAAATAGTCCTCTCTTTCCATATCTCATTTGATCTCTCAGTAGCACCCATCAGTTGACTGCTGTCTTTTTTTTGCTTTATTTGGTTTCACGTTCTCCTTCCTCACTGAACACCTTTGCCATCTCCCTTACTGACTTGCCATCTCTAACCAATCTCTGAACGGTAGGGTTCCTGAGTGCTTGCCTCGGAGCTCTCTTCTCCTCTTCACATGAACCCTGCCCCAGTAATCTCATCTACTCTCAGTGCTTTAATGTTTTACACAGTTGGCTTCCATATTTCCTTCTCCAGTCCTAATCCTTTCCCCCAATGTGTTGTGCCAAATATTTTCTCTCAAGCTGAAGACTGAACTTAAGAACTGTGAGGAATTCTAACTGTGAAGAACACTGATTGCTTAATGGCTTTCTCTTTTTTTCTCCATGGCCTTTGATTTCCTGTTTCTAGATCATTCTCCTACTGTTACTCTTTCAACAGATACTCACAGACAGTCTACGCTGGGTCAGACACAGGTCTAGCTGCTGCGGAGGTTGAGGGGGTGGGGGATAGACAACATCCGTGTACTGGGATGTGGGACTTCATGGGATGGCAGAGAAGCTTATGTTTATTCATGCAGTTATTAATCTGAATACTCATTCAGCAAATCTTAACTGGGAAGCTACAGCGAGGGAGTCAGAAGGCAATTCATCTCTGTACACAAACCATCTCTGTGGAACACTTAGCATTGCCTTATGATTCTTGACTCCGTCCTCCAGCATTGAGACCCATCCCCCACCCGCGGCCTCACTCTTTGTTAGGATCGGTTCCTGGGGTCTTAGTACAGACGAGGGAAGGAGAGTGGTGGACCATTAGGGCAAGCTCCTTGTGGAGACCAGTGTCCGTGAGTATTCATGGAAGTTTTCCCACGGAAGGTGTGTTTTCGTAGGAATGAGCACATAAGAGGTGCTCAACTAGTATTTGTTAAATCAGTGACTGTGTTACAGTGTGAGCAGGAGTGAGCCTGAATCTACCCTGGCTAGCCCTTATGCCAACGCCAGGGAAGTAGACACGAATGACACCAGGACCCTGCCCTCGAGGAGCACAGTTCACAGTTGCACGTAAGAGATTGAAATGTTAACAAGGAGATGCCACTTGGTGTTAGAATTATTATAGTAACTGCTAATTCTTATTGAGCCCTTACTACGACCAGGTAATGCTTCATATGATTATCTCACTTAATCCTTACAATAACTCTCTGTGAGATGTTTTGTTAGTTCCCACTCTTCAGGTGAAGAATCGGTCACGATGAGTTTAATTTTTTTTTTAATGTAACAAAGCCAGGATTCAAACCAGGCAGACGGGCTTCAAAACTTGGGCTCTTTTTTTTTTTCTTCATTTTTTAAGTGTTTTATTTATTTTTGAGAGAGAGAGAGAGAGAGAGAGCGTGAGCAGGGGAGGAGCAGTGAGAGGGAGACAGATTCTGAAGCAGGCTCCAGGCTCTGAGCTGTCCGCACAGAGCCCGACACGGGGCTTGAACTCACAGACTGGGAGAGTGATGCCAGTATGCCTGTCCCTGTCTGTGGCTGTCAGGGTGCATTTGGAGAAGGTCATCTTCACAAGTACTCCTTGAACCCTCAGCCCAGCAAGGCCACGCACTGAGTTCCTCCGTGCTTACACAAACAAAACTAGGGACACCTGGGTGGCGGCCGGTTGGGTACCCGACTCTTGATTTCTGCTCACGTCACGGTCCGAGGGTCGTGGGATCGAGCCCCGCACTGGGCTCTGCACTGAGCGTAGAGCCTGCTTGAGATTCTCTCTCGCTCTGCCCACACGTGTGTGCGTGCGCACTCTCTCTCTCTTTCTCTCTCTGTCTCTCTCAAAACAAAATAAAACCTATAGTGATGTAGAACAGAGTGGTCAGGGCTGGAAGAAGGATAATAAGACGAAGATTGCCTAAACGTGGCACCTGATTCTTTGCAAGTCACGAGAAGCTAAATGATCCTTCCATGTGCCATCTCTGTCGTTAAGGTACTGAATGCCCTTATCTGCACATGGCCACGTGGGCGCCATGGGATGATGCGTCATGATACAAAACGCTCCAGGGACGTAGTATGAAGCCGAGTCAAAGGGCGCCTTGCCCAGGCTGCAGCCCACGATCCTCAAATGCTTGGCTTCCCGGCTTTGCATCAGTATTTGTCACGATGTCAGTTGTCGTTTGTCCTTGCAGCACAGAGCAGGCGGACCTGGACTTACACGGACCCCGATCCGTTGGAGGGGTCACCCACAATGTTTTCTGCAAAGACTAACGATTCTGGAAAAGTTGGTTCTGTTGGTCTAGGGCAGAAGGACACGCATAACTATCCAGTTGTCCTTTCCCCCCTCTCCTTCTCGTTCCTCCTCTTGAAGTCTTGGGCGTGCTAAAGTCCAGGACAGGAGGAGAAGAGAGGAAAAGGATCTTGGTCACAGTTACATTCCGCCCAGGCTGACTTTGGTAATATGCACAGTACTTCTTCAGACTTCTCCCCTTCCTGGCTGTGGGACCTTTGCCAAGGCACTTGAACTTCTTTGAGTCTTTCTTCATCTGGGACCTGTGGATAGCCGTACTTGCCTTGCTGAACTCAAGAAAGATCGTGAGGATCAAACGTCAAAGTGCTGGGCGTATTTGTTTGATGATAAGGGCGAGTCCCATAGGATTTGCGACGGACTAGTTTGGATACCTACCACTTCTTCCTGTGGGATCACGTGTTTTGATTTGCAGCCTCCTGAACAACCAGATTCCAAGCGCATCTATCTTTGCGACCTAGGGCCCGTTACACCCAGTCTGTTTTCAAAGCTGTGACCGGAGAGCCACGCTCCCCGAGAAAAACACTTGCGAAAGAAAATACAAGTTCCCATCAAGGTATTCTGACACGTTAGACAAGATGCCAAATTGTTACCCCTCTGCAGAATAATTCGGCAAGATTGAAAAGCGGTTTTTATCCTGATGGCAATTCATTTGTGCTTGCCCACATTCAAACCAGGCATCTTTGAGGTGTGGTCATGTGGGATGAGAACATTCCTGCTGCTTCGTCCACATCAGCTTTTTGAAGGGAAGGCATAGCCCCCTGCTTTTTGGCCGTGGGCCCACCCCCTCCTCTGAAATCCTATAACGTCGTGCTGGGACCACGCTTACAGCTGTTGCATCGTTTTGCCTTATGGCATCATTGTTCCTCTACTTGCTGCTTCCCCAATTAGTCTAGAAGCTCCCGCAGGGAAGCCAGGCCTCGCTCAGAGCACTATGAACAGTGTTTTGTGCATTGCTGATATTTGGGATTAAGCTCTTGAGTTGAAACTCAAAAGCAAAAGAGATTGCATTGAATTCTAAGAAAGCAGCCTATTTTTTTTTTTCATGTAGAAAAAAAACGGAGTATGTTGATTATAGAACCTTTTGAAATAGTGTTAGCAAGACCAAGAAAATTAAAATCATCTGTACTCTACGACTTAGGTAAAGCGGTTCATGACTTAATCCAGCTTAGTGTATATAGCTACCGTGGTTGATCAGTGGCCACAGTGACCTCAGACCGGAGGGGAAGGCAGATACGTGAACTTCATCCTACGGGCAACTGAGAACCAGCACCAATTCTGAGCAGGACGCTGATAAGACAAAAATATTTAAGAAGTATTTGTCTGACAGCAGTTTGCAGGATTGTGTGAAGAAAATGAGGCCTGAAGCCTAGAGACCAGTGAGGAAGCCGTTGCTAAGAGGCCACACATTTTACTATTTGGCCTTAAGATAAAGACAATATCATTCACCCTTAGTGACCTCCTTCCGAAGTTACTCACCCTGGGGACTTTAGCGCTCGCTCTCTCTCTCCACCCCCCCCCCCCCCCCCCGTCTGACTGAGCTCCCAGGCCACACTGCAGAACCTGAGTCCTAGGGGAAAGATCTTTAACCTGAGAGTCAGCCAGTGGGTGTCCATGTTAAGAAATGCCTTGGAGAAGCTTCCCAGGTGTATCACCATTATCCTCAAAGAAAATTGGATTTTCTTAAAAATCTGGATGCTTCTGGTCAGAAAGGCGTAGAACCAAAGACGTATTTTAAGATAGAAGAGACATCAAGACCTCTCATCTTATCGATGAAGGAAGGAGCCCTGGAGAGGTCATACTTGTCCAGGGTCTCCTGTAATGAGTAAGTGACAGCGGCGAGCCTCAAATTTAGTTCCCAGCCTCTCCTACCACAGTCTGACCAGTAAGTGTAAGTTGCTTAGAGGCGGAAGGAAAAGGCTGAGCCTCTGCATACCGAGGCCAGTGGTGCTGGGGGACCAACAATGAAGCCCAGACTAAATGGATTCCTGTTGATTCTTGCAGACACAGACCAGCGATTTAAAAACGACCAAGAAGCAAACAAACCCAAACTTGAAACAGACAAAGACATTACACTCCTGGTGGACTTATTTCTTCCCCCTTCTATTTGTTGCTGGGATTATGTTTCAGTTCATTACAGGGAAGGGGTTTGGTCTGAATGGCTCAGTAAACTGTGATCTGGTAGGGAAGGATGGGATTAGTGGGCTGCTTTGTTGAAAAGGTCCTAAGCTCTTCTGACTCTACACTGGGTACCTCTTATCTTCAGGTTTGAAAAAGACACACTGTTGGGAGGGACAAGTGCACCATTGGAACTAATCTCAGGGACAGTAGATGGCCATGAGCTCATTTCGAGAGGATACATCATTGGCTCAAGCCAGCCGTTCTGGAGGGGTGACCTACCCTAAACTGCATGGATGAGTGGCCTTTATAATGTCGTGTGTGTTGGGGGGGGAGTGCTTAGATGGCAGCCGGCTTTTCATTCTGTGTGGCATGCACATGGGTAAACGCTACCTACAGGGTCACAGTGCGTTCATTGGAAACTGAGCTGTGGTCGTTCCTTCCTATTTGATTGTTCTTACTTGAGCATGTCAACCTATTTTTGAATGCTGCAAGTCACCCTTTATTAGGCTCTTCTTACTAGACTCAGGCGTTCAGGGTCCAGCCGAGTAGAGTACGGGCAAGTTTTTGGAAGCAGCAAATTCTCCCATCTCTACATCCTTGGGTAAAACTAGAAATACGCAGGCCTTCGTGTATCAGTTTACAGAAGTCGATGACTCTGTTAACATATAGCCACGTCAAGTATGTTGGAGGCCTGGGGCAATTTGGCCACAGAGAACTGTTTTTAGGTTTAGAAGAAAACTCAGCCCCCAAAGTAGATAATGTGACATGTTCTCTTTTTAATGAGCGTATTGTCCTGTGTCAGCTTAGAGGTGTTGGTTCTTCATTTTGGTTCTTGACAAAAGGATGCTGGTCGGAAGCTCACCTCCCTGGTGGGTTGGAGTTTCACAAAAGCATCTGTGCCGAAGCAGAGGGGATTCGTACTGTCCTAGACGGTGTTCACTAGAAGATTTCCCGTCACCATCTGTAGCTGGAAGAGTCCCTGTCAGTCTCCTCCCCAGCTAGAGATGGGCCTGCGGTCCTCACTGCTGGCTGGGGAGACATCGCCAGTTCTTAAAAAAGAGGATTCTTGTCTATCAACAAAGAACCAAGTCTGCTACCAGCAAATGGGCCGTATCCAATGCTCAGGTATTTCTTTGAGCATCTCCTATAGGCACGTACTCACTCTGGCTAAGCATTGTGGGTACTTAGGGAGTAAATAGCCCCAGAGATTGGCCTCGAGGGGGGAGAAACATGATGGGAATCCTGATTATGGCAGAAAATCCTTTACAGCTTATCATTCATAAGAAATTTACTCCAGAAGAGAATTGATTTGGGAGGCTTGTTTTTTTTTCTTCACATTTCTACTGTCCTTTCTTTTCATTTTCCATTTCCCACAGACAACCAGTTATTAAATGGAGGATATATGCACGTACTTCAGTGACCCAAGTTGCTAGGGATGCACCGAGTGCTTCAGCCCGGAGCCACTGAAGGAGGTGTGGGGTGTCTCCATAGCCCTTGACTTTTCAACTTCAATTATAAGCCGGTTTGGTCAAGTTGTGGTTCATGCTGTGTGTGGTCCTAGTGATAGGCGATCCGGAAACAGCTGCAGTGCAGAAACAACTCGGGCTTGTTATCATCTCTCTGAAGCTGCCCAGGTAACTGCATGCGGAGGCTGATGTAGCGAGTGAAAGCGGGTAGAGTTTTCTCAAGTGTAGGCTCCTAGGTTCGTGAAGGAAAATGACGCTCGGCCAAACACTCTTTCAAAGAGAAAAAGATTAAAAGACTTTCACATCTGTCCTCCCAAATCGCAGTGGAATGTTTTGTTCGCATCCCTTTGCTTCTGCCTTTTCTCTGAATTTGGAGGAGTCCTTTTTACAGGGGGGCAATTTGCTCCATCCAGAAAGTAGTGGATCATTTTTTTCCATTCTATATGCACTTTACTAGCCGTCTCCCTTGTTTCTGTGGGGTATTTATTCTAAAATCAACAGAACTCTGCAACCTAAATTTTGCTCTTACTAAATAAGTGAATGCAGTAGTTATTAGTTGAATTCAAGCAGCTTTCAGATAGAAACATTATTCTATTATGGCATAAACACAGCAGAAAAAAAATCAGACGCCCTAGCACAGCACATGTTTCATTGGGAGCTTGACAAATACGTTGGCCTCAAAGTAAACAAGCTGTATTCTTTCCGACTCGCTGAAGCACATTAACTCTTTCAGGCCACTTGCTGCTAAGCACCCAGTACCCTGCTGGCTTGAGTCCACGACTTCGAAAACTATCAGTTTCCTGCCAAAGACTGGCTCAGAGACTGAAAAAGGCAAATTTAGACTCCCTGCCGCATTTCTTAGGCGAGGATTTATTTAGCGCCTGTTCTAGCCAAAGATAGTGCTAAGGATTGGAAATCTACAGAGAGGTAGAAAACAGGGTAGCCCCTGCCTTCAAGAGCTTTGAAGCTGTTGAGAAGATTGAACACAAACACACACACACACACACACACACACACACACACACACAGAGCTAGGGCAGGGAAATAATAGTTCATGACAGTAGATGCCTGAGGACCATCGTGAGTGGTGTGGACCACACAGTTGCTGTACAGTAGTTTAGGGAAAGGAGGTCATCGCTGTGGTCACGGAGCCAGGGAAGGAGCTCTGGCAAAGTGGAGCTTGAACCGGACTAAGGAGAATGGGGAGAATAGTATAGATACACAGGAAAGGGAATCATGGCATCGCCCAACTAAGGCAAATGGTTGTTGAAGGCCTCTTACTTGCTAAATGGTAGAGGCAGAGCAAAGAATAAGCCAGGCATTGTCTGGGCTACTAGGGGCTTATCCTTTAGTATGAAGACAATTATTGTAATTATGTTTTATTGGCTGAGTTACTACAAATACGCGAGGAGCTATACATAAGTTGAGAATCCATTTATAAACTGCTTAAATAAAAGAGGCGATCAGATTGGAGGAATCAGTGAGTACAGCCTGCCCTGGATCCTGTGGCAAGATCCAACCAGGATTATTTGCTCCGTGATCTTGGGTCAAAGAGACATTCATCACTGCTTCCTTTTTTTAACATTTTATGTTTAAGTAATCTCCACACCCAACATGGGGCTCGAACTCACAACGCCGAGATCAAGAGTTGCACGCTCCATCAACTGAGCCAGCCAGGTGCCCCATAGACACTCATCGCTGCTTCTAACGGCACTTTAAGTTTATCTCTTCTCCCCTCTTCCCCATACTAAACACACACACACACACACACGCACACATACACACACACATACACAACACAGATTTGTTTTGTTTTTTGTTTTTCTGCCTTCATATGCTTATGGCCACATCCATCTCAACTCTAAATCCACTCACTAGTTTAAGGATCCAGCAGAGACTGGCTAGAAGTCCTGTGTTCTAATATCAGAGTGGCTTCGCTTAGATCAGCTGTCCCAATCAGCTATGCCTAGTGGGGCAAGTCCCATGGTCTTGAGAAGAGAGCAGGAAAAATGGTTGCATTCCAGGCACAGGCAGTCACTGTTGGGGGAGAGAGAGCAGAAGCCCAAGCAGAGGCTTAATATCCGACTGGCACATGGTATATTTGATAAACAGTGGGGAGACTGCTGTCCCCGAAAACCAGGCTCACCGGGGTGGGAAATGGTGAGGAGGTGGCCTGGAAAGAGAGGCAGAGTGGACCTGTGTTTTTCCAGATCGTTTTAACGTGCAAGAGGCAAGTCTTCCTGTCTCATTGGTATTGAAGCATGTTCTGACTGCCCTGCATACCCACAGAGAAATTGGAGAGAAGTCCCCACCCTGGATGAGGGAGTGGTGGGCCTGGAGGAAGCATCTTCTGAGATTGCTTCCCAGCATACGTGTCTTCGACGTGAGGCTCCTACAGATTCCTCTCCGAGAGGAATTTTGGTGATTTTTCTCTCCCCACGGGGAGCGTGCTGTCTACTGGGGATCGGGAGGCTCCTAGGAGGTGCGGGAACCCCTGAGTTGGGCCTTCCATCTTCTGAGAGCACTGTGCTAACACCTTCCCACAAGAGGACTGTGTCCTTCAAAGGCAGAAATGGAAGAGATTCCAAACGCTCCTCTGCCTGGCCCGTGTCTAGATGGAATGCCGTACGCCGATGTGATACATACAAGCCGTTTTTCTTAGAGACCCGCTCCCCTTCCCAAAATCAGGTCAGTTTTTGGCATTATGCCTCTTGCCTGCCTTAGAATATTTAAATTATTTATTTAACTTAAAAATTCATAAATTTTACACATAAAATTTTAATATAGAAATTAGAATGTTTGCTCATTATGGAAGATTCAGGAAAGAACACCAAGTGCCTGTAACTCTAAACACCCAAAGACGATCAAGGTGGCATTTTGTTCTGTTCCTTTCCGTTATTTTATTTTATTTTTTTTAATTTTTTTTTTCAACGTTTTTTTTTTTTTATTTATTTTTGGGACAGAGAGACACAGAGCATGAACGGGGGAGGGGCAGAGAGAGAGGGAGACACAGAATCGGAAACAGGCTCCAGGCTCTGAGCCATCAGCCCAGAGCCCGACGCGGGGCTCGAACTCACGGACCGCGAGATCGTGACCTGGCTGAAGTCGGACGCTTAACCGACTGCGCCACCCAGGCGCCCCTCCTTTCCGTTATTTTATACATGTTGTATATTATTTAAAATAAAATTATAACAATGTAGTACATACAATTTTTTACCCACTTTTTTCTTGGTAGTATATGATGAGCATTTGCCCATGTCAGTACATATTCCTGGTGGTTATAGAGGGCTACAGAAACATGTTTTAATATTTACTTATTTGGAAGCATTTAATCGTCAGCCCCCCCCCCCCCCCCCCGCCTCACGTATTAATGCAGATAAATATCTTTGTGTGTAAGCTTTGGACTCCATGCCTCTTTCCTTAGTCCAGCTTTCACGAGTGGAATTTACTAGGGGAAGGAAGTGAAATGTGAAGGTGTTATTACATGGGTTCAGATTGCTTGCTAGAATGAGTGTACCAATTTCCACTGGACAGCTTCTCCAGAGATAGGTGCTGTGACATTAACTTCTCGAATGGCGCTCCTCACATACCAGGCACAACATGCATGATTTTTTAAAAATATTTTTATATGTTTTTATTTATTTTTCAGAGAGAGAGAGAGAGAGAGAGAGAGAGAGAAAGCATGAGTGGGGGAGAGGCAGGGAGAGAGGGAGACACAGAATCAGAAGCAGGCTCCAGGCTCCGAGCTGTCAGCACAGAGCCCGACGCGGGGCTTGAACTCACGGACCGCGAGGTCATGACCTGAGCCGAAGTGGGACGTTCAACCGACTGAGCCACCCAGGTGCCCCACAACGTGCATGTTTGATGAGTAAACCACAGTCAAAAGGGAGGGTGGTGAGGTCTATTAGGACGACGTGTGGTTTGCTCCAGGTGTGTGCGGAAGCCAAGGGAAGATTCCTTTAAGCCTGTGTCGGAAGAAGCAGTGGAGAGATGGGTCCGAGAGGTGAAGGACTGGTGAGCAATGGTTCGGTCAAATGCGTTGGAACTTAAATATAAGCAAACCAGGGTCAGGGAGAGAAACTCGTTAAAGATACAGTGTGCTCTAGTCCATACAGCAAATCACAGGTGACTGCACAGTCGACTGTGAACTGTCTGGGTGTGAAAATCAGTAGATTGAACCCTTGGTCCCAGTTGGCTAGGTCTGAGGATCCCCAGGGCCTAGGACAACGCGAGGCTGGATAGGCTACAGGGACCCTGATCAGCTGTAATAATAAAAGTCAGATTTTTATACTCATTCTTTTTTTTCATTCATCCATTTAACAAATAATTTCGAATCGGTGCTGTTTTCATAGTGGGGCTGCCTTCTCTGAATCATCTCATTGCTCTTCAGAAACGCTAGGTGCGTTCCCACCTTAGGGCCTTGGCACTGGGCCTTTGCTCCTTCCATGCGGAGTGGGCTTTTCTCAGGCACCCGCTAGACCAAATCCTTAATCTCCTTCAAGTATTTGCTCACCTCCAGCACTGTCACCGAGGCCTGCACGGACCACCTTGTGGAAAGCCACAATCTATCCGAAACCCTCAGGCTCTGGCACTCGTGCTCCCCACCTCCTTACTGCTCAGATTGTCCTCGTTCCTTCAAATTACACTATTTGTTATACTGTGCAGTTTGCTTACGTATTATACCGATTGCTTATTGTCTCTTTTCTCCAGCATCTTCAGGAAAGCGAGGATCTTTGTCTGGGTTGGTCACGTCGTACCTCTGGAGTCTAAGCAGCGTCTCACACATAGTGGGGGATCATGATATATTTGTGGGATGAATAACTGGTCGTGTGATTGGCAGGTGCCGCCCATCCCCTGGGCCTCAGCCTCCAGATCGAAGTCTCCTCTCTTTCCTGGGGATGGTGGTAAGATCAAGAGGAGAGATAGGATGCAACTGGGAAGAATTTGGGGTTCTAGTGTTCTGGGCGGCTTTGTCATGGTAACAGGAGTTCCGGCCGGCATTTTGGGGGCCCTTTAAGTGAAGGGCCTCCTCCAAATGTGCAGATCAGATTTCCGGGGCTGTTGCTGCCACTTTGACTGCAATCCGAACCTTTGCTCGACCACCTCCCCCTCCGATCCGTGGTCTCAGCGGCAAACAGATGCTCACTGCCACTTCTCGTTTGCATGACACGTCCCATAGCCCAACTCTGCCCTGCCTTCAACACCAGGATGCGAGAAGCATGGAAGAAAAAGATTGACTGGGGGTAGACTCTTTGGAAAGTGGTGCGGAAGCTTCAGCAAGGGGAATGGGGGGGGCGCTTCCGGAGCAAGTGTTGAACACCTCAGTGAATCTTAGGGCTGTTACTCACCCCTTTTGGGGGTGCGGGTAACGGGATGCAGAGAGAGCCACAGCTGGTTTGTGCTGAGTCATACACTTGGATTTGTACGTCGCCCCGCGTGGAGGAATCCAAGGTTGCTTTACAATGACTTGGTTAAAATTAGCACTGTCAGAGAGCTCCTTAAAGAGTCTTGTGAAAAGTCTTCCCAAGTAAATCAACATGGGCTTTAGTCATCCCCCTTGCTTCTTCCTTCAACCGGAAAGGCTTTTAAAGTGAAGGTGAGCCTTGCAAGTACAGATAGAGGGTCACATGCTGGCTTGGTCACTAACGTCCCGGATGTTCGTGTGTCTCATAAGTAAAAACAATGGGGCTTACCAACCCCCACCTTGCTGAGAGGCGCTGGATGTGCCCTAAACAAATGGGAACAGAAATGATAACAATAACTGCTTTCCATATGGTCTGCAAACGAACGTGTCCCAAACCAAGCGCATTACTTCCTGCCCTGCTGTTGTCACTGAGAGCCGCCACTCCTTGAGTCCCCTGTGGCTCCCAGTGAACACCATTCTCTCTGAGACCAAGATGGCTCATCACCTCCTTCCTATCACCACTGCCAGTGCCTCTCATCACTTCGTACACGGACTGGTTTACCAGTATTTCTTCTTGACTCCCCCTCCCTCAACCACTTGGAAGTTTACCTACTGGCATGGTCCATAGCCCTTGGTTTGGATGTTTCCTATGGTTTCCATCCTCTTCTGCTGGCTGGGTATTTGAGTTCTTTGGGAATAGCGTGCTACGTGCCTTTCAGGGACAGAGACTTGATAGTTACCTTCTGCTTCCCAGTCTTTTGACCCAGGCTGGCACAGAGCTGATACTCTGTAAAGACTGGCTAGAATTAAAATTTGGGGAAGCTGTGACCGATGTGTCCCGAGGGTGTGTTAAATATCGTTGTCGCCATCAGAAGCGATCATATTCCTTTCTTTATCTCCTTGCTGTTTGCGTTGCTGCCTCTTTTACTCCTGTGTGACGTCAGACGGGAGAAGATGCCCATATAGCTCATCATTTCCCAAGAGAACAGGGACCATGTCTTTCTTATTCATCGCTGTGTCCCCAAGCAGAGAGCCTAGTGCTTCGGGGGGACCATCTTTTCCAAATGTGAAAAGATCCCTCCTGAAAATGAAGTCAACACAGAGAAAAGAAAAGCTGAGACATGGAGAAGAGAGCGAGAGAGCTGTTGCCATAACTCAAACCCTCAGATCCTGTCATGCCTGAAGCCAGCTTGAATATCCTGCTTAGATGTCCCTTTTGTGAGGCACTAAATTCCCACTGTTCCTAAAGCTAATTCGAGTGACGTCTCTGCCGTTTGCAGTCAAAAGAGGACTGACTAATACACCCTCTCTCTACCTCATAAAGCTTTGGGAAAATCAAAAGGAACTTTTCATCAGCCAAAGGTTATAACTTCAGGTACTAAAGTTTCTACATGGTTATTATTTTTTTTTTTTTGCCTTGATCAATTCAGGAATGCAGAGTCTTGGCAATGGGCCGAGGACACTTGAGCTGACATCTGAACGATGAAGAACAGCCAGACACGTGCTTATGTAGAGGAGACAGCAAGTACAAAGGCCCAGAGACAGGAAAGGGCTCGGTGTGGGTTTGAGAACGCTAGAGAAGGTCCATGTGGCTAGAGCTTTGTGAAAGGAGAGACGGTTGGGAATGGAGAAGGGACCACGGGCCCCATGCATCTTCCAGGAGAGGCCGTGATTTGGCGAAGGATGAGTATCCTGGGCATGTTCCCCGTCTCCCATGGGACACGAAAGGCCCGCGGTCACTCACCAGCAACAGCGGACGGCTTGCCTGGCTGCCACTGTGTCGCTCAGTGTAGCTGTGCAAGATGGTTTCTGCAAGGTTGTAGGAGCAAATCAGTTGCTGTACTACCAACCTAAAAAAGTCAGTGAATCATCCTTCTGTTTTGATCATAGAGTTAAATATATTCTGTTTGATCCTTGAGTAAGTTAGCAGAGCTGGGAATAAATGACTCAGGTTTGAGAAATAAATTAACCTCTCACATTCGCTAGGGCTTTAATTTAGTGATTGCCTCCTCACTGCCCTAGATGGGCCAGTAGTACACACCCTGTCTCGGGGTGAGCACCTTGACTTTCAGAATTTTTCTTGGTTTCCAAAGGGCAGTGCCATAAAATACGAACTCATAACATTAATAAACTCGTATTAAGAAGCTCATCATACTTCACACATGCTGGCGATTTAATAAAACGTGCGTATAATAGAAGCATGTTTTTCTTTTTTAAGTCCTAGGACATTATGCTTACAAAATACCTGGAAATCATGTTGATTCTCCAGGGAAATCATCCCTAAATCATTAATGTGCAAATGTTCTGAATAAGGAGACTGCCATGTGAGAAGTTTTGGTGCATTTGAATTCACCTCAGTTCGACAAACATATCTGAAGTGTTTGGTATGGATTTGCAGTCTGGACAGAAGACTCTTTTCCCATTACGGAGAATGATTGGATGGGGGAGAGGGCAAGAAATGAAGCAGGGAGTCCTGTTAAGAAACATTTCTAGTCCTCTGGGGAAGAGAAAATATTTGCATGAGCTACAAAAGTGACCATGGGGCTGGTTAGTGGGCAGATAGGGATATTTAGGGGCTATACTATCAGGGCTTAGTGACAGATTAGATGTGGGGAAGCAGGGAGAGTTGGGAATTGAACGTGTGTCTGTGGAGTCAACAGACCAAGGAAAATGATGGTACTTTGATAGACTTGGGAACATTTGAGGAAATCTCGTTGGGAAGCTGCTGCCCCCTGAAAGATGGTTGCTAAAGTCACAGAAATGGATGAGCTCATCCCTTAAGGAGATGAAGAAAGAGAAGAGAATTCCCACAGGTTGAGGCTTACAGAGTTCTGGGCCGGCCAACTCCCCAGTAATCCACCATGACTTTCCCCGTGAGGTGCTTACAGTCATAGGGTCCATCGTGACTTGGGATTCAAACCTTATACTATAGAAGAGGGAAATCTATGGGAACATTCCAGTTTTGCCACTGGAAGACTGTTTGAGGGCTGAACGATGGACCTTAAACACTGAGTAGAAACATTGCTTCCACTGAAGATACAGTTAGGAATCTGTAATTTAACATTTAAGGAGTTTCAGAAATGGGAAGTGATTTCTCAGAGAGGTTCATCGGGAGGCATAGCCAGCTGCCAGATCAGCTGTTGACACCTTGAACTGCAGACCAAGATGAGGAACAATAATGCAGGGATTTTGTACCTTTTTTTTTAATTCCATGAGAGAGACCTGATTGGACGATTTCTCTGGTTATTTTATGTATATAGATTTGATCTCCCCAATGAATTTTCAGTTCTTTTGAAGCCTGGGTTCTACCTCATAATTGTGGGGTCTCCCCACAGTCCTTTCACACTGCAGGACGAGTATGGCAACATTCACACATCTCTTGTGGGGAAAACTACATCCCAACAAGTAGAATTATAAGGTTAGATGGAAAGATCCTTGAAACACGGTCAGATCTGTTCACATGCCTCTTTGCAGGATTGCAATCAAGCTGTCCCATAAATATTGACTTTCTTCTTATAAATCACAAGGTATGTTTCTTAGGCTGAGGCAAGAAAAAGTCATGTGGAGAAACCATAGCTTCAAGGGCTCTTTATAGCTAGAAGTCAGAAATATCGAGGGAAGTAGCAATAATAGAGACGAGAAAGAATAATCAGAAGACTTACCTTAAGGAACTTGGTAATAGCGTTTCTTATATATCCCATCAACATTGTCACTAAAGAGGCAGGGCAACTTCGGAGTTAGAATTAATACCATAAGATGAAATAATAAATTTCCAAAGCCCTTCCAAACTTGATAGCTTCACTACCTGAGTTCACAGTAAAATGAAGCCTTTATATACTTCGGAGTTCATATGACACAAGTTCTGTGTGGTCC